>NC_083224.1:193941372-194238203 GCF_032191835.1 Heteronotia binoei | reverse complement strand
AGTGTTGGACTGGAGGGGCCATTGCCCTGATCCAACATGGCTTCTCTTATGTTCTTATGTGACACAGAGTGTTGGACTGGATGGGTCATTGGCCTGATCCAAAATGGCTTCTCTTATGTTCTTATTAAGTAGCACCGTACCTGTTGGATTTTGGACTGCTACCCAAGCAAGAAGTAGCACATTTATTGGTATTGCACACGTCTATCAATGAAAGGATACAGACAAGTGGACTTTGATACCATTACAGCAATTGGAAATTAATTTGCATTTCGAGTTGTGCTGTATTCATGGACATTTGTACGAATTTTGGTGAAGAATACATGAATACGATATAAGAAATATCTGTGGAGCAATTATTTGCAATATATAAGTAGCGCAGTGGTTTATTTCAGTTGTTACTAATCCCCGGGTGGGGGCAGGGGAACCCCTCCCCTTGCTTTAGGGTCCTCTGGAGGCCTTGAGCCATTTCTGAGCTGGTGCCTGTTTGACGTTAGTTGAGACTTAGGGTTGCCAAGTCCAATTTAAGAAATATCTGGGGACTTTGGGGGTGGAGCCAGGAGACTTTGGGGGTGGAGCCAGGAGACATTAGGGGTGAAGCCAAGATCAAGGCTGTGACAAGCATAATTGAACTCCGAAGGGAGTTCTGGCCATCACATTTAAAGGGACAGCACACCAATGCTTTCCTTCCATAGGAAATAATGAAGGATAGGGGAACCTTCTTTGAGGCTCATAGAATTGGACCCCCTGGTCCAATCGTTTTGAAACTTGGGGGATATTTTGGGGAGAGGCACTAGATACTGTACTGAAAATTTGGTGCCTCTACCTCAAAAAACAGCCCCCCAGATCAATTCTCCCATTATTTTCTATGGGAATAAATCTCCATAGGAAATAACAGAGTTCCCAGCAGACATTTCCCCTCCCCTCCCCCCGCTTTCTGACGACCCTGAAGCGAGGGGAGGGTCTCCAAACCGGGGGATCCCCTGCCCCCACCTGGGGATTGGCAACCCTATTGAGACTCGATGTCCTTGGATGAAATACCGAGAGATTACTTTAGTGTTCTATGGAAGAGGTTGCTGATACTGATTCGCTGTGAAGCTGTATGATTTGTGGTTCGTGGATTATATGATTTGAAGGAAAATGGAGTAGAGCTGTCCATTGCATGAAGATTTGCCAAACAGGAGCTACAAGTCGACTCCCTGCACTTTGGTGCTCTGCTATCTTCCATGAATGCGCTCTCTGAGAGTTTTGTCGGTGTCTCTACGTGTTTGTGTATTCTCACCATTATCACATTATTGCATTGCTATATAGACTTAGCAATTGTCGGTCACTATACCCATTCGTGGTCGTGTGTTTATTCAATCCTCAGGTGGGGGCAGGGGATCCCCTGGTTTGGAGCCCCTCTCCCTACTTCAGGGTCATCAGAGAGCACGGTAGGGGAGGGAGATGTCTGTGGGGGAATTCCATTATTTCCTATGGAAACCGATTCCCATAGGGTACAGTGGTGAATTGCTCTGCGGATATCTGGGGCTCTCAGGGGACTGTTTTTTGAGGTAGAGGCACCTGACTTTCAGCGTAACATCCGGTGCCTCTCTTCAAAACACCTTCCAAGTTTCAAAAAGATTGGACCCGGGGATCCAATTCTATGCGCCCCTAAAGAAGGTGCCCCTAGCCTTCATTATTTCCAGTGGAGGAAGACATTTAAAAGGTGTGCAGTCCCTTTCAATGTGATGGCCAGAACTCCCTTTGGAGTTCAGTTATGCTTGTCACAACTTTGCTCCTGGCTCACCCCCAATGTCTCCTGGCTCCACCCCCGAAGTTCCCACATATTTCTTGAATTGGACTTGGCAACCCTAGTTTTGAGATAGGATTTCACCCAAAATCTATGGCATACCATAGGTTCTGCCCCCTGAAGCTGCCGTTTTTTCTCTAGGGGAACTGATCTCTATGGCAGGGTTGTCAAACATGTAGTTTGGGGGCCAAATCAGGCCCCCGGAGGGGCTCCTAATCAGGTCCCTGAGCAACTGGCTGTCATCTGCTTCCTTCTCCCTCTCTTTTGCTTTCTTCCGCATCACAGCCTGCTTTGCAAGGCTTGCTTAATCGCATAGGCACTACAGAGCAAAACCTCTATTTTCTCCACTGGATGAGGCTCTTCCCTTAGGGAGGAAAGAGAGGGAGGAAGAGCTTGCTTTGCCAAGCTCTCTCAATTGCACAGCAGAGTTACTGAGCCAAGCCTCTCTTCCTTCTATTGGCTGAGGCTCCCCCCCCCAGTCCCCTGGGGAAGGAAGGAAAGAACCAGAGCTTCCTTTGCCCAGTTCCTTGGATCTCATGGGAGAAATACAATGAAAGTATCTTTCAGAACAACGAGTGCTAACATTTTAAGCATGTTTAAGTTTTTAAAAAATATATTTGTGTTCGTCAGTGTTCTTTATAAAGTTTATCTCTCTGCTACCTAATCTTAAATAGGTACACACATGACCTGGCCTGACATGGCCCGGCCCAACAGATCCGGCCCTCATAAGAAATGAGTTTGACACCCCTGCTCTATGGCCTGGCAATCAGTTGTAATTCTGGGAGATTTCCAGCCCCACCCCACCCCCACCCCCGAGATCAGAAATTCTACCAAAAGGTATTCAAATGACAATCGTCTTGTGCAGTGCTCATGTTTTGGAAAGAGACAGGAAAGAGGGAATACCAGAGCTGGGTGTTCTGCTTCAGAGGATACTTGTGAAATGACCAAGTTTCTAATTGTGTCCCAAAGTTTCAGGAGCTTCATCACAAGCAAGGGAGAACATATTTGAAACATTCCCCTGACGTGGAAACATCCCATCCAGCGTTCCCTATAAGCTGAGTTAGCGTGAGCTAGCTCACCAAATTTTAGCCTCCAGCTGACACATTTTTGTCTCAGCTCAGGAAAAACGGCCCCAGAGCGCAAGAATCTATGCAGTCGCTCACAACTGTAATGCCAATAGCTCACAACTTTAATACCGGCAGCTCACAAAGTAGAATTTTTGCTCACAAGACTCTGCCGCTTAGAGGGGACGTTGCGGTTCCTCAAAATCTGGATTCTCTGCCCTCGAGAGATGAAACAGGGGCCCCTTTGCTAACGATAAGCGTGCAAGAAAACACTCGTTCCATTCAAAGTGAAGTCATTTTTTTAAAATGCCCAAATTTTCAGCTCCTTGTTGCTATGCTATTAAAATATTAACAAAGGAGAGATCAGATGAATACGTGTTGCCAGAACAGATGAGCCATAAGGGAGCTTTACTGAAGCATCACGTACAATCGATATACTTCAGTTACGAAACAGCCCCTATAACTCAGCCACAGGGGGGGGGGGGCTGCCTGCTGCATCTCTGCATGCTTTGCTGTTCGGACCTTGTTCTGTGGCGGGGGAAAGTGTCAGGGAATTCTACCCCATGAAAAGATGGGAGATGGGTCAGAGGAGGCTGCTAGTTAGACTCTCACTGATTTTACCTCATTTTGCAGGGCTTTGTTTTTTGTAGAAGGAACTCCTTTGCATATTAGGCCACACCCTTCTTATGTAGCCAATCCCCCAAGAGCTTTACAGGGCTCTTAGTACAGGGTCTTAGAGGATTGGCTACATTAGAGTCTACATTAAATTCTTAAAGGACTAGCTACATTAGGGTAGGGTTGCCAATCCCCCAGGTGAGGCCAGGAGATCCCCTGGTTTAGAGGCCCTCCCCCTGCTTAAGGGGCATCAGAAAGTGTGGGTGGGGGAGGAAATGTCTGCTGGACACTGCATTATTCCCTATGGAGACGGATTCCCATAGGATATAATAGAAAACTGATCTGTGGCTATCTGGGCCTCTGAGGGAGCTTTTTTTTAAGGTAGAGGCACCAAATTCACAGCATAGCATCCAGTGCCTCTCTTCAAAATACCCTCCAAGTTTCAAAAAGATTGGACCAGGGGGTCCAATTCTATGAGCTCCAAAAGAAGGTGCCTCTATCCTTCATTATTTCCAGTGGAGAGAAGGCATTTAAAAGGTGTGCGGTCCCTTTCAAGGTGATGGCCAGAACTCCCTTTGGAGTTTAGTGATGCTTGTCACAACCTTGCTCCTGGCTCCACCCCCAGTGTCTCCTGGTCCCACCTCCAGAGTCCCCAGATATTTCTTGAATTGGACTTGGCAACTCTACAGGGGTGTGTGGCCTAATATCCAAAGGAGTTCCTGCAACAACAAAAAACCCCAAAGCCCTGCTTTTTGAACCAGTGTCTTCTGGGGGTGTCTTCTCTCTCTTTTTTGGGGAGAGTCACTGTATTCGGTGTGATTAAACCATCCAGTCATTCCCCAGTGCAAAGGCTCAACAAAATTAGCTGTCCTCAGAAGAGGCTGACTGCACAGCATCTGTATGAGTCCCTGCTTCTTTTTTTTGCCTCTTTCCAAAGAGGAAAACCAGCTCAGAACCATGACAGGGTGAAGGAGGGAGTCAGTCTCTCCACACCCACACTTTGCAAGCAAATCTTCAAGAGCTGAGGGTGTAAATGTGAAACAGACCTCCAGTTTTAACTCAGGGAGGGAAAAAAAAGATAGGTTTGCTCCAGTCATTCGAAGTCTGGGAACCACCTGAGTAGACGGGAGTTTCCATACTTTTTGCAAAACTTCAGCGCAGTTTCTGGGGGTCTGCTTTTTCTTTCCTTGCAAGATTTTCTCTGCCTTTCTTTGCTTTGGAATAAAATGAAAATTACACTTTTGAGTGCAACTCGTCGTGGATTTGGAAGCAAGGGGGGGGGAGCTGCTGCCCCTTTAACAAACTCAGCCTCGCCCCTCCCCCTCCCTGTTCCTCTCCAAAAGTGATCCTACACTCTCTTCCCCCCCCCCTCCTTTCATTCTTTCTTTCTTTGCTCTCCGCCACTGCGCTATGAATCAGCCCCAGAAAAGCCAGACAGATTGATTTTTTGTTTGCCACTTGGGGCCTTCCTAAAGAAAGGAAGAGGGAGGCCGCCAAAGAAAAGGAGGAGTTTTTTAATGTCCTGTTGTGGGGTTCTTTTTCTGATGCTTGTACAAAAATTAGCCCTCCCCCCACATCTGAGGCGGAAAAGGGGGATGAATTGCTCCCAGGTTATATCCACAGCATAGTAGCCTATATCTCTGAGGAGGGTGCCTGTTGCATCTCTGCATGGTATCCTGCACTGCTCTCGCATCCCTGTAATTCCGACTGGTTCCTGCACTAGGTATGGTGATTCTGCACATGCAGAGATGTGGCGGGCTTCCTCCGTCTTCGCAGGAGGCTACCTGTTGGGCCTCTTTGTGTTTCTGCTCTGGCCGTGCACCTTCAACAATTCCATCACATTATCTCTGCACAACTGGATTGTCACTCCCACAAGGAGCGGATGCAAGTTTCCCCACTCTGGAGGCTACCTGTCGGTCTCTGCGTACCAGCCTACAAAAACAGAAGTCCTATGAATGTAGTGCAGTCAGCGGATCCGTGGACCTTTCTCACGGTTCAGGACAAATATTGTACAACCTTCCAATTCGCTGGCTTTTTGAAGGACCCAGGAAAGCCCCCCAGCCAAAGTTCATGGCATCTAAGTTCTATGCTGTCTAACTCAATTGATTAATTGAAATGAATTGGCAGAAAGTGAAGAGGACCTAAAGAACCTCTTGTTGAGGGTGAAAGAGGAGAGCACAAAAGTAGGCTTGAAACTCCGCATCAAAAAAACTAAGATCATGGCATCCGGCCCCATCACTCCTTGGCAAATAGGAGGGGAAGACATGGAAGTAGTGACAGACTTCACATTTCTGGGATCCAAGATCACTGCAGATGGCGACTGTAGCCATGAAATTAAAAGATGTTTGCTCCTTGGGAAGAAGAAGAGAGAAACAGCAGATTTATACCCCGCCTTTCTCTCTGAATCAGAGACTCAGAGCAGCTTACAATCTCCTTTATCTTCTCCCCCAAACAGACACCCTGTGAGGTGGGTGAGGCTGAGAGGGCTCTCACAGCAGCTGCCCTGTCAAGGACAACCTCTGAGATAGCTATGGCTAACCCCAGGCCATTCCAGCAGCTGCAAGTGGAGGAGTGGGGAATCAAACCCAGTTCTCCCAGATAAGAGTCTGCACACTTAACCACTACACCAAACTGGCTCTCCAGTCACCCTAGAGTCTCAGAGCAGCTCACAATCTCCTTTATCTTCTTCCCCCACAACAGACACCCTGTGAGGCCGGTGGGGCTGAGAGAGCTCTCCCAGAAGCTGCCCTTTCAAGGACAGAGTTTCAGAGCAGCCTACAATCTCCTTTCCTTTCCCCACCCCTCACAACAGACACCCTGTGAGGCAACTGGGGCTGTGAGAGCTCTCCCAGAAGCTGCCCTTTCAAGGACAGAGTCTCAGAGTGGCCTACAATCTCCTTTCCCTTCCTCCCCCACAACAGATACCCTGTGAGGCCGGTGGGGCTAAGAGAGCTCTCCCAGAAGCTGCCCTTTCAAGGACAGAGTCTCAGAGCGGCCTACAATCTCCATTCCCTTCCTCCCCCACAACAGACACCCTGTGAGGCGGGTGGGGCTGAGAGAGCTCTCCCAGAAGCTGCCCTTTCAAGGACAGAGTCTCAGAGCGGCCTACAATCTCCATTCCCTTCCTCCCCCACAACAGACACCCTGTGAGGTGGGTGGGGCTAAGAGAGCTCTCCCAGAAGCTGCCCTTTCAAGGACAGAGTCTCAGAGCGGCCTACAATCTCCATTCCCTTCCTCCCCCACAACAGACACCCTGTGATGCGGGTGGAGCTGAGAGAGCTCTCTCAGAAGCTGCCCTTTCAAGGACAGAGTCTTTATTCTGAGAACTGCTAATTCCAAATAAAGAAACTGACTAGTTGGTGCATCTTGTAGTGAGCATGGGTTCCAGATAATATGAAGTGAATTGATCCAGACGAAGGTCTACAACTGAAACACGGCTTTTTAAAACTAGGAAACGTGTCATCATTTACACTTCATTATAAAGACTCATGTGTTGCGTCTTCACTGTACTGCAAAGTAGCTTTTGACATCCCAGACCGCATCGTCATCCATCAGGAGAGGTCCAAGCCCACCTGCTAGGACTTCGTGCACCTTGGAGTCTTCACTCTACATGGATTCTTTCATGATGAAAAATGGCAAATGCTTTACTGTAATTTTGATGTATAATTTTGGAGATATATATATATATATATTATATGTTATAAAACAGTATGAGATATTCCTTCAATAGTGAGTCTTTGAAAATATTCTTTGTACTGAGCAATTACGGCATCGTCTTGTAACTGAAATTTATTTTTTTGTAGAACGCGGGTCTCCCCTGTTTCCCAATCCCCAGGTGGGGGCAGGGAACCCCCAGTTTGGAGGCCCTCTCCCCACTTCACGGGTCATCAGAATGTGAGGAGGGGGAGGGAAATGACTGTTGGGCACTCCATTATTCCCTATGGAGGCCAATTCCCACAGAGTATAATGGAGAATTGATCTGTGGGTATCTGGGGCTCTGAAGGGGGCCTGTGTTTTCAGGTAGAGGCACCAAATTGGCAGCATAGCATCCAGCGCCTCTCCCCCAAACCCCCCCCTCCAAGTTTCAAAAGGATTGGACCAGGGGGTCCAATTCTAGGAGCCCCAAAACAAGGTGCCCCTATCCTTCATTATTTCCAATAGAGAGAAAGCATTTAAAAGGAGTGTGGTCCCTTTAAATGCAATGGCCAGGACTCCCTTTGGAGTTCAATTGCGCTTGTCACAACCCCCAGAGTCTCCTGGCTCCACCCCCAAAGTCTCCTGGCTCCGCCCCCCGATGTCCCCAGATATTTACTGGGGGGGGGAGGCTGGCAAGCCCACCCATCTGCTAACACCTGCGGCCCTGAGCTGGATAGCAAAGGGTAGCCCATTCTCAGGAGCTAAGCAGATTAAAGCCTGCTTAGGCTTTGAACGGAGGACCCCCAAGAAAGTCCAGGATGGCTTTGCGAAGGCAGGCAATGGCAAACCGCGGCTCTTGCCTTGAGAAACCTTCAGGTTTGCTGCACAGAGTTGCTGCAGCTTGACTTTTCACCATCACCTGCATTACAGGGCTTTTTTTTTGTAACCGGAACTCCTTTGCATATTAGGCCACACCCCCTGATGTGGCCAATCCTCCTGGAGCTTCCAGTAGGTCCTGTACTAAGAGCCCTGTAAGCTCTTGGAAGATTGGCTACATCGGGGGTGTTGCCTAATAGGCAAAGGAGCTCCTGCTACAAAAAAAGCCCTGCCAAGTATTTATACCACACGGTAACTGGTGGCCACTGTGCGCAACAGATGGACCACTGCTCCAGCAGGGCTCTTCTGATGTTCTTAACAGGGAAAGCCTCCATGCCCTGTTGTTGGCTCTCCAGAGGAACTGGTTGGCCACTGTGTGAGACAGGAGGCTGGACTAGATGGACGCTCACTGGTCTGACCCAGGAGGGCTCTTCTCATGTTCTTATGAAGGCCTCAGCCTCTGTGCCCTGTTGTTGGCCCTCCAGAGGAACTGGTTGGCCACTGTGTGAGACAGGAGGCTGGACTAGATGGACGCTCACTGGTCTGACCCAGGAGGGCTCTTCTCATGTTTTTATGAAGGCCTCAGCCTCTGTGCCCTGTTGTTGGCCCTCCAGAGGAACTGGTTGGCTCTGTGTGAGACAGGATGCTGGACTAGGTGGACCCTCACTGGTCTGATCCAGCAGGGCTCTTCTGATGTTCTTACCAGGGAAGGCCTCAGCCTCTATGCCCAGTTGTTTGCCCTCCAGTTCCGTGAGAAAGGAGGCTGGACTAGATGGACCCTCCCTGGTCTGATCCAGCAGGCCTCTTCTGATGTCCTTACGAAGGCCTCGGCCTCCATGACCTGTTGCTGGCTGTCCAGAGAAACTGGTTGGCCACTGTGTGAGACAGGAGGCTGGACTAGTTGGACCACTGGTTGGATCCAGCAGGACTTTTCTTATGCTCTTCTCAGGGAAGGCTTTTCTGCCCTGTTGTTGTCCCTTCAGAAGAACTGGCTGGCCACTGTGTGAGACAGGAGGCTGGACTAGCTGGACCACTGGTCTGATCCAACGAGGCTCTACTTATATTTTTATGTTCCAAACAGAACTTTATTTTAAACACCAGCCCAGGGCTTTTTTTGCAGCAGGAGCTCCTTTGCATATTAGGCCACACACCCCATGATGTAGCCAATCCTCCTGGAACTTACAGGGCTCTTAATAAACTCCAGGAGCACTGGCTACATCAGGGGATGTGTGGCCAAATATGCAAAGGAGCTCCTGCTACAAAAAAAAAGCCCTGATCTGCAAGATCAGGGAATTTTAAAAGGTACTGGACCAAAACTAGGTGAGAAAAATGTTATCTAGTGAATAGCTAGCACTCTGTAGTCATTTCGGGGTGCCAACTCCAAGTAGAGAAATTCCTGGTTGCCAAATCCTGGAAATTCCTGGAGACCTTTGAAGGTAGCTCCTCAGAAGGGGCCTTACAGCAGGGCATAATGTCCTAGAGCCCATATAAGAACATAAGAGAAGCCATGTTGGATCAGGCCAATGGCCCATCCAGTCCAACACTCTGTGTCACATAAGAACATAAGAGAAGCCATGTTGGATCAGGCCAATGGCCCATCCAGTCCAACACTCTGTGTCACATAAGAACATAAGAGAAGCCATGTTGGATCAGGCCAATGGCCCATCCAGTCCAACACTCTGTGTCACATAAGAACATAAGAGAAGCCATGTTGGATCAGGCCAATGGCCCATCCAGTCCAACACTCTGTGTCACACAGTAGTCAAAACCCAGGTGCCATCAGAAGGTCCATCAGCGGGGCCAGGACACTAGAAGCCCTCCCAAGCACCAAGAATACAGAGCATCACTTGCCCCAGACAGAGAGTTCCAACAGTACACTGTGGCTAAGAGCCACTGATGGACCTCTGCTCTGTATGTTGATCTAATCCATCTCCTGTGGCAGTGAATTCCATGTGTTAATCACCCTTTGGGTGAAGAAGTACTTCCTTTTATCCGTTCTAACTGGACTGCTCAGCAATTTCATCGAATGCCCACGAGTTCTTGTATTGTGAGAAAGGGAGAAAAGGACTTCTCTCTCTACTTTCTCCATCCCATGCATCAACTTGTAAACTTCTATCATGTCACCCTGCAGTCTCCAAGCTAGAGTCCCAAGCATTTTAACCTTTCTTCATAGGGAAAGTGTCCCACCTTTCAAAGAGGCCACTTTCTCCAGGGAAACGGATCTCCGTCACCCGGAGAAAAGTTGGGAGCTCTTCATGCCTCACCCTGGAAGTTGACAACACAAAGTGGGGCCTGGGGCTTTTTTTTTTTACATATTAGGCCACACACCCCAATATAACCACTCCTCCAAGAGCTTACAAGGCTCTTAGTACAGGACCTACGGTAAGTTTCAGGAGGCTTGGCTCCATTAGGGAGTAGGGTTGCCAAATCCAATTCAAGAAATATCTGGGGACTTTGGGGGTGGAGCCAGGAGACATTACGGATGGAGCCAAGATCAAGGCTGTGACAAGCATAACTGAACTCCAAAGGGAGTTCTGGCCATCACATTTAAAGGAACGGCACACCTTTTCAATTCCTTCCATAGGAAATCATGAAGGATGGGGCACCTTCTTTTTGGGCTCATAGAATTGGACCCCCTGGTCCAATCTTTTTGAAACTTGGGGGGTATTTTGGGGAGAGGCACTAGATGCTATACTGAAAGTTTGGTGCCTCTACCCCAAAAAACAGCCCCCCCCCAGAGCCCCAGATACCCGCAGATCAATTCTCCATGATTTTCTATGGGAATAAATCTCCATAGGGAATAACAGAGTTCTCAGCAGACATTTCCCTCCCCTCCCTCCGCCTTCTAACGACCCTGAAGCGGGGGGGAGGGCCTCCATACGGGGGGGGGGGATCCCCTGCCCCCACCTGGGGATTGGCAACCCTATTAGGGAGGCATGGCCTAATAGGCAAAGGAGTCCCTGCTAAAAAAAAGAAGAAGAAGAAAAGCCCTGGTGGGGACAAATCACAATTGATTAAAGTCAAGGCCTTTTTTGTAGAAAAAGCCCAGCAGGAACTTATTTGCATATCAGGCCACACCCCCTGAAGCCAAGCCAGCCAAAACTGCAATCCTGTGTGTTCCTGCTCAAAAAAAGAGCCCTGATTAAAGTTATTTATTTCTAAAAAAACAAAAAAATGTTTTGAAATTGTATTTGCAAAATGTATTGCATAGGGGTGGCCAACAGTAGCTCTCCAGATGTTTTGTTGCCTGCAACTCCCATCAGCCCCAGCCATTGGCCATGCTGGCTGGGGCTGATGGGAGTTGTAGGCACAAACATCTGGAGAACTACCGTTGGCCACCCCTGGATACAGTATAATATCCACAAATATATTACCAGTGCATTGTCCTCATCTCATTTTTATTGCGGCATTCCCAAAAATAAAAGCTATATCTATATCACGAAATATATTGACTACCTCCAATTAAAACTCACCATACATTTTTATAAAATATATTTCTATCCTATCTCGCAACGATAAATAAAGTATAATTTCTATCTTGCATTCCTTCGGGTTTTAAAAAAAAAAACAAAAAACCCACAAATCCTTCCCCTCCCCCGCAATTAATTTTTCTGACTAGCCAAAGTGCTAAACAAGAGATCTTCCTCACCCGCCCAAGAACCGCGCGGGCAGGAGACGACAAACGAAGCAGCAACAGCAGCTGCTCGCGGGGCCTCCCCCTTTCGCTCAGTGGGCGAAGAAGGGCTCGCAGGGTTAGGCAGGCAGGCAGGCCGAAGGGAGGGGCGACGAGGGAAAAGAGGGAGAGCTCCCATTGGCCCGCTCGCTTGCTACTCCAGGCCGCCGCGCCCTCTCGTTGGATGCTGCCCCGCGGCCTTATCATTCCATCTCCTCGGTGCTCCCATTTCGTCACGCTGCTGCTGTCGTTTCCTCTCCGTCGACCTGAAGGGTGTCCCTCCGCCAGGAAACATAGTGCCTCGGATTCCGCCCCTTCGCGTGGCTCCTCCCAGGCGCCGCACACTTCTGCGAGGCCACGCCCCCGTACCCTTTTAAAAATGCCTTCGAGCCTCCTCCTCCCCTCCGGGGGGGTGGGGTTGTGATTTTGTTTTAAATAAAAGCATGGAGGATTTCGTTGTCAAGAGCAGCCGTCGTGACTCCTTCGCGTGAAGCAAAGAGCGTGCGAAACTCACTGCCGATAGATAGATAGATAGATAGATAGATAGATAGATAGATAGATAGATAGATAGATAGATAGATAGATAGATAGATAGATAGATAGATAGATAGATAGATCTATCTATATCGGGTGGCTAACAGCTCTCCAGATGTTTTTTTGCCTACAACTCCCATCAGGGCCAGTCAGCATGGCCAATGGCTGGGGCTGATGGGGGTTGTAGGCAAAAAACATCTGGAGAGCTACCGTTGGCCACCCCTGATCTCTATATATTGCGATATCTACCTATAATCTATCATCTATCTATCTATCTGGAGACCAAGTCCTATGAGGAAAGGTTGAAGGAGCTGGGGATGTTTAGACTGGAGAGGAGGCGGCTGAGAGGTGACAGGATCACCATCTTCAAGGACTTGAAGGGCTGTCCTATAGAGGATGATGTGGTATTGTTTTCTGTGGCCCCAGAAGGGAGGACTAGAACCAAGGGACTGAAATTAAATCAAAAGAGTTTCCGGCTCAACATTAGGAACAGGCTTCCTTGCGAGGTGGTGGGCTCTCCTTTCTTGGAGGTTTTCAAACAGAGGCTAGATGGCCATCTGACAGCAATGAAGATCCTGTGAATTTAGGGAGAATTTGTTTGTGAGTTTCCTGCATTGTGCAGGGGGTTGGACTAGATGACCCTAGAGGCCCCTTCCAACTCTGTGATTCTATGATTCTATCTATCTTGCAGTCTTTGTGGACAACAAGACGTCTTATGGTGGGAGTGCAAATCAAATATCCGGAGATCCCCCCAAAGGGCTAAAATATAGGACAATAGCCAGTGTCACTGATTTTAAAAATTAAACATAGAAATTAAAATAACGGATTCGACTAATTCATAGAGGTCAGTCAGCCAGTTAAAAACCTTCATGTGTAGAAACAGTCTATGGTCCGTTGTTAAACCTGCAACTTCAGTGGTGACAAGCCGTTGCTGGTAAACAAAGGCAGATTTTAGAAGAAAAAGATAGGGGAAGGTGGTGTCTTTCTCCCCGTGGGGCTGGTGTTGGAGGAACGGGAGAAATCTAGCTGGTCTGTTAGGGGATATCCTCTTTTTGGAATGGGGGTTGGTATTGTGGTACCACAGCTGCACATCCCTGGGACTCAGGCTCTCTAGAGTTGGGGTGGTCAAACTTGCTTAACAAAAGAGCCACATAGAATAAATGTCAGATGTTTGAGAGCCGCATGGGAGGGAAGGAGGGAGGAAAAACTGAAAAAAAGGTGGAAAGAAAGCAAATATAGGGGGAGTGGGGATGTGGAAAGAAAGCAACTTTAAATGCATTCTCCAAGCCACCGGCCATTTTGGAGCCACCAGTGTGCAAGTAGGGTGCAATTCTGTGGACTGTGGCTCCAATGGATGCCAGAGAGGTCAAGTATAGGACAAATGAGTTTTAGCTTTGAGGGGAGCCGACAAGGAGAATTGGGGTAATGGGGCGTTTTGCTTTGAGAATTTGTTTTCCTTTTTGTGTGGGCGGGCCTGGGGCAGATATATCCCTATGCGGCTGGTGCACGGGAGAGACGTGGTAGGGCAAGGGTGGCCAAACTTGGTTAATTTTATTTTTATTTTATATTACTATATTTCTATTCCACCCATTCCCCGTAGAGCTCAGGGCGGAGCACAACATAGGATAAAACAATAAAATACGATAAAACAGACAATAAACAGACAGCAGCAGCACCCAGAACACTTTCCATATTACCACAAATCTTAACCTAAGAGCCGCACAGAATAAACGTCCAATGTTTGAGAGCCTTACGTTGGAAGGGAGGAAGGAAGGAAAATAGATGGGGAGGGGTGGAAATAAAGCAACTTTAAATTCATTCTTCAAGCTGCCGGCTGGCTTGGCTTGGAGAAGTGATTTTACTGTACCGTAACAGTACAATCCTAAAGAGACTTACTCCAGTCTAAGCCATTAAAATGAATAGGCTTAGACTGGTGTAACTCTCTTTAGGATTGCACTGTTAAAGGCAGAAATGCCTTCTCCAAGTTAGCTAACATGGCAAAAGAGCCACACAATGTGTGTGAGAGAGCCATGTGGCTCCTGAGCCACAGTTTGGCCAGTCCCATGGAATGATATAGCAGCATAGCCTGATCTCGTAAAATGTCAAGAGGCTAAGCAAGGTTGGATGGGAGTCCACCAAGGCAGACTCTGCAGAGGAAAGGAATGGCAAACCACCTCTCTGGTATTGATCCCTTGCCTTGAAAACCCGCAGCTGGACTGCGCTTGACACAAACACACACATACATGCTTGACACGAACACAGGGGAAGGGTCCACCCGTGCCCATTTCAGCACTTTCTGGGCTTCAGGGCCCTATGAAGCCCCGAATAAAGGCCAATTTTTTTGGCAACCGATTAATAGTCGGTAGAGTTTTATAATCGGGGAGAGGTGCAGCCATGGACGTGGGCCGTGCCCCCTACTCTCCCCACCCCAAAGATGTAGGGAGTATGGAAACTGAAAGGCAGAACTGTGGTGGGGCAGTCTGCCCCATAAGCAAGTCAGGTCAGCGAAAGGCTTTTTTTTTAATTTTTGGAAGGGGGAGTTCTGTGGTGGAAAATTAGGGCAACCCGCCAACCTTTATAGGGCTAGGGTTGGCAGACGGTTCTGAGTTTCTCTGTGGGATGCCAACTTCCTGGTGGAGCCTGGGGATCTCCTGGAATTACACCTCAACTATAGCCCAGTGGTGGGGGGCAAGGGAAAGTTGGCAACCTTACTCTGATTAATTTTCCATGGCTCTTCTTCAATCTGTGGACTTCTGGGGGAGGAATTAAGAGATGTGGACTGCAGTATGCAGAAATCAGGGTTCAACCCTTTTGTTGGGACACGCAGTGAGGTATGCCCAGGGAACTAGCCAAGATAGGTGATCGCATAGGGCGCCAGCCTTCTGGGGTATGCCAAATTGGGCACCCCCACGTGACTCAGTGAAATTATCCCTGTGTATGGGGGGGGGTGTATGGGGGGGGGGTATGTGCCAGAAGTTAGCTTACGCCCCTGTACTTGTGGGGGTCTTGTGCGGTATTGTGGAGTTCATGCGCCCTAGAGGGACGTTGGTTATGGGAAACGCTGAAGACCCTCGTGGCGAGGGGGTGGGGGTGGGGGGTCGGGTCAGAAAAACCTGTTGAACTTAAGAGGGATCCAGCGCGGGGGAGCGGTTCCAGATTCGAATTCGTTTTCGAGCCGGAGCCGTGTTTCCAGAAGTCGTGCCTGGCCGGAGGGAGGGAGGGGGCGCTTCTTTGAAATCCTGCGGGGAGGGCCCCTTGAACTCGCTTCTTTCTCCTAAATCCCAAAATATTTCCTTGGAGCCGCTGGGGGGTGGGGGGAGGGTTGCTTTTTTGCTTCTCTTGCACGGGCATCGAAGGGAAACCGCCGGACCCCTCCCTTCCCAAGTATTTTTGGAGAGGTGTGGGGAGGAGAACGGAGCCTCGTGGGCAGACTTTACTCTTCCTTCTCTCTCCTCCCCCCCCCCACTTTTTTTTTTTTGCTTGTGCAGCTGCCCTTGTGGAGGCTGCTGCGGCGGAAGGATACGGCGGGGGGGTATAGGGAAGGAGGAGGAGAGGAGAGGAGGAGGCGGGAGGGGGGGCGCGCAAAGCAAGGCTGCGATCCGTGTGCGGGTTATGCGTCTGTGCGGGACCGACGAGGAGGCGGCGAAGGGGGCTCTGGTCCGCCTCTCTCTCCGGCTGCCCCAGCTTTAGAGAGGGTCGCAGCGAGCAGGGGGGGGGGGGCCTGCTCCCTTCCCGGGGGGGGGAGCCGGGGGGTGGGGAGGGGAAAAGCAAAAAAAAAAAAGACACGATGAGCCGCCGCCGAAGTCGGCGCTAACTGGAGGCCCAGCGCGGGGAAAGGACTTTTACTTTCAGAGCGGATGGAACGTTGAGGAGCGAGCGGCGCCTTTGATCGGGGAGGGGGCGCCCGGATCGAACGTTGAGGAGCCTTTGATCCTTGGCTCGCTACATTTGTGGCCGTTTCCGTGCGCTGCGTTGGGGAAGCCGCCTCGGCCGCCGCCGGGAGAACAATAGGAAAGGCAGGAAAGGGGGAACCGGGGCGCTGCGGGCTTCCCCCCCCCCCCCAACCTCGGCTGCGCCCCGGATCTTTCCAGCAGCCGCTTGCAGCTTCGTTGGATGTGCTCCCCCCCCTCCCCCAAATCAACAACGTTGAGCAGGTAAGTCGTTATAGGGGAGGGGCGCCCGCTTTCTAATTTTTTTTGGGGGGGAGGGGGATGTGCATTTTGTTTTTTTTTAAACTCCTCCCTTCACGGAACTCATTTTTTTTTTGGTGGGGAGGATATCTCCCCCCCCCCTCCCTTGCACGGTGGGATTTGTGTCTCCTCTTTCCTCGCCGTGCTCCATATTTTTCAAGTTTTTGGGGGGGGTTGTTTAAAGAGGGGGGAATTCCTGCACCCCGGTCCATTGTCGCCCTTTCTTTCTCCTTTTCTCTCCCCCCCTCCCCCGGAAGTCGTATTAAACTTCAAGGGGGGGGGAGAAACACGTTGGCTTCCCCCCCTCCCTTTCCGTTTATGAGTGAGGGGTCCCGAAGGACTTTCTTGCTACTCCGTCTAGAACTGTTGCAAAGTTGAGTGAGGGGGGAGGGGGAAGGCCTAGCGAGAGAGAAGAGCCCCCCCCTCCCACTCTTCCCCCACACACACACACTTTCGGGCCTCGTGGAGTTTATTGTATTTGGGGAGAGGAGGCTACGTCGTGTGTGCGTGTGGGGTGGGGGGTGATTTCTTTGCACTTGGAACGGGGGTGTGAAATTCCAAGTGGGTTTTTAAACCGTGGCTGGGATTCTCTCTCGCCCCCTCCCCCTAACTTAGGGAAGTTCACTTTACACAGACTTGAACGGTTACAAACTTTAAATATATATATATAGAGAGAGAGAGATTATTATTATTGCAGCGTGCAAATATAGGCTTGAGGGTGTTTCGGAGGGTCTGGAGCCATCCCATAATGCCGAGGAGAATTTTTAAAATATTTCCTCTCTCTTCCTCCCCCCCCCCACAGGTCCCCAATTCCCTGGGTGGCGTAGGGAAAGGGGGGGCCGTCAGCCTACTTTGATGGGGCCCTAATCTCCCCTTTGATCCCAGGTTTTCATTTCCTCTTCCTATCCCATATTCCATCATTTCTCCTTCCCCTAAACGCATAAACCCCTCAGGAAAAGTTCAGCAAACTGGTAAACAAGAAACAAAAGTTGGCAACAAAGGCAGCTGTTAAAAGAAGAGAAATTTTAAAAGACCTTCGCAAGCATAGCTGATTCCTTCTTCCCCCGGAGGAGTCCGCACACCTACTCATGGGCACCATGTGTGTGTGTGTGTTTCAGAACCCCATACTCTTAGATTTTGGGAGCCCAGGGTAAGGTACTGAGTACCATCTGCTTTGGCTTCTTTTTTCTTTGTCATTTCTGTTGCCCTGTGCCCGTCTTCCAGAAAAAAAAGCCCTAACCCAACCCAATATATATATATATATTTTGGCCTGTGACTCGATTGTTTTGGAAGCCTGGCGCATGATGGTGCAGGCCGTCTCTCGAAACGCTTCGGGCGCTAGGCTGCACTGGCGTGGCGTAGGCGAGTGTGCCCAGACAGGCCCTAGTTTTGCCTCCGGGGGTCAAGTCAACCCGCTTGGTTCTGAAAGCTGGCCCGCTTGCGACCGGCTTGTGCATTTGGGTAATAAAAGGGTGTTATGTGGATGTTGGATAAGAAGGTATTACATGGACATTTGGGTAATAAAAGGCATTATGTTGATGTTGTTACTTATCTTGTGTGTGTAGGGGGTTCTTTTTGGCCAACAGGATATCTCCCCCCCCCCCCCACGGCAGTGATGCGGAGTTGTGGTTTTGAATTGGCTGTGGATTCCAATGTGGAAGAGCGAAATTGGAAAAGTGGAATTGTTCCTGGCTTTTTTTGGTTTTGTTGTTGTTCTCTCTGGTGTGTGCATACCCTGGTCTTCCACAAGGCCTCACTCTGCCACAGAAAGACCCCTTCGCGGAAGTGGAAAAAGAAAGCAGGAGACACTAGTGGGGAGAGACCGCGCTTGTGCATGGGTCATGTGTGGGTGCCCTTGTCTTCAGTGTGCGTTCTCCAAATGGGAAGCCTGGTGTGTGGATTCTCCGTGTGGCTGTGAAGCAGATCTTCGGCATGTGCAAAGGACCTCTGGTGCGGCACATGTGTTGCCTGCCCTGTGTGCGTTTTCTTGCACTACAAGCGAGTAATGTAGGCTTGGGGGGGGGGGCCGGGAAGACCCCTGAGACAGCAGCCGCTTCTGTGAGATTCTTTTGCCTCTTAGCAACACCGAATTTGAAGAGAATTATGGACATGATGTGCTTTTTTACGAGGAGTGACCAGCGAGTGAAACATCTGCCGGGTCCCTTTGTGTGTGTGTGCGTGTGGAGATTGCAAACTTTTCCTCGCTCTTGCGCAACCTCGGACACCCACCCACCCACCCCCGCGCCGAGTCGGCTTTGTGTGCAAAGTTTGGAACCTTGCTGGATTTTCTTGCTCCCTTCGCCCCACTTTTAAAGGAGATTCCAAGATTTTCACTAGTAGATGTCCTTCAGAGCATAGAGGCATTAGTGGCTCTGTCTGGATTTGGGGGGTGGGGAGTGGAAAGAGTTGCGGAGGAAAAGGGGGCAGGGAGGGGAGATGGAAGGTGGGTTGGGGGGTGGGGAGACCTAGTAGGCCGTCTTTGTCTTGCAGGAAGCAAAAAACTCTCTGCTTCCGCAGAAGGAGTTTGGAAGGGATCAGGTTGAAGTGCATTGGAAGGAAGGGGCGGTCTCTATGTCAGATGGGAGAATCTTCTTTTCCCAAACTCCCTTTCATTGTGGCAGAGGGGGAAAGGATAGTATTTGAGACTGGGGGGGAGCGAGGGTAAGCTTTGATTCAGCTTTTATTTGATTTATTTTTAGATTTATATGCCGCCCACTCTGGGCGGCTAACCAGCCTGGTAAAAACAATTCAACTTACAAGTATAAAAGAATTAAGAAAAACGTATATATGTTAACAATTTAAAAACTACATTACTGGGTGCTAGGAAAAGATTTCATAGCAAAGGTGGTTTCTCCACATCTTAGTTCTCTGTTCCTATGTTACTCTATTAGCGGTCTTACAGATGATATTGTTCAGTGGCCTCCTCCCATGTTGTAGGCCTGTCGAAAAAGTTCAGTTTTGCAGGCCCTGTGGAATTGGGAGAGGTCCCGCAGGGCTCTCATGGCCTCTGAAGAGCATTCCATAACATCGGGGCTGCCACTGAGAAGGCCCTGGCCCGTGTAGAGCTTAGTCTGGCTTCCCTTGGTCCAGGGATGGATAACAGATTTCGGCCTGCTGAACGGGAGTGCTCTCTGGGGTATGTATGGGGAAAGGCGGTCCCTTAGATAGGCAGGCCCCTCAGCCACATAGGGCTTTGAAGGTCAATACCAACACTTTGAAACAGACTCGGTACACAATGGGCTGCCAGTGCAGCTCTTTTAGCACTGGTTGAATGTGCTCCCATCGGGGGAGCCCCATCAACAACCGAGCCGCACCATTCTGCACTAGCTGCAGTTTCCGAGGCAAAGTCAAAGAGAGTTGGGTTTTCCTTCCTTGAAATTGTCCCAGCAAGGGGTTTCGTGGGGGGAGGGGAAGCAGTTGAATCCGGCTCAACAACTTTAATCCCTTTGTGTGGCATTTGTGTCTGCCACCGTCGACATCCTTTGCTGCTTGATTTTAGGAGGGCTTTTGTATGATTAAAATCGATGCATGTTCTTTGTCGTCTGCCTTTCTCGCATGTAGTAAGGCGGATTACTCAGAGTGAGTCAGTACAATTCGCCAAATGGGATATTCAGTAACCAATGCATTAGGACAGCGGTCCCCAACCTTTTTGGCACCAGGGGCCGGTTTTGTGGAAGACAATTTTTCCACAGACTGGGGTGGGGGATGGTTTCGGGATGATACAATTGTGCACTTCATTTCTAAGTGAGAGCCAGTTTGGTGTAGTGGTGAAGTGTGCGGACTCTTATCTGGGAGAACCGGGTTTGATTCCCCACTCCTCCACTTGCACCTGCTGGCATGGCCTTGGGTCAGCCATAGCTCTGGCAGAGGTTGTCCTTGAAAGGGCAGCTGCTGTGAGAGCCCTCTCCAGCCCCACCCGCCTCACAGGGTGTCTGTTGTGGGGGGGGGGAAGGTAAAGGAGATTGTGAGCCGCTCTGAGACTCTTCGGAGTGGAGGGCGGGATATAAATCCAATATCATCATCTTCTTCTTCTTCTTCTTCTTTGGTGTGGTGGTTAAGTGTGTGGACTCTTATCTGGGAGAACTAGGTTTGATTCCCCACTCCTCCACTTACAGCTGCTGGATTGGCATTGGGTCAGCCATAGCTCTTACAGAGCTGTCCTTGAAAGAGCAGTTTCTGTCAGAGCTCTCTCAGTCCCAGCTACCTCATAAGGGTGTCTGTTGTGGAGGAGGAAGGGAAAGGAGATTGTGAGCTGCTCTGAGACTCTGAAATTCGGAGTGGAGGGCAGGATATAAATCCAATGTCTTCTTTTTATTATTATTATTACTACTACTACATTGTAATATATAATGAAATAATTATACAACTCACAGCCCAGTTGCTAACAGGCCACAGACCGGTACTGATCCACAGCCCAGGGGCTGGGGATCCCTGCATTAGGGTATTAGAAGTCTGGAACCACAGAAAGTAACCGAAGTATTGCCCAAGTGTTAACACGGAACATTAAGCGATAGAGAAATTACATAAGACGATCTCACTTACAATACAAGTCCCAGGCATTTATCCAAGTAAGTTTGTGAAAATATTTTATCCCGGAGTGGCCAAACGTAAGAGCCACACGGAATAAACATAGAATGTTTGAGAACCACAAGACAGGAAGGAAGGAATATCAAATCGATGGGGCGAGGGAGAGGTGGAAAGGAAGTTACTTTAATTTCTAAAGCACTCTCCGAGCCGCCAGCTGGCTTGGTGAAGTGATTTAAAGAGACGAGTGTTTTCTCCAAGCCGACGAGGCAGTGGGGACTTCGAGAGCCGCGCGATATGTGTGGAAAAGCCACACATGGCTCCCAAGCCACAGTTTGGCCACCCCTACTTAATACTATGCAGTCTGATTGTCGTAGAGGCTACTATCAAGTTACAGCTTTCTTATGAAGATCTCCCCCCCCCCCACCGCCCTAGGGCTTTCAAGGCAAGAGGCTTTCAGAGGTGGCTTGCCATTGCCTGCCTTTGCATAGCAACCCTGGAATTCCTTGGTGGTCTCCAGTCCCGGATCTGAGGGCTTGCAGACTTATTACAGAGAAGCCTTTTTGAATAGTTCCGTTTGTTGCATAGTTCCTTTTCATAGAATCATAGAGCTGGGAGGGACCTCCAGTCCAACTCTCTACACAAGGCAGGAGACTCACAAATCCCTCCCCCTAAATTCATAGGATCTTCATTGCTGTCAGATGGCCATCTAGCCTCTCCTTAAAAACTTCCAAGGAAGGAGAGCCCACCACCTCCCGAGGAAGCCTGGTCCACTGAGGAACCGCTCTAATGGTCAGGAAGTTCTTCCTAATGTTGAGCCGGAAACTCTTTTGATTTAATTCCAACCCATTGGTTCTGGTCCTGCCTTCTGGGGCCACAGAAAACAATTCCACCCCATCCTCTATAGGACAGCCCTTCGAGTCCTTGAAGATGGTGATCCGATCACCGCTCAGCTGCCTCCTCTCCCGGCTAAACATGCCCAGCTCCTTCAACCTTTTCCTCTTAGGACTTGGTCTCCAGACCCCTCACCGTTTTTTTCTCCCTCCTCTGGACACCTTCCAGCTTGTCTAGATCCTTCTTAAAATGCGGTGCCCAAAACTGAACACAAGACTCCAGGTTTGTTGCATAGTTTGTTCCAAGTGTTTGTTTTTAGCCCCCCCCTCCCCCCTCCAAATGGAGATATGCTTAACAAATACTAAGGTCTCAGGATATCAAGTGACTCCTTTTTTTAAAATTCTCTTTTTCCTCCTGGTTCTTTCTCGGTAATGCCTGCAAGGCGGGGGAAGGGATTGGCAATTTTGTTTCTGCAAAGCCCTGGGTATTTTCCTCAGAGCTGGAACATCGCTCCATTTTAATAATGCAGCGTGCCCTCATCTTGACACACACCCCCCACCCAGGATCGGGGGGGGGCAGGGTGAAAATGGCAATAATCTTTCCTGGTAGCCGATATGATCCTAAAATGGGACCAAATCAGGGCGCTTTTTTTTGTAGCAGGAACTCCCCTTTTTTTTGCATATTAGACCACACACAAACACACACACATCCGATATAGCCAGTCCTCCAGGAGCTTACAGGGCTCTTAGTACAGGGCCTATTGTAAGCTCCAGGAGGATTGGCTACATCCGGGGGGAGTGGCCTAATATGCAAAGGAGGTCCTGCTAGAATTCCTCACAGGGCTCTTAGTACAGGGCCTACTGGAAGCTCCAGGAGGATTGGCTACATCCGGGGGGAGTGGCCTAATATGCAAAGGAGGTCCTGCTAGAATTCCTTACAGGGCTCTTCTCACAGGGCCTACTGGAAGCTCCAGGAGGACTGGCTACATCAGGGGGATGTGGCCTAATATGCAAAGGAGGTCCTGCTAGAATTCCTCACAGGGCTCTTCGTACAGGGCCTGCTGTAAGCTCCAGGAGGATTGGCTACATCAGGGGGATGTGGCCTAATATGCAAAGGAGGTCCTGCTAGAATCCCTTACAGGGCTCTTAGCACAGGGCCTAATGGAAGCTCTAGGAGGATTGGCTACATCAGGGGGATGTGGCCTAATATGCAAAGGAGGTCCTGCTAGAATTCCTTACAGGGCTCTTCGTACAGGGCCTGCTGTAAGCTCCAGGAGGATTGGCTACATCAGGGGTGTGTGGCCTAATAGGCAAAGGAGGTCCTGCTAGAATTCCTCACAGGGCTCTTCGTACAGGGCCTGCTGTAAGCTCCAGGAGGATTGGCTACATCAGTGGGGTGTGGCCTAATATGCAAAGGAGTTCCTACTACAAAAATGCCCTGGGGACCAATTTTCCTTCTAAGCTGCAAAGCCTTCTGAGCAAAAATTCTACTTGTGAGCTACTGGCATTAAAGTCGTGAGCTCCTTCATCAATTAGTGAGCTCTGGGATCATCCTGAGTGAAGACAGAAGTGAGTGAGCTGGAGGCTAAAAATCTGGGAACTAGCTCATGCTAACTCAGCTTAGAGGGAACACTGCTGGGGACTATCATAAAAAGCCATCACAAAGCAGAGGGGCGCAGTCTCCACTTCTCCCATGTCACGGTACCAATTTGGGGGTTGTTAAAAACCGTTGTCTTGATCTTAAAGACGCATGCTGGCAAGCTCTGCTTCCAGTGCTCTCATGAGCCTCCCACCCCACGAAAGCATACAAAACATGTAAAAAAAAGAAGGAATGAATATCCTGTGAATTTAGGGGGAGGTGTTTGTGCGTTTCTCGCAATGTGCAGGGGGTTGGACTAGATGACCCTGGAGGTCCCTTCCTGTTCTATGATTCTAAGGACAAGATGTATGCCTAAAAATGTTGCAGATTGGCTTGGATCGCGAGTTTTGCTGTTCCCCAGACAATTCCCGGGTAGCAGCTACTTGTTATGGACTAACTGCTTGCGTAGATCCCTAATAGGACAAATAGGGAAGAGATTTTTGTAGCAGGGACTCCTTTGCATATTAGGCCACACACTCCTGACGTAGCCAGTCCTCCTGGAGCTTACAGCAGGCCCTGTAAGAAGAGCACTGTAAGCTCTTGGAGGATTGGCTACATCCAGGGGTGTGTGGCCTAATATGCAAAAGAGTTCCTGCTACAAAACAAAAGGCCTGGAGAAGGGCACAGTTAAACTCAGCCATCCAAAGGCAGCCGTTGAAGCCTTATACCGAATCAGTCCAGGGTCAATATCTGCTCAGATTGGCAGCGACTCTCCAGGGTCTTTCCCATCACCTCCAACCTGGTCCTTTCAACCGAAGATGCTGGGGATTGAACCTGGGACCTTCTGCATGCAAAGCATCACTGAGCTACAGAGGAGGGGCCTCTTCTTCTATGCCAGTTTGGTGTAGTGGTTCTGCTTGTACTCTTATCTGGGAGAACCAGGTTTGAGTCCCCACTCCTCCACTTGCACCTGCTGGAATGGCCTTGGGTCAGCCATAGTTCTGGCAGAGGTTGTCCTTGAAACAGCAGCTGCTGTGAGAGCCCTCTCCAGCCCCACCCACCTCACAGGGTGTCTGTTGTGCGGGAGGAAAGGAAAGGAGATTGTAGGCCGCTCTGAGACTCTGTCCATGAAAAGGCAACTTCTGGGAGAGCTCTCTCAGCCCCACCCTCCTCACAGGGTGTGTGTCGTGGGAGAGGAAGGGGAAAGGAGATTGTAGGCTGCTCTGAGACTCTGTCCTTGAAAAGGCAACTTCTGGGAGAGCTCTCTCAGCCCCACCCTCCTCACAGGGTGTGTGTCGTGGGAGAGGAAGGGGAAAGGAGATTGTAGGCTGCTCTGAGACTCTGTCCTTGAAAAGGCAACTTCTGGGAGAGCTCTCTCAGCCCCACCCTCCTCACAGGGTGTGTGTCGTGGGAGAGGAAGGGAAAGGAGATTGTAGGCTGCTCTGAGACTCTGTCCTTGAAATGGCAACTTCTGGGAGAGCTCTCTCAGCCCCACCCTCCTCACAGGGTGTGTGTCGTGGGAGAGGAAGGGGAAAGGAGATTGTAGGCTGCTCTGAGACTCTGTCCTTGAAAAGGCAACTTCTGGGAGAGCTCTCTCAGCCCCACCCTCCTCACAGGGTGTGTGTCGTGGGAGAGGAAGGGAAAGGAGATTGTAGGCTGCTCTGAGACTCTGTCCTTGAAATGGCAACTTCTGGGAGAGCTCTCTCAGCCCCACCCTCCTCACAGGGTGTGTGTCGTGGGAGAGGAAGGGGAAAGGAGATTGTAGGCTGCTCTGAGACTCTGTCCTTGAAAAGGCAACTTCTGGGAGAGCTCTCTCAGCCCCACCCTCCTCACAGGGTGTGTGTTGTGGGAGAGGAAGGGAAAGGAGATTGTAGGCTGCTCTGAGACTCTGTCCTTGAAATGGCAGCTTCTGGGAGAGCTCTCTCAGCCCCACCCGCCTCACAGAGTGTCTGTTGTGCGGGAGGAAGGGAAACTAAATTGTAAGCTGCTCTGAGATTCTGTCCTTGAAAAGGCAACTTCTGGGAGAGCTCTCTCAGCCCCACCCTCCTCACAGGGTGTCTGTTGTGGGGGAGGAAGGGAAAGGAGATTGTAGGCCGCTCTGAGACTCTGTCCTTGAAATGGCAGCTTCTGGGAGAGCTCTCTCAGTCCCACCTGCCTCACAGAGTGTCTGTTGTGCGGGAGGAAGAGAAACTAAATTGTAAGCTGCTCTGAGATTCTGTCCTTGAGAAGGCAACTTCTGGGAGAGCTCTGTCAGCCCCACCCGCCTCACAGGGTGTCTGTCGTGGGGGAGGAAGGGAAAGGAGATTGTAGGCCACTCTGAGTCTCTGATTCAGAGAGAAGGGTGGGGTATAAATCTGCAATTCTTCACACTTGTTCTGAGTTGTCATAAGCACATAAGAAGAGCCCTATGGGATCGCTGTTGTTGTTTCACCTCCCTGAACATAGTGGTACCCTGCTTCTGAATACGGAAATTCCATTCAGCTATTCTTCCTCAACAGCCATTGAAAACCCATGCATTCGGCTAGCTCCCTAATCTAGTGGCCCGTTGAGGCACCCGGTGGCAGTGAGTTCCGCAGGGTCGTTACCGTAGCTTGGTGTTTTTCCTGTTTCTCCCCTGACTCTTCAGCCTCCATCCATTTAATTCAGAGGAATGGTGGGGAAAAAAGCTCTTTCCCTTCCCACCGCCGGGGTCCAATGACCTTTGGCAAATCAGTGGATTTATTCTGGCATGGATACTGAGTGTGCTACAGGGGTGGAGCACCTGCTTGGTGTGCAGAAGGTTGAAGGTTCAATCCCCGGCATCTCCAGTTAAAAGAGTCAGGTTTTGGAAGGACCATATTTTGCTCCTCTGAAGGATCTATGCAGCTTTGGATGTACCATGATAGTAAAAAGGTAAAGGAAGACCCCTGTGCAAGCAGCAGTCGTTTCCAATTCTGGGGTGACGTCACATCATGACATTTTCACGGCAGGCTTTTTATGAGGTGGTTTGCCATTGCCTTCCCCAGTCCTCTACACTTCCCCGCCCCCAGCAAGCTGGGTACTCATTTTACCGACCTCAGAAGGATGGAAGGCTGAGTCAACCTGGAGCTGGCTACCTGAACCCAGCTTCCGCCGGGATCCAACTCAGGTTGTTAGCAGAGAGCTCGGACTTTGCCACAGGGCATGCACCACGATAAGCCTGATGCAGTTGGCGAATATGAATTCTTGTTGAATATGAATGAGTTACACCCAGGGCTTTTTGGGGTAGAAAAAGCCCATCAGGAACTCATTTGCATATTAGGTCACACCCCCTGACACCAAGCCAGCAAGAACTGTGGTGCGTTCCTGCCCCCCCCCCCAAAAAAGCCCGGCGTATACTGTTTGATTAATATAGATATTTATTTCTTTAAAAAAAAATTTAAATGCTTTATTGAATTGAGAAACATGGTACAAATACATCAACAAATCAGTAAGCGTGCACCAAGTACCAATACAGAACAGGGAAGTAGGTGCGTACACCATAGGCCATCTTAGAGCAAAATTACAACAACAATTGACATGACATCAGTATAGCATGGTATGAGTTACTAGGAATATTGTTATCAGCTAACACTTTGTCTATAAAGGGACGCCATTTTTCTATAAAACTCAGGGAAGCAATTTGTTGAGAACGATGGGGGTCTAAATCATAAGTAAGCTTATCCAAAACAAAATAATCCCAGAATTTCAACCACCAAATCCGTCATGGGGGAGGAGATTGCTGCTTCCAGACTAGGGCTATTGCAAATTTAGCAGCCACAAACATATGTGAGTCTAATATTTCTTATTGATATGTTGTCTTTTTGTAGAGTTGTTTGTTGGGTTTGGGATCTGCAGTGTGCATCTGCTGTTGCATTTTGCTTCCTTGCTTTTCAAACCCTGAAGAGCAACTCCTGTTCAGGGCAGGCGACGCTGAGATATGCGGCACACTTTTATTTATTTATTGAATTCGATTTATTAGGTCAGAGGTTCGGACATGTGGCTTGGGAGCCGAATCAGGCCCCCGAGCTACTGGCTGTCATCTGCTTCCGTTTTCCCCTCTCTTGCTTCCTTCTGTGTAATGGCTTGCTTTGCGAGGCTTGCTCAATCGCACAGGAGCTACAAAGCAAAGCCTCTATTTTCTCCATTGGCTGAGACCCCCCCCCTTGGGGAGGAAAGGGGGGATAGCTTGCTTTGCCAGGCTCTCTCAATCGCACAGCAGAGCTATTGAGCCAACCCTTTCTTCCTTCTATTGGTTGAGACTCCTCCTGGTCCCCTGGGGAAGGAAGGAAAGAGCCAGAGCTTCCATTGCCCAGTTCTCTGAACTTCATGGGAGAGATACAAAGAAAGCACCATTAAGACCAACAAGTGCTGATCAATTAATCATGTTTTATTTTAAGTTTTAAAAAATCTTTAGTGGTGTTTGCGACCTTTACTTGTGTTTGTGTCAATCACACAGCAGCTACAGAGCAAAGCCTCTATTTTCTCCATTGGCTGAGGCTCCCCCCTTGGGGAGGAAGGTGCAGGAGGGATAGCTTGCTTTGCCAAGCTTTCTCAATTGCCCAGCAGAGCTACTGAGCCAAGCCTCTCTTCCTTCTATTGGCTGAGGCTCCTCCCCCTCCTGGTCCCCTGGGGAAGGAAGGAAGGAGCCAGAGCTTCCTTTGCCCAGTTCCCTGGATCCCATGAGAAAAGAGACAAAGAAAGCACCTCTAAGACCAATGAGTGCTAATGTTTTAAGCATGTTCTAAGTTTTTTTTTTTTTAAGTATGTAATTGTGTTGGTCTGTGTCCTTTAGAAAGTTTGTCGCTGCTACCTAATCTTAAACAGGTACACGCTTGGCCAGGCCCAACATGGCCCAGCCCAACAAGGTCTCATTTATGTCGGATCCGGCCTTCATAAAAAATTAATTTGACACCTAATAATTAGGCCTTCCGTCCCTGCAAGCGGAGTTCAGGGTGGCTTACAACAGAAAGTAGAGAAAGAAGTCCTTTTTCCACAGTACAAAAACTCATGAGCACTCAATAAAATTGTGGAGCAGTCGGGTTAGAATGGATAAAAGGAAGTACCAGACTTCTTCACCCAAAGGGTGATTAGCATGTGGAATGCACTGCCACAGGAGGTAGTGACGGCTGCAAGCATAGCTTCAAGATGGGATTGGATTAACATCTAGAGCAGAAGTCATCAGCGGATATTAGCCACAGCGTATTGTTGGAACTCTCTGTCTGGGGCCGTGATGCTCTGTATTATTGGTGCGTGGGAGGGGCACAGTGGGAGGACTTCTAGTGTCCTGGCCTCACTGGTGGACCTCCTGATGGCACCTGGGTTTTTTGGCCACTGTGTGACACAGAGTGTTGGACTGGATCGGCCATTGGCCTGATCCAACATGGCTTCTCTTATGTTCTTATGTTCGTTGGTTTCTAAGGTGTCTCTGGACTTGGATCGGGTTTTTCTATTGCAGGCCTGCCTAGCTACCCTCACCGAAATTGCAGGGAAACGTTATCAGTTTGTTTAGTTATCTCCGGCCACATGTTGTGTGGGAAGACGGACATGACCACGAATTTAACTTCTGGGAACTTGCTTTCAAGACTTGGGGGGGGGGGGGGAGCACAGTTATCCATTCGTGGTGTTTCTCTTCCCCAATGTTTCTGGAATGAACTTCTGCTCCTTCGTGTTATCCGACTGTTTTCTCCCTTCCCTATCTCCCAAGATGACCATCGCTTCCTATGGCCTAGTATCTTTATTGCAGTGGCTGAAATTATTATTATTATTATTATTATTATTTTGAAAGAAAGTTTAAAACAAGTGGTCATGAGCAGGGCAGAGGGAAAGTAGATTTTAAAAGATACTTTGCTCCCAGACTGGCAAACTCTGATATCCTGAGCTGTAGGAAGCCCAGAGAAAAGCAATCTCCCATCCAGAATTTTTAGCTGAAAACGAGTGTGGAGTTTGATTCCCAACTCTGGCAAATTTTCCTGTTTGGCTGCGGCAGGCTGGCTCGAATGTCCAAAAAAAAATTGGCACAGACAAAGCAAACTCCTGTTTGTGTGTGTGTGTGTGCGTGGTGTGTGTGTGTGTGTGTGTGTTCAGCCAGCCGGTGGGGAGGGCTTGTTTTTGGCCAAGAGGTTTTGCCCAGGCTGGGGTTTATATTTCAGGAAGGGAAATCTTGCAAATATATAGATCATTGTTTTATTGGCGGCTTCCTTCCTCTGTTTTAATAAAACCTGTCTCCCCGTCTCTTTCTTCATTTCTCTCCCCCCCCCCCCCCGCTTTTATTTATGACAACTTTTTAAAGGGCCGGCTCTGCTGAATCGGTGGGAATATGAACCAGCAACAGAGAATGGCAGCCGCAGGAACGGACAAAGAGCTGAGCGACCTTCTCGACTTCAGCATGGTGAGCGAGGAAGGGGAGGGCTGGTGGAGGGGGGAGGGCAGAGAGGTTTGTGGGACAGAGAGGAGTTTGGCGTCTCCATTTCCCCCTTCAACCGCCCCCATTCTCGGGAGGTGAACCGAGTTGTGCGGGGCGGGGGGGGGGGGGGAGAACTTTGGAGGCCGTGTTCAACAGGAAGGCAACCCTCGTTTCACTTGTTTGTTCT
The DNA here is from genome assembly GCF_032191835.1 of Heteronotia binoei. Lineage (NCBI taxonomy): Eukaryota > Metazoa > Chordata > Lepidosauria > Squamata > Gekkonidae > Heteronotia > Heteronotia binoei. The sequence continues at coordinate 194,208,300 of NC_083224.1, read as the reverse complement.
GCCGTGGCAGGACCGAGGGGGATTCGTAATTGCTATGGTCCTCTTGTTTTGAAACCTTGGAGATGACAGACGGGGAGGCTACGAGTTACGGGCAATCGCTGTGATTCTTGCCTCCCTGTTTTGTTTTGTTTTTTAAAGGCTTCTGCAAAATGCAGGTGACAAAAAAGAAATCTGCCTGTCGATTCTTGGAATCCGGGCTTTTTTTGTAGCAGGAGCTCCTTTGCATACTAGGCCACACACCCCTGATGTAGCCAATCCTCCTGGAGCTTACAGCAGGCCCTGTATGAGGAGCTCTCTAAGCTCTTGGAGGATTGGCTACATCCAGGGGTGTGGCCTAATATGCAAAGGAGTTCCTGCTGCAAAAATAAAGCCCTGCTTGGAATAACTTGATCTTTCGGCTGTTTCCCCTTTGGCTTTTCCAGGTTTTCAGAGGGCTGTTTTGTTGCGGGGGCGGGGGGGGGGGCGTCCCCTATGGAATCACAGAATCGTAGAGTTGGAAGGGACCTCCAGGGTCATCTAGTCCAACCCCCCTGCACAATTCAGAAAATCCACAAACACCTCCTCCTAAATTCACAGGATCTTCATTGCTGTCATATGGCCATCTAGCCTCTATTTAAAAACCTCCAAGGAAGGAGAGCCCATCACCTCCCAAGGAAGCCTGTTCCACTGAGGAATCGCTCTAATGGTCAGGAATTTCTTCCTAATGTTGAGCTGGAAACTCCTTTCATTTAATTTCAACGCATTGGTTCTGGTCCTAACTTCCGGGGCCACAGAAAACAATCCCACCCATCCTATATAGGACAGCCCTTCAAGTTCTTGAAGATGGTGATCCTATCACCTCTCAGCCGCCTCCTCTCCAGGCCAAACATGCCGAGCTCCTTTAACCTTTCTTCATAGGACTTGGTCTCCAGACCCCTCACCATCTTCGTCGCCCTCCTCTGGACCCATTCCAGCTTGTCTAGATCCTTCTTAAAATGCGGTGCCCAAAACTGAACCCAGTACTGCAGGGGAGGTCTTACCAGAGCAAAGTAAAGCGATTCCATCACATTACGTGATCTGGACACTAGGCTTCTGTTGATACAGCCCAAAATTGCATTTGCCTTTTTAGCCACCGCATCACACTGTTGACTCATGTTCAGCGTATGATCCACTAAGAACCCTTAGTTTGCAAAGATTTGCCAACTATTCACGGGGTGGGTGGGATGATATGGGGATATTCAGGATACTCTCATAGTAATGGATCTCCCATGCTCAAGATCCTTTTTTTAAAAAGGGAGTGTTAAAGTCGCACCCCGCAGCCTGTGCTCGTACCGCTTTTGATCGAGGCACTGAAGGTTCATGCTTGCCCTGTGTGTGTGTGTGTCTGCAAACTTGTGCATCAGTGTGTTGGAGGTCCTGAATTAGGACACCTCCCTTTCCCCCCTCTTGCTCTCTTTTTGATTTGAGAGCGATGTTCTGGATTGTGCCCATGAATCTTTCTCCTTTTTCGTTTTCTTCCAAACGGAGACTGCTGCCCCCCGCTCCCATCAGTCATCGCTGCCAATCTTTAAGCAGTGGCTGGAGAAATAACTTGGCGGGGATGTTCTAAGCCAGGGGTGGCCAAACCTGTTTAATGTAAGAGCCACATAAAATGTCAGATGTTTGAGCGCCGGGAGGGAGGGTGAGGTGGAAAGAAAGCAACTTTAACTTTAAATGCCTTCTCCAAGCTGCTGGATGGCTTGGTTTGGCTTGGAGAAGCGATTTAAAGAGAGAATGCCTTCTCCAAGCTGGCTGATGGGGTTATGGGGGCTTTGAGAGCCACACTGTGCGTGTGAAAGAGCCACATGTGGCTCCCGAGCCACAGTTTGGCCACCCCCTTTTCTAGGCTGATCCTTCATGGAGCAGGGGGCTGGACTAGATGGCCTGCATGGTCCCTTCCAACTCTGTGTCTCTATGTTTGTCTGTCTGTGTGTCATGGAGCATTATGGCTCAGTGGGTTTTCCTCTGCTCCCCTCACGCTTCCCAGTTTTCGTGGTGCCCCATTCAGTGCACGGTGTTTTCTTTCTGCCCCTCCGCTTGTTCAATGGGACAGGGCAATTGCGGAGGCAAAACCGGGGTTTGTCTGCCAGCTGTAGTGAAAACTGGCAGGCGGAACTGACCCCGGGGAAGTTTGTGTCATGCCAGCTGAAGTTGTCAAGTGTGTGTGGGCTTGGCTTTTGAAGATAAGGGACACTTTGAGCGAACTGGAGAGAGGCGGAGGAGAAAAAGCCACCCGGTCATCATGAGAGATAACGGCGGTAGATTCCCCCGCCCCGTTTCGCGTTTTTTTCTGTTCCAGCCAGCCAGGATTTTAGTGCATTGTAGTCCCTTCAGAATGCATGTTTAGAGTCAAATTTGGGGTTCCACTCAAGTGGAATTGCTTCTCTTGTTGCATTTTGGCTGGACTCCTTGCAGTTTGGGGCGCTTGCTAATGAGCCGTTGATGGCTTTGCGTGTTACACTGCATCATGGGAATTGTAGTCCACAGGGTTTCCACGAACCCTTTGCAGCAGTCTCCCACGCGGTTCTAGGAACGCTGCCCTGGATTTGTGCGTGCATTTGTGCCTGCTTGCAAATACGTCTGTGCTTTGATACGCTTGCCCGTGTGCAGTGTGTTGCAAGGGAATAGCGGTCTCGCTCTCTTCTGCCTTTTTCCAACCCCTTGGGGGAAAGTACAGACTTATTTAGTAGGTGGTTACCATGTTTATGAGAGCCCCGTGGCGCAGAGTGGCAAAGCTGCAGTACTGCAGTCCAAACTCTCTGCTCACGACCTGAGTTTGATCCGGGCGGAAGCTGGTTTTCAGGTAGCCGGCTTAAGGTTGACTCAGCCTTCCATCCTTCCGAGGTCGGTCAAATGAGTGCCAGCTTGCTAGGGGGAAAGTGTAGATGACCGAGGAAGGCAATGGCAAACCACCCCGTAAAAAGTCTGCTGTGAAAATAATAATAATAATAATAATAATAATAATAATAATAATAATAATAATAATAATAATAATAAAATTTTATTTATATCCCGCCCTCCCCGCCGAGGCAGTCTCAGGGCGGCTAACAACATTCGTAGAATAATTATACAATACAGTAGTTATACAAAGAAGAAGAAGATATTGGATTTATATCCCGCCTCCACTCGAAGAGTCTCAGAGCGGCTCACAATCTCCTTTCCCTTCCTCCCCCACAACAGACACCCTGTGAGGTAGATGAAGATATTGGATTTATATCCCGCCCTTCACTCTGAAGAGTCTCAGAGCGGCTCACAATCTCCTTTACCTTCTCTCCCCACAACAGACACCCTGTGAGGTGGGTGGGGCTGGAGAGGGCTCTCACAGAAGCTGCCCTTTCAAGGACAACCTCTGCCAGAGCTCTGGCTGACCCAAGTGCCATTCCAGCAGGTGCAAGTGGAGGAGTGGGGGAATCAAACCCGGTTCTCCCAGATAAGAGTCTGCACACTTAACCACTACACCAAACTGGCTTTAAAATCAACATGGTCTTAAAACCATTCTGATTCACATTTAACATATTTTGACAGTATATGGTGATATTCCTGGCGCTATTCTGTCAGTTTGCATAGAAGCAGAGATCACCGAGGCCAAATCATTTTGGCGGATCCATTATTCAGCGATCCATAGTCAGCAGTCTGCAAGGCCAACCTAAAAAGGATGGTCTTGCAGGCCCTGCGGATTGGTCGAGACTCCGCAGGGCCCGCACCTCTTCCGGAAGCTGGTTCCATAGGCGTGGAGCCATAACAGAGAAAGCCCGATCGCGGGTGCTCTGTAGCTTTACCTCTTTCGGCCCGGGGATAGTCAGCAGGTTCTTCCCAGCTGACCTCAGGGCTCTCTGGGGTTCATATGGGGAGAGACGGTCCCCTCAGGTAGGCAGGTCCTCAGCCATATAGGGCTTTAAAGGTGATAACCAGCACTTTGTAGCGAACCCGGTATGTAAATATCGTGATGCAGTGTCACCCCAGAGTCGGAAACAGCTGGTGCTTGCACAGCGGCCGGGTTCAGGTAGCCGGCTCCAGGTTGACTCAGCCTTCCATCCTTCTGAAGTCGGTCAAATGAGTCCCCTAGCTTGCTGGGGGGAAAGTGTAGAGGACTGGGGAAGGCAACGGCAAACCACCCTGTAAAAAGTCTGCCATGAAAACATCGTGATGCAACGTCACCCCAGAGTTGGAAACGACTGGTGCTGTGCATCCAAAGCTGCATAGATCCTTCAGAGGAACAAAAAATGGTCCTTCCCGATACCTGACTCTTTTACCTGGAGATGCCGGGGGTTGCATGCCCCATGGCGCAGAGTGGTAAAGCTGCAGCACTGCAGTCTGAGCTCTCTGCTCACAACCTGACTTAGATCCCAGTGGAAGCTGGGTTCAGGTAGCCAGCTCCAGGTTGACTCAGCATTCCATCCTTCTGAGGTCTATAAAATGAGGACCCAGCTTGCTGGGGGAAAAGCGTAGAGGACTGGGGAAGGCAATGGCAAACCACCCCGTAAAAAGTCTGCCGTGAAAACGTTGTGAAAGCAACATCACCCCAGAGTTGGAAATGACTGGTGCTTGCACAGGGGACGGCCTTTACCTTTTTTACCTTTTACCATATTTATAATGTCCCTGGGGGGGCAATGATCTGGCCTAGTAGTTAGATGATTCGGATAAGTCTGAGGGGCCTGAATTCAAATCTCCCTACTGCCATTTACTTATTTATGAACGTTATTTGTAGTCCACCTTTTCTCATTTGGACTCAAGGTGGATTACCCAAAGTGAGTCAATGCCATCAACAAGATGGGTCATTTAATAAATAATGAAATAGGATTCAGGTAGGGTTGCCAATCCCCAGGTGAGGGCACTGGATCTCCTGGTTTGGAGGCCCTCCCCCCGCTTCAGTGTTATCAGAATGCGGGGGGGGGGGGGAGATGTCTGCTGGGCACTCCATTATTCCCTAAGGAAACCAATTCCCATAGGGTATAATGGAGAATTGATCTGTGGGTATCTGGGACTCTAGGGGGGCTGTTTTTGGAGATAGAGGCACCAAATTTACAGCATAGAATCTGATGCCTCTCCTCAAATTACCTTCCAAGTTTCAAAAAGATTGGACCAGGGAGTCCATTTCTATGAGCCCCCAAAGAAGGTGCCCCTATCCTTCGTTATTTCCAAATGGAGGGAAGGCATTTAAAAGGCGTGCGGTCCCTTTAAATGTGATGTCCAGAACTCCCTTTGGAGTTCAGTGATGCTTGTCACACCCTTGCTCCTGGCTCCACCCCCAAAGTCCTCAGATATTTCTTGAATTGGCCTCGGCAACCCTAGACTCCGGTTGCAAAACCAACCAGCAACCTAAAAAAAACAGAATTTAAACAGAGTTTGAGCATTACCATGACACGCTAAAAATGTTAACATGCCCAATTACAAAAAACTGAACAGGTTAGTAAAGACCACATCCCAATCATTTCTCCGAGTATCTTTGTGACTTTTGCACAGGGCAATCAGGGGTGGAATTCTAGCTGGAGCTCCTTTGCATATTAGGCCACATACCCAAGAGCCTTGTAAGCTCTTGGAAGATTGGCTACATCAGGGGGGTGTGGCCTAATATGCAAAGGAGCTCCCGCTGTAATTCCACCCCAAGTGCAACCGTATTGCCTGCAAAGAATGAAGCGCTCTGGGTGATATCTCTGTCAGGGTATTTATCTCTCTCTTGCACACACACACACACACACACACACAGTCAAATCCAGGGGCGTCAAACATGTGGCCCAGGGGCAAAATCAGGCACTCAGTGGGCTCCTATCAGGCCCCCGAGGAACTGGCTATCATCTGCTTCCTTCTCCCTCTCTCTTGCTTCCTTCTGCATCACAGCTTGTTTGAAAGGTTTGTTCAGTGGCATAGGGGCTAAAGAGCAAAACCTGTATTTTCTCCATTGGCTGATGCTCCTCCTTTGGGGAGGAAGGGGGGGGAGGTAGTTTGCTTTGCTAGGCTCTCTCAATTGCACAGCAGAGCTACTGAACCAAGCCTCTCTCCTTTCTGTTGGCTGAGGCTCTTTCCTTTCCTGGTCCCCTGGGGAAGGAAGGAAAGAGCCAGAGCTTCCTTTGCCCAGTTCCCTGGATCCCATGGGAGAGAGGCAGAGGAAACACCTTTAAGACCAACGAGTGCTAATGTTTTAAGTGTGCTTTATTTTACACTCTTTTTAAAAAAAATCTTTAATCGTGTTTGTGTCCTTTAAAAAGTTTATATCTCTGCTACCTAATCTTAAATAGGTACACACGTGGCCTGGCCCAACAAAGTCTCATTTATGTCAGATCCAGCCCCCGTAACAAATGGGTTCGACACCCCTGGTCTAACCTACTTCATAAGGCTGTCGTGAGGATAATGTTGGGAAAAGGGGAACCACGGATGCTGCCCGAGAGGCAGAGCGTGATAAAAAATCAAATGCAAATAAACGGACGGCTTGTGTCTCCTTGCAAAGTGCTTGTAGTTCTTTTGGTGGAAAGACAGAGAGGCGGAACGGCTAGTTGAGCTGTTTGGGATGGTTGAGTGATCCAGGAAGATGGTTAAAGGGTAGTGAAGTCAGTCTGTGTTTGGGGGAACAGTTCGGAAGAGGAATGAGGAAGAAGTAGAAGAAATTGGATTTATATCCCGCCCTCCACTCCGAAGAGTCTCAGAGCGGCTCACAATCTCCTTTCCCTTCCTCCCCCCTCAACAGACACCCTGTGAGGTAGATGAAGATATTGGATTTATATCCCGCCCTCCACTCCAAAGAGTCTCAGAGCGGCTCACAATCTCCTTTCCCTTCCTCCCCCACAACAGACACCCTGTGAGGTACATGAAGATACTGGATTTATCTCCCGCCCTTCACTCTGAAGAGTCTCAGAGCGGCTCACAATCGCCTTTACCTTCCTTCCCCACAACAGACACCCTATGAGGTAGATGAAGATATTGGATTTATATCCCTCCCTCCACTCTGAAGAGTCTCAGAGCGGCTCACAATCTCCTTTACCTTCCTCCCCCACAACAGACATCCTATGAGGTATTTATATCCCTCCCTCCACTCCGAAGAGTCTCAGAGCGGCTCACAATCTCCTTTCCCTTCCTCCCCCACAACAGACACCCTGTGAGGTAGATGAAGATACTGGATTTATATCCCGCCCTCCACTCTGAAGAGTCTCAGAGCGGCGCACAATCTCCTTTCCCTTCCTCCCCCACAACAGACACCCTGTGAGGTAGATGAAGATACTGGATTTATATCCCGCCCTCCACTCTGAAGAGTCTCAGAGCAGCTCACAATCTCCTTTACCTTCCTCTCCCACAACAGACACCCTGTGAGGTAGATGAAGATATTGGATTTATATCCCTCCCTCCACTCTGAAGAGTCTCAAAGCGGCTCACAATCTCCTTTCCCTTCCTCCCCCACAACAGACACCCTGTGAGGTAGATGAAGATATTGGATTTATATCCCGCCCTCCACTCCGAAGAGTCTCAGAGCAGCTCACAATCTCCTTTCCCTTCCTCCCCCACAACAGACAACCTGTGAGGTGGGTGGGGCTGAGAGGGCTCTCACAGCAGCTGCCCTTTCAAGGACAGAGTCTCAGAGCAGCCTACAATCTCCTTTCCCTTCTTCCCCCACAACAGACACCCTGTGAGGTGTCTGTTGTGGGGGAGGAAGGGAAAGGAGATTGTGAGCCGCTCTGAGACTCTTCGGAGTGGAGGGCGGGATATAAATCCAATTTCTTCTACTTCTTCCTCTTCTAGCAGCAGGGCCTGCCCTGTCTGTGTGACCCACTGGCTAGAAGACACCACAGACAGCACAATGGTGTCCTGAAAAGGGGGTGCAGAATTAGACAGTCCTATTCTGTCTTAATGATTTAGCACAGGGGTGTCAAACATGTGGCCTGGGGGTCAAATCAGGCCCCCGGAGGGCTCCCATCAGGCCCCCGAGCAACTGGCTGTCATCTGCTTCCTTCTCCCTCTCCCTTGCTTCCTTCTGCATCACAGCTTGCTTTGCCAGGCTTGCTCAATCGCACAGGAGCTACAGAGCAAAGCCTCTATTTTCTCCATTGGCAGAGGCTCCTTCTTTGGGGAGGGAGAACTTGCTTTGCCAGGCTCCCTCAATTTGCACAGCAAAGTTACTGAGCCAAGCCTCTCTTTCTTCTATTGGCTGAGGCTCCTCCCCCTCCTGGTCCCCTGGGGAAGGAAGGAAAGAGCCAGAGCTTCCTTTGCCCAGTACCCTGGACTCCATGGGAGAGATACAAAGAAGCCCAACAAGTGCTGATCAATTAATCATGTTTTATTTTAAGTTTTTAAAAATCTTTCATTGTGTTTGCGCCCTTTATAAAGTTTATATTCCTGCTACCTGGCATTACATCTTATGACATACAGCAGGGGTATTGTACTCATTTCTTATGAGGGCCGGATCTGACATAAAAGAGACCTTGTTGGGCTGGACCACATCTAGTTGGGCTGAGACATGTCAGGTCAGGCTACGTGCGTACCTATTTAAGATTAGGTAGCAGAGAACACAGACAAACACAAATACTTTAAAAAAAAAATTTAGAGCATGCTGAAAACATTAGCATTCATTGGTCTTAAAGGTGGTTGCTTTGTCTCTTTCTGATGGGATTCAGGGAACTGGGCAAAGGAAGCTCTGGCTCTTTCCTTCCTTCCCCAGGGAGTTGGGTGGGGAGGAGCCTCAGCCAATAGAAGGAAGGAAGGCTTCACTCAGTAGTTCTGCTATGCAAATCAGCAGGCCTTGCAAAGCAAGCTGTTATGCAGAAGGACGCAAGACATAGGGAGAAGAAAGCAGATGAAAGACAGTTGTCTGGGGGCCTGCTAGGAGCCCTCTGGGGGCCTGATCTGGCCCCCAAACTGCATATTCGACACCTACAGGGTTGGCCCAACAAGGTCTCATTTATGTCAGATCCGGCCCTCATAACGAATGTGTTTGACACCCCTAAACGCACTTTCACACATGCTAAAGAATGCCGCTTCAGTCTACTTCTGGGATTATTTGCAAGTGGATTTTACCATTTCAGGCAGTGAAATTCAGTTGCAAAGTGCATTGAAAGTATGTTGGGCAGTCTATGCGAAAACGCCTGTAATATGGGGAGGGGGAGATTCCTATAGCCAAGAGAACCCCTGGGAAACACTCCCAGCCTGGGACTGAGGCAGTTGCACAGGATTGGTCCTTGGAGGTCACCTGACTTTTAGCACCAGGAATATTCTGGGTCCTAGTGCACATAAAGTACAGTCCTTGGTCTGTGGTTCCTTCCTTTTGACGGTACAGAAAGGAATCGGGTGCTGAGCTGGTGGCTTCTTTCCTGCATTGTCTGGTGGCATCTTCTCCATCTACTTGGTGAGACTTGTAGTAGGCTTGCCAACCTCCAGGCACGGCCTGGAGATTACAAAAAATTAAAACTGATCTCCAGGCGACAGAGAACAATTCTTTGGATAAATATATGGAACAGAGGTCCATCAGTGACTATTAGCCACAGTGTATTGTTGGAACTTTGTCTGGGGCAAGTGATGCTCTGTATTCTGGGTGCTTTGTGGGAAGCACAGTAGGAGGGCTTCTGGTGTCCTGGCCCCACTGATGGACTTCCTGATGGCACCTGGGTTTTTTGGCCACTGTGTGACACAGAGTATTGGACTGGATGGGCCATTGGCCTGATCCAACATGGCTTCTCTTATGTTCTTATGGACCTCCTGATGGCACCTGGGATTTTTGGCCACTGTGTGACACAGAGTGTTGGACTGGATGGGCCATTGGCCTGATCCGACAGAGCTTCTCTTATGTTCTTCTGCCTGGGGCAAGTGATGCTCTGTATTCTTGGTGCGTGGGAGGGGCACAGTGGGAGGGCTTCTAGTGTCCTGACCCCACTGATGGACCTCCTGATGGCACCTGGGTTTTTTTGGCCACTGTGTGACATAAGAGTATTGGACTGGATGGGCCATTGGCCTGATCCAACAGGGCTTCTGTTGTGTTCTTATGTTCTTATTCTCCTGGGGAAAATGGCTGTTTTGGACGTGGGTTGTGTGACATTATACCCAACTGAAGTCCCCTCCTTCCCAGGCTCCACGCCCCAGATCTCCAGGTGTTTCCTAACCCTAGATATCCAGACTGGAGGGTCAGTCTCTGGAGAATGCATGCCTTAAAGGCTGAGACTTGGGCTGGCATTTGGGTTGCCAATCTCCATGTGGTGACTGGAGATCTCATGGAATTATAACTGATCTCCAGACAACAGAGATCAGTTCCCCTGGAGAAAATGGCTGCCTCCATGGGGGGACTCTTAAGGCCTTGTACACCATTGGAGTCCTTCCCTTCCCCAAATCTTCTCTTTCCTAGGCTTCACTCCCCAAATCTGCAAACAGATCTCAGCCTCTCTTCCTTCTATTGGCTGAGGCTCCTCCCCTTCCTGGTCCCCTAGGGAAGGAAGGAAAGAGCCAGAGCTTTCTTTGGCCAGCTCCATGGATCCCATGGGAGAATTACAAAGAAAGCACCTTTAAGATCAACGAGTGCTAATGTTTTAAGCATGTTTTAAATTTCTTTTTAAAAAATCTTTGTGTTTGTCTGTGTGCTTTATAAAGTTTATATCTCTGCTACCTAATCTTAAATAGGTAAACACTTGGCTTGGCCCAGCCCAACAAGATCTCATTATGTCAGTTCCAGCCCTCATAATTTCTGAGCCTCTGGCTATTATTTTTGAGAATTCTTGGAGAACAGGAGAGGTACCAGAAGATTGGAGGTGTGTGAATGTTGTCCCTATCTTCAAGAAGGGGAAAAAGGAGGATCTATACCTGGAAAAGTTTTAGAACAAATCAGTCAGTCAGTCAATCCTGGAACATTTAGACAAGATGGCTGTGATTATTAAGAGCCTGTATGGTTTTCTCAAAAACAAGTCATGTCAGACTAACCTGATCTCTTCTTTTGAGAAAGTGACTACCTTGCTGGATCAGGGGAATGCTGTAAACATAGCTTATCTTGATTTCAGTAAGGCTTTTGATAAAGTTCCATATACTATTCTTGTTGACAAGTTGGTAAAATATGGTTTGGATCCTGCTACCGTTAAGTAGATCTGTAACAGGTTGACAGATTGCACCCACAGAGTGCTTGCGAATGGTTCCTCATTCTCTTGGAGAGGAGTGACCAGTGGAGTCCCTCAAGAATCTGTGCTGGGGTCTGTTTTGTTCAACATTTTGTTCAACATCTGCGGGGTGACATGATAGAGGTTTACAAGGTAATGCATGGGATGGAGAAAGTAGAGAAAGAAGTACTTTTCTCCCTTTCTCACAATACAAGAACTCGTGGGCATTCGATGAAATTGCTGAGCAGACAGGTTAGAAAGAATAAAAGGAAGTACTTCTTCACCCAAAGGGTGATTAACTTGTGGAATTCACTGCCACAGGAGGTGGTGGCGGCCACAAGCATAGCCACCTTCAAGAGGGGGTTAGATAAAAATATGGAGCAGAGGTCCATCAGTGGCTATTAGCCACAGTGTGTATATGTGTGTGTGTGTATGTGTGTGTGTGTGTATATATGTATATGTGTGTGTGTGTATATATATATATATATATATATATATATATATATATATATATATATATATATATATATATATATAATTTTGGGGGGGCCACTGTGTGACACAGAGTGTTGGACTGGATGGGCCATTGGCCTGATCTAACATGGCTTCTCTTATGTTCTTATCTTTGGATGAAGGAATAGAGGGAATGCTTATTAAATTTTCAGATGCTACTAAATGGGGAAGAATTGCAAATACAGTAGAACAGGGGTGGCCAACGGTAGCTCTCGAGATGTTTTTTGCCTGCAACTTCCATCAGCCCCAGTCAGCATGGCCAATGGCTGGGGCTGATGGGAGTTGTAGGCAAAAAAACATCTCGAGAGCTACTGTTGGCCACCCCTGCAGTAGAAGACAGAAACAGTATACAGGATGATCTTGATAGGCTGGAAAACTGGGCTAAAACCAATAAAATGAATTTTAACAGGGATAAATAAAGTTCTGCATTTAGGTAGGAAAAATCCAATGCATGGTTATAGGATGGGGGAGACTTGTCTTAGCAGTAGTATGTGCAAAAAGGATCTAGAGGTCTTAGTGGACCACGCTGAACATGAGTCAACAGTGTGATGTCGTGGCTAAAAAGGCAAATGCAAGTTTGAGCTGTATCAACAGAGGTATAGTGTCCAGGTCACGTGAAGTGATAGTATCGCTTTACTCTTCTCTGGTAAGACCTCACCTGGAGTATGGTGTTCAGTTTTGGGCACCACATTTTAAGAAGGATATACACAAGCTGGAACGGGTCCAGAGAAGGGCAACAAAGATGGTGAGGGGTCTGGAGACCAAGTCCTATGAGGAAAGGTTGAAGGAGCTGAGCATGTTTAGCCTGGAGAGGAGGTGGCTGAGAGGTGATAGGATCACCATCTTCAAATGCTTGAAGGCTGTCATATAGAGGATGGTGTGGAATTGTTTTCTGTGGCCCCAGAAGGTAGGACCAGAACTAATGGGTTGAAACTTAATCAAAAGAGTTTCCGGCTCAACATTAGGATGAACTTCCTGACCGTTAGAGCGATTCCTCAGTGGAACAGGCTTCCTCCTTGGGAGGTGGTGCGCTCTCCTTCCTTGGAGGTTTTTAAGCAGAGGCTAGATGGCCATCTGACACCAAGGCTGATCCTGTGAATTTAGGGGGAGGGATTTGTGAGTTTCCTGCCTTGTGCAGGGGATTGGACTAGATGACCCTGGAGATCCGTTCCAACTCTTATGATTCTATGATTCATAAGAAATTAGTTCAACACCCCTGCTTCAGACCAACACACCTGGTTCTTGGCTCATTAATGTTAATAGAACAGTGTTCAGAAGGGGTTTTTGCTTTCCTGTTGATCATCGATGGGGCCATGGCTCAGTGGTAGAGCATCTGCTTGGCATGTAGGAAGTCCCCCGGTTCAATTCCCAGCATCTCCAGTTAAAAATATCTGGCAGGGCTGCCTGTGACCCTAGACAGCTGCTTCCAGCATGAGTAGACAATACTGACCTTGATGAACCAAAGTTCTGATTCAGCATGATGTGTCAGGAGGTGTGGCCTAATATGCAGATGAGTCCCTGCTGGGCTTTTCCTACAAAAAAGCCCTGCATGAAACAATGCTGATGTCAGGGGGTGTGGCCTAATATGCAGATGAGTCCCTGCTGGGCTTTTCCTACAAAAAAGCCCTGCATGAAACAATGCTGATGTCAGGAGGTGTGGCCTAATATGCAGATGAGTCCCTGCTGGGCTTTTTCTACAAAAAAGCCCTGCATGAAACAATGCTGATGTCAGGGGGTGTGGCCTAATATGCAGATGAGTCCCTGCTGGGCTTTTCCTACAAAAAAGCCCTGCATGAAACAATGCTGATGTCAGGGGGGTGTGGCCTAATATGCAGATGAGTCCCTGCTGGGCTTTTCCTACAAAAGCCCTGCATGAAACAATGCTGATGTCAGGGGGTGTGGCCTAATATGCAGATGAGTCCCTGCTGGGCTTTTTCTACACAAAAAACCCCCTGCGTAAATGTGTTTATGAAAGTATATAGCAGTTGCTATTTTAGCCATGTCTTTATTAGTGTTCTAGTAAGTAAAGTACTTGTACGGTCTTTGACAGTAGTTCACCTGTCAAAAAGTCCCTTTCTGTAGATGCTCTTCTGACTTTCCCCTCCCAAGTCCTCCCATTATGTGGTAAGCCTTTTAGGTTGTAGACTTTTGGCCTAGTTCTCACTGATAGCTGCAAATTGTGGGGGAGCTCTACAGTACCAGACTTAGGGTTGCCAAATCCCTCCACCTGGAAGTGACGTCTTCACACTGGGGACGTCACGCTAGGGACGCTCTAGGATTTATGATAAACTCTGTGGTACCGTAAAGTTTTTCCACGATTCCTAGAGCATCATACCGGAAACACTCTAGGATTCACGGTAAATCTCTATGGTACGATAGAGGTTTTTAGCGTGAGTCCTAGAGCGCCCCTGTCACGACATCCCCGGCGCGATGATGCTACTTCTGGGGGAAGGGCAGGGATATGATTGGAGTAGATGGTCTCTGTTTCCTTTATTTGCATGTCTAAACCTGAGGGCGGCCCCAGTTCAGTCGTGAGCAGCTGGGCCAGTGCAGCACGTGCATTGAGCAAGAAGTCATAGGTCAGGCGGGATCAAACTTGTGACTCTTTCACACATATTGTGTGGCTCTCGAAGCCCCAACCGCCCTGTTGGTTGACTTGGGAAAGGCATTTCTCTCTTTAAATCATTTTGCCAAGCCAGCTGGCAGCTTGGAGAAAGCATTTAAAGTTAAAGTTGTTTTCTTTCCACCTCTTTCCCCATCTATTTCCCTCCCTCCCTCCTTCCTTCCTTCTGATGTTCATGTCTTGCGGCTTTCAAGCATCTAACATTTATTCTATGAGGCCCTTAGGTTACCTCTGTCTTAGATCAAGGTCTTAGGTTTTCTTCCCTGTTTTTTTCTCTAATGTGCAGGGGGATTTCCTTCTCCACCCCTGTCTTCCCCGATGTGGGAAGAATTCCTTGCAACGGCAAGGGTGTGCACGAGCTGTGTAAAGGAGAGAGCCACAGTTGCATGCAAGGGATAACAAAATGAGGAGGAAGAAAATTTATCCGGACAACCAGGCCCACAAAGCTCCCATCATCCTTATCACTCTTTCTTTTAAAATAATAATCCAGGTTTAATTTGCGTTGGCTGCTTGCGACATCGGGGTGTGTAAGGGAAGTGTCAGGTTTTTAAAACCTCTCCCAGTGCTGGGGAGAGAGAAGCAAAATAAGATCTATTTTCACAGACCTGCTGGTTCAGTAAAGCCGGAAGGCTCAAGTGTGTTTTGGAAGGACAACCTTCCGGTAGGAGAGAGGTGGATGATGATGGCGTTCACCACTTTGGTTCTTTTCCCTGTCTCCTGCACTGTATTTTCCCAACAATCCTGCAGTTTAGTTTAAGCCAAGGATGCCAAACATGCAGTTTGGGGGCCGAATCTGGCCCCCAAAGGGCTCCTATCAAGTCCCTAAGCTGTCATCTGCTTCTTTCTCCCTATATCTTGCTTCCTTCTGCATTACAGCTTGCTTTAAAAGGCTTGCTCAATTGCACAGGAGCAACAGAGCAAAACCTCTGTTATCTCCATTGGCTGAGGCTCCTTCCCCTCCTGGTTCCCTGGGGGGAGGAAGGAAAGAGCCAGAGCTTCCTTTGCCCAGTTCCCTGGATCCCATGGGAGAAATACAAAGAAGAAGATGATATTGGATTTATATCCCGCCCTCCACTCCAAAGAGTCTCAGAGTGGCTCACAATCTCCTTTACCTTGCCCCCGCCCCCCACAACAGACACCCTGTGAGGCGGGTGGGGCTGAGAGAGCTCTCTCAGAAGCTACCCTTTCAAGGACAGTGTCTTAGAGCGGCCTACAATCTCCTTTCCCTTCCTCCCCCTCAACAGACACCCTGTGAGGCGGGTGGGGCTGAGCGAGCTCTCCCAGAAGCTGCCCTTTCAAGGACAGTGTCTCAGAGCGGCTCACAATCTCCTTTCCCTTCCTCCCCCACAACAGACACCCTGTGAGGCGGGTGGGGCTGGAGAGGGCTCTCACAGCAGCTGCCCTTTCAAGGACAACCTCTGCTAGAACTATGGCTGACCCAAGGCCATTCCAGCAGCTACAAGTGGAAGAGTGGGGAATCAAACCCGGTTCTCCCAGATAAGAGTCTGCACACTTAACCGCTACACCAAACTGGCTCTTTAAGAAAGCATCTTTCAGACCAATGAGTGCTGACATTTCTAAGCATGTTTTAATTTTTTAAAAATATATATTTGTGTTTGCCTGTGTTCTTTATAAAATTTATATCTCTGCTACCTAATCTTAAATAGGTACAAACATGGCCTGGCCCAATATGGCTCGGCCAAACCCAGCATGGCCCAGCCTGACAAGGTCTCTTTTATGTCAGATCCGGCCCTCATAAGAAATGAGTTTGACGCTCCTGGTTTAAGCAGAGTGGGAGCGGATGGACAATGTGGACTTCATAACCAGTCAGAGATGCTCCCTCTAAGCTGTGGAGCAAAAAAAATCAACTTTGTGAGCTGCTGGCATTAAAGTTGTGAGCTGTTGCATAAACTATTGTGCTCCGGGGTCATCCTTCCTGAGCTAAGACAAAAATATGTGAGCTGGAGGCTAAAAATCTGTGAGCTAGATCACGCTAACTCAGCTTAGAGGGAACACTGCTGGTCAGGAATTTGCAGGGTGTTTTTTTGTAGCAGGAACTCCTTTGCATATTAGGCCATACCCCCTGGTGTAGCCAATCCCCCTGGAGCTTATAGTACACCCTGTACAAAGAGCCCTGTAAGCACTTGGAGGATTGGCGACATAAGAAGGGTCAGCCATAGCTCTCACAGGTAGAAAGGTTAAAACGCTTGGGGCTCTTTAGCTTGGAGAAACGTCGACTGCGGGGTGACATGATAGAGGTTTACAAGATTATGCATGGGATGGAGAAAGTAGAGAAAGAAGTACTTTTCTCCCTTTCTCACAATGCAAGAACTCGTGGGCATTCGATGAAATTGCTGAGCAGTCAGGTTAAAACGGATAAAAGGAAGTCCTTCTTCACCCAAAGGGTGATTAACATGTGGAGGTCACTGCCCCAGGAGGTGGTGGCGGCCACAAGCATAGCCACCTTCAAGAGGGGTTTAGATAAAAATATGGAGCAGAGGTCCATCAGTGGCTATTAGCCACACAAAAAAATTGCCACTGTGTGACACAGAGTGTTGGACTGGATGGGCCACTGGCCTGATCCAACAGGGCTTCTCTTATGTTCTTATGTGACAGAGTGTTGGGCTGGAGGGGCCATTGGCCTGATCCAACAGGGCTTCTCTTATGTTCTTATGTGACACAGAGTGTTGGACTGGATGGGCCATTGGCCTGATCTAACATGGCTTCTCTTATGTTCTTATGAGTTGTTATGAGCTGGCTTGCAGTTTTGTAGCCCCTGGCTCACTTCATTTTTGTCTTTGCTCCAGAAAAAGGGCCCCAGAATAGGGCTGTCAGTCCCCAGGTGGGGCAGGAAATAGGTAAATACCTCCGCAAAAAACCAGCCTCAAAAATATTTAACGAATAGTACGAGTGCTTTATAAATAAGAATAAATGATATAAAGTGAAATGAATCAAAAGATACACGAAGACCGCACCCGCACTCGAGTCTCTTAATGAACGAATCAACGTTGAAAAAAAATCATAGAAGCAGTTCAGGTCGTGGCAAAGGTAGCTTCTTCTGGGGAGTGAAGAAATAATCCAGTGCAGCAAGGCGTATGAAACGCGACAGGGTCGTACTTGATCCCCTGTTTCACAGTAAAGCTTCTACCAGCTGCACAGAAAAATGTACAAATGAATGCACTAAAAGAGCAAACGTTTTTTTTGTAAAAAGATATTAAAATACATTGCACACCTTTAAAACACCATCATACATCTTGCAAAAGAGCAGAGCGCCAGTCATTTCCTACTCTGGGGTGATGTCGCATCACGATGTTTTCACGGCAGACTTTTTACGGGGTGGTTTGCCGTTGCCTTCCCCAATCCTCTACACCAGCGGTCTCCAACCGTTTTGACACCAGGAACCGGTTTTGTGGAAGACATTTTTTCCATGGACCGGGGTGTGTGCGGGCGGGCGCAATGGTTTCGGATGATAAAATTGTGCACTTTATTTCTCTTAGTTTGGTGTGGTGGTTAGGTGTGCAGACTCTTACCTGGGAGAACCGGGTCTGATTCCCCACTCCTCCATTTGCAGCTGCTGCAATGGCCTTGGGTCAGCCAGAGCTCTCTTATCTGGGAGAACCGGGTCTGATTCCCCACTCCTCCATTTGCAGCTGCTGCAATGGCCTTGGGTCAGCCAGAGCTCTCTTACCTGGGAGAACCGGGTCTGATTCCCCACTCCTCCACTTGCAGCTGCTGCAATGGCCTTGGGTCAGCCAGAGCTTTCGCAGGAGTTGTCCTTGAAAGGGCAGCTTGTGGGAGAGCTCTCTCAGCCTCACCCACCTCACAGAGTGTCTGTTGTGGGGGAGGAAGGGAAAGGAGATTGTGAGCCACTCTGAAATTTGGAGTGAAGGGCAAGGATATAAATCCAATGTCGTGGTTGTCATCTTCTTGTCCTTCCTTCTTATTCTTGTTCTTGTTCTTCTTTTTTTAATTATTATTATTATTATTATTATTATTATTATTACATTGTAATATATAATGAAATAATTATACAACTCATGGCCTGGTTGGTAACAGGCCACGGACCCAGACCGGTCCAAGGCCCCAGAGTTGGGGACCCCTGTTTTACACTTTCCCCCCAGCAAGCTAGGTATTCATTTGACCGGCCCTGGAAGGCTGAGTCAACCTTGAGCCGGCTGCCTGAACCCAGCTTCTGCCGGGATCGAACTCAGGTCGTGAGCAGAGCTTGGACTGCAGTACTGCAGCTTCTTGCTGCTCTGCGTCATGTGGCTCCCCGTTGTGTATGTTGCTATAGAGACTGATACTTCCAAAGCAGCTGTTTTCTCCAGCAAAGGTCGTCTCTTATTAGCTGGAGACCCAGTTGTCATTCTGGGAGACTTCCAGCCGCGACCTGGAAGCTGGCATTCCTATTTCTTTTGTGCATTTGTGGTATTTGTCTTTTATGTGTACTTTGTGAGCCACCTTTTTCTTTTTTTTAAGTTTTAAAGTTTTATAACTTTATCTTCATATAAACTTTAACTTCATATAAGCAGAAATAAGGGGCAAAGGGGATAAAAGGGTATAGAAAAGAAATGGTACATAGATAGACAGAAAAGTAGGCCAGTCTGCGCAACCATAACGTCTTTCCATATTTCCAGCATACAATCTCAATGTTATATACGTATCGTTAACTCTTGCTCCAACTTTCTTAATTTGGATCGTAGTCTCAATATACATACAATACTGCGTAATAGTGGTAAGTAAAAACAAAAAAATGCACTTCACATCCGACAGTTGTAATCAGAAAATTAGCTAAGAGTGTCAAACGGCTCCCAATTTTTTCTTACTGCTTCTTTAGATTTGCCACTCAGGTGAGTCGCCTTTTTCTTTGTAGATGAACTCACTAGCTAGGTTCAGTGTGCGACCATCTGCGATACTTCTTGGAAGATTCCATAAAACTCCCCATGCTAACAGACCGTGCGCTTGTGGATGTCCAGAGGTAGAAACTTCAGAACATGTGTTCCTAAACTGTACTTTTTACTCTGACCTGCGCTCTGTAATCGTTGACCCCTGTCTGAGTGAGCAAACAGCGAAGCCCGACAAGTATAAAATTGTTTTCAACTCAGAACCAATGGGTAAATTGAAGCTGTTGCAACATTTTTATATTTAGCGTTTAGGAGGGTGCCTAATGTATTTGCGAATTGCCGTGTGATGGATGGATTGGTTCCTTGTTATGTTTGATATCATGCCGATAAAGGTTATTGAATTGTTCGTGGATGGTGAAAAGTGGGTTAAAAGTCTCTTAAATCAATAAATAAAAATAGGGAAAGCGGGGCTTTTTTTGTAGCAAGAGCTCCTTTGCATATAGACCACCCACCCCTGACGTAGCCAATCCTCCAAGAGCTTACAGGGCTCTTAGTCCAGGACCTACTGTAAGCTCCAGGAGGATTGGTTACATCTGGGGTGTGTGGCCTAATATGCAAAAGAGTTCCTGCTACAAAAAAAACCCCTGAGGGGAAGCAACATCTGTAGTGCATTAGAACCGTGCCGGATATTATCATGGTGTAGGTTACCCAGAATGCATTGGGCAAAGAGAGAGAGTGGCTAGCCGGAGGAAAGGGAGTTGCGAGACATATCCCCCAAGCTACCCGCTTCTGTACCCCCAAGGCGCTGTGTCGTCGTCTTTGATTTCATCTCTGCTTTTCTTTTCTAGATGTTCCCTCTGCCTGTGGCCAATGGCAAAAACAGACCCACGACACTTGCGAGCACACAGTTCGGAGGCTCAGGTACAGTTTGTCATTTTCTTTTGGTCTCTCGCCAACCTTGGAAGGGTGTTCTCTGAATTAGACCCATATTTTCTCTTTTCCTCTTCCCAGTTGATCTGTGGCTTTTATATTTGAGCTCCCTGCGGTTTGCCAACTCCCTCTGCCCCCCAAACGAGAAACTTGGCAACCAGCAGGGCATGCGGGGGCTTGCCAGAAGCGGGAGGGAGGTCAAGCTCATGATGTGGTGACGTGTCTGTAGAGCTGCCAAGTTCCCAGGTCAGGCGGGGATTCTCCTGCCTTGGAGGTTCCCAACCCACCGGCCCACATTGGATCCTCCCCCAGTGTCGCTGGCGCGATGACGCCGCGCACCGGCTGCTTTGGAGTATCTGAGAAAACTATGGTTTTCCCGGACACTAGCAATTTGGGAGGAAAACTCTATGGTACTATAGAGTTTTCCCTCCCAAATCGCTAGAGTGTCCGGGAAAACCATAAAGTTTTCCCAAACGTTCCTAGAGCGACCAGTGTGTGACGTCGCTGGTGTGATGACATCATTTCCAATGACGTCACTTCCAAGGTGGGTGGGGGGGACGGGGATTTGGCAACCCTATGTGTCTGGCATGACCCGGAAGTGATGTCATCATGCAGCAAAGCTGGGGCAATGCTCTGGTATTTGGGAAAAACTCTGTGGTAAAGTTGACTTCTACCATAGAGTTTTTGTCCAAATACCAGAGTGTTGTCCTGGTGTCACCAAAGCGATGACGTCACTTCCATAGACATGTCACTGCAATTTTGACTGGGCCTCACTCTTTCTCTAGGTAAGCCCCCTCCCCCAAGCCAGATGATCAGCTGTGGGGCAGTGGAGCCTGGCACCCAGAGACCCCCACCTCTAGCAGGGGGTCTGGCAACCCTATCCCAAATCGAGGAGTGCTCGGCCTCCTCATTTATACCTAGCTGCAGGAGTGGAATTCCAGCAGGAGCTCCTTTGCATATTAGGCCACACGCCTTGATGTAGCCAGTCCTCCCAAGAGCTTATGAAAAAGAGCCTTGTAAGCTCTTGGGAGATTGGCTACATCAAGGGGTGTGGCCTAATATGCAAAGGAGCTCCTGCTAGAATCCCACTCCTGCCTAGCTGCGTGGCTAGATAAAATCTGAAGTCAATTTTGGCTTAGAGCTGACTTTTGAGGGGGGCCTGCTCAGAAGGAAAAGTTTGGGCTGGCTTTCGATGTGCAGGCTTTTGTTTTTCTTTCTGGGGGGGTACGGTTTTGTTCATGAAGGGCTACAGCCTGGACACAGGTTGGCCGCCTCAGCAAGGGCTAGGCCCAGATCGTAACCTTGTATCAGCGCTGAGGTTTACGCTCACCAAGGTTTTGGGGTTTTTTGCAGCAGGAGCTTCTTTGCATATTAGGCCACACACCCCTGATGTAGCCAGTCCTCCTGGAGCTTGCAGCAGGCCCTGTGAGAAGAGCCCTGTAAGGGATTCTAGCAGGACCTCCTTTGCATATTAGGCCACACCCCCCTGATGTAGCCAGTCCTCCTGGAGTTTGCAGTAGGCCCTGTACGAAGAGCCCTGTAAGGAATTCTAGTAGGAGCTCCTTTGCATATTAGGCCACTCACCATGATGTCTTGCAGGCCCAATCCTAGATCAGCACTTAGCATCGTGCCACACTGTTTCTTTTCCATGGAGGGCGTAGACTTCATCGCTTGCCATTTAAAAAAAAAAAAGAGCAAGAGAGAGAGAGAGACTGCTTTCTTCCTCCCGCCCTGTTCTTGAACCCCTCTATTCACCGTCATGCATAAGTCTTTTTGTGCCAAAGTTACCTTTCGAAAGAGAAAGAGAGAGAGAGAGAGAGAGAGAAAGAAAGAAAGAAAGAGAGAAAGAAGGAAAGAGAGAAAGAAGGAAAGAAAGAAAGAAAGAAAGAAAGAAAGAAAGAAAGAAAGAAAGAAAGAAAGAAAGAAAGAAAGAAAGAAAGAAAGAAAGAAAGAAAGAAAGATCATTCATGGCGGGGAAGAAACAAATCCCTTCCGTTTTTAAGTTTTTGGCAGCTAAGTGTTTGCGTGGGTGCAGTGCATTCCCCCCTCCCTCTTTGCAGGTCTTCTCTAGATCCATTTGCTAGTGTTTCAATAAAATGAAAGTTCCCGTTCGAAAGGATTGCTTTGATCGGGTTGAGGTTTTTCTAAAAAAAAAATAAACAAAACGTTTTAAACTGGGGACGTTCTTTTTCAATAGAGGCACAAGTCCGTGCCTGTCCCAAATCTGAAGCAGGCGGCAACAGAACAAAGCAACGGTGCTTTCCCTCCCCGCCCTCCTTGCTTTTGAAGCTGGTCTGCATCCCTCCCTGCCCCCCCTTTTGATTTTCAGTTTTGCACATTTTAAAACAGCGAGATTAGTTGCCGTGTGTCCCCTCGGGGAGGGGGGGTGGGTTAAAAGCTATGGTGCACACAGCAACCGTTCCTGCGATTAAAAAACAATACATAGCACTAAAGTTACCTGCTTTGCAAGCCTGGCTTTTGTCGTTTTGGGGCAGCCCCTGATAAATTTATTTTCTTTTTATTTTATCAAATTTATGTCCCGCCCTCCCCTGGCGGGCTCGGGGCGGCTAACGACAGCAAATTTAAGCACATAAAACATTAAAAACAGATTACACAATAAAATCAACCGGTACAGTTTACAGTCATTAAAACCAAGACGGGCATTTTTAACTACTTTGAACGTTCTTGCTTCGGTTATGATGATTCGGTGGGATTGTTGGTGTGCCGTGGAGTAATAGCTACCTCCCTTCAGCCTCTAAAGGCGAGTTTGAATAATTTGGTTTTACAGGCCCTGCGGAACTGTGGCAGGTCCCACAGGGCTTTCGCGGAGGGCGTTCCACAAAGCAGGGGCTATTACTGAACACTCTCTGGCTCTGGTAATGGACAGTCGAGCCTCTTTCGGTCGGGAGCTCTTAAGGAGGTTTTGGGACCCTGAACGAAGTGCTTTCTGGGGCACATATGGACAGAGACATTCTCGAAGATCACCTGCTTTCGATCCTTGTGGCCGCCTTAGGCGAGCAGGGTGATTTTACGGGGCTGGTTCGAAGCTGAAAAACTTGCCTTGGGATCTTGGTTTTGAGGCTCAGTTGCCCTCAACATTTTGTGTTCTGCTTGTTCTATGGCACCTTTCCCTTCCTTTTGACTTGTGGAATGGCCCAACTCAAAGGGTCTCAGGTTGCCACAGTTGGGAAAAGACGCTGAATGTCAATCATACTGATCTAGAACAGAGGGGTCAAACATTTGTTATGAGGGTCGGATTTGACATAAATGAGACCTTGTTGGGCGGGGCCATGTCAGGTTGGGCCGAGCCATGTCGGACTGGGCCATGTGTGTACCTATTTAAGATGAGGTAGTAGAAATACACTTACAGAGCCCCATGGTGCAGAGTGGTAAAGCTGCAGTCCTAAGCTGTGCTCACAACCTGAGTTCGATCCCGGTGGAAGCTGGGTTCAGGTAGCTGGCTCAAGGTTGACTTAGCCTCCCATCCTTCCGAGGTCGGTCAAATGAGTACCCAGCTTGCTGTGGGGAAAGCGTAGATGACTGGGGATGGCAGTGGCAAACCACCCTGTAAAAAGTCTGCCGTGAAAACGTTGTGAAAGCAACGTCACCCCAGAGTCAGAAACGACTGGTGCTTGCACAGGGGACTACCTTTACCTTTTTAGTAGAGATATAAATTTCATAAAGGATATAGACACACACACACACACACACACATATATATATATATTTTTTAAAAACTTAAAACATTACAACTCATTGGTCTTAAAGGTGCTTTCTTTGTATTTCTCCCATGGGATCCAGAGAACTGGGCAAAGGAAGCTCTGGCTCTTTCCTTCCTTCCCCAGGGGACTAGGAGGGGGAGGAGCCTCAGCCAATAGAAGGAAGAGAGGCTTGGCTCAGTAACTCTGCTGTGCGATTGAGAGAGCCTGGCAAAGCAAGCTCTCCCTCTCCCCCTTCCTTCCCAAGGGAGGATCCTCAGCCAATGGAGAGAATAGAGGTTTTGCTCTGTAGCTCCTGTGCAGTTGAGCAAGCCTTGCAAAGCAAGCTGTGATGCAGAAGGAAGCAAGAGAGAGGGAGAAGGAAGCAGACGACAGCCAGTTGCTTAGGGGTCTGATAAGAGCCCTCGGGGGGGCCTGATTCGGCCCACAGACTGCATGTTTGACACCCCTGATCTAGATGGACCGGTTCTCTGATCTGACCTGAGGCATCTTCGTAGTTTTATACTGGCCAGTGCTTTTTTTGTAGAAAAAGGCCAGCGGGAATTCATTTGCATATTAGGCCACACACCCTGATGCCAAGCCAGCCAGAACGGCATTCCTGTCCCGTTCCTGCTCAAAAAAAGTCCTGATACTCAGTGCCTTGTTTTGGGGAGGGAGCATGTCTCAGTGGGGGTGCACCAGCATGGTACAAAGAAAGTCCCAGGTTCAGATCTTGACATCTCCCGTTAAAGAATCTGTGCCAGGGGTGGCCAAACTTTGGCTCTCGAAGCCGCCCACCACCCATTGGCTGACTTGGAGTAGGCATTTATTTCTCTCTTTAAATCACTTCGCCAAGCCAAACCAGCTGGCAGCTTAGAGAATGCATTTAAAGTTGCTTTCTTTCCACCTCTCTCCATTTCTTTCCTTCTTTCCTGCTCTCAAACATGTCTTGTGGCTCTCAGATATCTGATGTTTATTCTCTGTGGCTCTTACGTTAAGCAAATTTGGCCATGCATGATCTGGACAGTCTTTCTCTGTTTGAAGTCCTAGAGAACCGACAGCCAGTTTTGACTCTGAGAAAGCGTCATACTCTCCCAGGTTTTCCCCATTTCCGGGTCCATATAGAGCTCTTCTTTGGGCTCTTAAAAGTGGCACAGAACAGGAAGGCAGGAGAACGTTTTTGTGTTTGATTTTGATCCCGGCCTGTTTTCTTTCCCTGCTGCAATGCAGACCTTCCTCTTTTTCTTCCTCCCTTTAATTATTTATGTTAAAGAGGCACTCTGTGCGAGCCCTCCTTATCTGACTGCTCACGACGGTTTGCAAAAACAACTGAAAATAATCGAAATGTTGTAAAAATACACAGCAAACGGGTATTTTAAAGAGTCTTTGTGCATGCGTGTGTGTACAGTGCTTTAAAACAAACAGAGAGTGAGAGAATAGGACAGTGTTTCCCGGGAATAGGTGTGAGGAAAACGGTCTGGCGGGGAATCAGAAAAGCTACATTCAGACCAAATGGTAAACCAGGCTTTATTTCAGTGGTGGTTTGTCCAGAAAACTTTGCTTCGTTTGCTAGACAGAAGTGGCAAACTCCTTGCTTCTTACCTTTCTGCTGGCACCCTCTTCATGCTATTGGCTATTAGCCAGGCAGCCACAAAGGGCAGGTGCGAATCCTAGTCCGGGACAGGGCTTTGTAGACTTTTATTGCACCTTTTGAAGCCTTGCTTTGGCACCAGCCAGCAAACCCAAGGGACACTAGACCATTACCGATTTCCCACAAGCCTTATGCCGCTCTTGCGCTCCTCTTCTCCGCGTGTCTTCGGTCGGATTTCACACTCTGCCTCGGGGCTGCAACCCGCTTTGCCCTTTTCACACGGCAAACAGAAACTGGTTTTGAGGCTCTTGTTTGCTGTGCGAAAGAGGCGGAACGAGTTGCAGTTTCCCGACAGATAGTGTGAAATCTGGTGGAAGGCTCGCGGAGAAGAGGAGAGTGAGAGCGGGATAAGGCCAGTGGGAAATCAGTCCATCTGTGTTGCAGCTAAACCAGGGTTTGGCCAAACTAACCATGGTTAACTGTGAAATCTGAATGTAGCCTTGTAGTAGGATTCGGAAGCATTCCCAAAGAAGAGGGAATCCTAGGGCCAGCTCTGGGGTAGACACTAGAGATGTAAAATTTCCAGAAATTTTGAAGCTCTGAAACAACAACACCCCCCCCCACCCCCCGTTTTTTCCCATTTTTTCTCCCAGGGAAAAAAAATGGTGATTTTTGGATAAATTGAAAAAAAAAATGCTACATTAGCTCTTCTTTTTTCTTTTCCAGATTGAAAGTAATTGTTACTTTAGGAACATAAAATATGACTATGGACAATTTTACTTGGCATGAAATTATCGCAGCTAGCATATTAAAAATACAGTGTACCCAAAAATACAGTGTATCCAAACAATTATTACAAACAGAAGTTACTTTTTTAAATAATACTGGTTTGTAATTGTAACAGATGGAGCAACAATCTCCTAAACTGTTTACTAGTTTATGTGGAACAGACAAAAAGAACTCCACAAAACAATTTTTTAAAGAATTCAGAATTAACAATTATTCATATTTCCTTTCCACAGTATTAAATAAAAAACTTATTCTCCTAAAAAGAATTGAAGAGAGGGGAAGTGTCTAGAAGGGAGTGTAGGACTAAGTTTCAATGACTAGGCATGACCTAGGATTGGCTTGTCCTCAGGGCACAGAAATTAGAATAATCTGATACCATACTTCCCATTGAAAATGGGAAGAAATCAGGGGAGGGACGGTGGCTCAGTGGTAGAGCATCTTCTTGGTATGCAGAAGGTCCCAGGTTCAATCCCCGGCATCTCCAACAAAAAAAGGTCCAGGCAAATAGGTGTGAAAAACCTCCACAAGACCCTGGAGAGCTGCTGCCAGTCTGATTAGACAATACTTACTTTGATGGACCGAGAGTCTGATTCAGTATAAGGCAGCTTCATATGTTCGTACATATTTTTTAGAAATGCTTTGGAAAATATTTGAACACCTTGTCTTAAAATATTTTATTCATCATGCTAAAATAAAACGTTCCATAATCAATTTCTTTTCAATTTTTTGGAAAAAAACAAAAAAGACTTCAGGAAAAAAATGGGGGGGAAATGGATTTTTTCCGAATTTTTTCAGTTTGTTTCCCGGCCTTCACATCTCTAGTAGAGACGGATCTGGCAGTGTTCACCTCTTTGGTTCTTTCCCTGTCTCTTACATTGTATTCTCCCAACAATCCTGTAGTGTAGCTTAGGCAGAGAAGGAGGTATTGGGCTACATGAACCTCATAACCAAGCAGGGGTCTGAACTTGGATCTGTCTGGACCTGGTCTAATTACGCTCAGGGCTTTTTTTGTAGCAGGAACTCCTTTGCATATTAGGCTACACCCACCCTAATCTACCCAATCCTCCAAGAACTTACAGTAGGCTCTGTACGAAGAGCCCTGTAAGCTCTTGGAGGATTGGCTACATCGGGGTGTGTGGCCCAATATGCAAAGGAGTCCCTACTACAAAAAAGCCCTGATTATGTTTGGTTGTGGGATCTCAATTCTGCCACAGTTTCGATGGCTATACAGAAAAGTGATATTGTAACAAAAGGGAAAAACCTATATAAGAGTGACAACTGTTGATCCAAGTCTTCGTTTGCTACTCTATATTTTGAAACAAACAGTTGTCAAGCAAGCTATTTCTAAATACTGGTTTTAATTGTACCTAACAAACAGGCCAGATTTACAGCAGAGTATCACCTTTGTCTTCTCCCCTTTTTCATCTTCTCCCCCCTTCTCTCTCCCCCCCCCCCCCCGCTTTGAATGCATAATAAATCCATCTTTACCCAGGATGTTTAGAGTAACCTTGTATTAACGGTGTACAGTGCCTCTCCCCCAGATTCACACAGCCATGCCTTATCGGCTCTCAGAGAATGTGTGAGAAATGGAGATGTTGCCATTAACTAGCATTCCTTAGTTATAAAAGAGATACTAGAGCATAGCCTTTGAACCCTCAACTCAATTTGCATCTTTATGTTATCCTTTTGAAGTTATCTTTAACCCTGCCTTTTGAAGTTTGCCTATAAGATACTATCCAATACTAAGTAAGCCATTACTTCCAAGATATCCGCCCTTGGAGCAAGCTATGGAGTTTTACAATAAAACAAGTTTTTGATTAAAGAACAAACGCTTGATTATTGCGAAATATCGATGCTTAACATTTTGGAAGTAATCTCACTCTGGAGTGTAACCGAACTGGCAACTTTCTGACCGTATGGCGGAGAGAACTTCAGAAAATGGAAGACTCCCTATAACTCTGGACAGACTGCGGGGTGAGCCTAGAGGAGAAGGTGCTGGAGTGCGAACACCCCTGTGGCACATCTTCGATGCTCGGAGAGTCACAGGGAGAGGATCTCCCCTGCATATACAGCAACTGTTTATCACTCCTAAAGTGTGGGTCCCCAGAACATCCACCACCCTGATGGACGAGGCACTGGCTCAGAAAGAAGCGATCCTGGCACTATCATCCCTCCGGGCGAGAGTGGGAGAAGAAAGTGACCAGGATAGCTTGAGAGCAAGTGGAGGAGGCGGTCGAGATGACCGGGAACAACCGAGGCCGGACAAAAACGAGGAGGATGGGGGTGACAGAGAGCAGCCGTGCCCGAATGAGGAGAAAGAAGAACCCGATCCTGATGACCGGGGGCTCTTCCAGATAGTGAGAGATGAGATGGCCAAAATGGCTAAGTGCCTGAGAGAGGAGATGCAAGCCAATGCTACATTCATGCCCCAAGAGATGAGGAGGCAACTAGAGAGAGAACTGCAGCCGCCAGACCCGAGAGGAGGACAAGTACCACCTCCAATAAGACAACCGCCAGTGCCGCCGCCTCCACTACCTCTTATTCCCTGTGATTATGGGAAGGGAAGAGAGTTGGATGCCACCTTCGACGGGGATCCAGAAGAGGTGGAATACTTCTCAATTCAAGCAAATAGCTTCATGCGTTATTGGGGAAACACCTTCCCTGATGAATTCAGCAGAGTGGATTACCTGGGGTTGAAGCTGAAAGGGGCTGCAAAAAGATGGTACGTGAGCCTGTACGAGACCAGAAGCCCTGAACTGGACACTGTGGCCGCCTTCCTTCAGGCACTGTTGACCCAGCATGAGGACCCTCTACAAGAAACTAGGGCCCTCACTACCTTGAGAGACCTACAGCAAGGATCCCAAGTCTGTGCGAGAGTACACCGCCGAGTTCCGAGCTAACACGGCCAAGATCCGTGGGTGGAAAATGCAAATGAAGATAGAGCAATTCCAGAGGGGCCTAAACGCGAGCATGCTGGATCGGGCTCTGTAGCAACCATGCCCCACCATGCTGGTGGGGTGGGTGCAACTAGCAGATGAAGTTGAAACCAACATGAAACGAGTGGCCCTACAACGTCAACAGCAGCAAGGGGGAAAGGTGGGACGTGAGTCTTGGTTGGGGGCAAAACAAGATGGGGAAAAGGCCAGCACAGCTGGGGGAGCTACTAAACCAAATACTCCCCGATGCTGTTTTCGGTGTGGAGACATAAACCACTTGGCCGCAAATTGCCCGGAACGACCTCGAGGCCCCCCCCTTACTCCGAAACCTGGCGCACCCAAAGCGAAGAAGACCGAAAGTCGATCGAAGGAATTGGTAGAGGGAAGTATTGCCACTGCAACCCCCCTAGGAGATGAAACCATCATCGTAGACGAGCTGAGTGAAACATCCTGGGATGATGAGCCGGCGGGAAACGGGGATGACCTGCACTGAGAGGTGCCAAAAAGCAGGTTGCGGAATTAACGGCACCACTATGGGTGAGAATAACTGGAACTTTATTTTTCATCCCTTTGACTCTGTTAAACCACAAATTAAAGAGATTTATCCATGCTCGAGCGCTGCTTAACTCAGGGATGTACCAGGGATATAATCACACCCAAATTGGTGGAAGCTTTGGGACTCCATAAGAGCCCATTACCTCACCCGATAGAGTTTGAACAAATGGATGGGGCTATAATGAGAGGGGAGCCTTGCACTGAGCAGACCTAAGAAGTACCAGTGGGAATAGAGGACCACTGGGACACGGAAATATTTGTAATAGGCCCCTCTTCATCTTTTGACATTGTGCTAGGGGTAGGATGGCTCGCCAAACACGAACTCGACGTAACAAATCATAGACTTTAGAGATGAAAGGTGTGAACACCATCATTGGAATGGGGACTGGGGTCCAGAACCACCCCCTAGGAATGAGAAGCTATGCTTAACCATTGAGGAAGTACAGTCAATCCCCAAGGAGTACAGGGACTTAAAACGAGTGGTCAGTGAAGAGGAAGCTAACAAACTTCCCCCCCACAGAAACACTGACTGTGCCATTGAATTGATTCCGGGACAGCTAAGAGACTATGATTTAGAGATATTCAAAAGGGAGTGGAGAAAATTTAAAGGATATATGGAGAAAACTTGGAAAGTAAAGAAACATTGGACAATTTTTTTAGTAGTAAGAATATATACATTGAACTTTAGCAGTTAGAAGTGCCTTTAATATTGATTTTGAATTTATAACCTCGGGGAAGTCAACATTGGAGGGAGGGGGGATGGAAATGTCATATGGGTTAATGCGAGGGAAAAAAAATTAAGAAATAGTTAAGTTTTGTAACCATATGCTACCAATAAATTGTTTAAACACGAATTGATTCCGGGACAGGAACTCCCAAAAGCTAAACTGTACTCGATGGGGTGGGCCAAAAAGGCCAGTTACAAAAGTTCTTGGACAAAAATTTTAAAAGGGGTTTTATGAGACCCGCCACAGCACCCCACACTGCTCCTGTGCTTTTTCAGAAACAGAAAAACGGGGGGCTTTGGCTTTGCACAGATTTTAGGGGGATTAATGGGATTTCTACCTCTAATGCGTACCCCATACCTCTGATAAAGGACTTGCTCAGTACGGTATCAGAGGGGAAGATTTTCACCAAATTAGACTTATGGGACGGCTACTTCTGGGTACGCATCAAAGAGGGAGACAAATGGAAGACAGTGTTTAATACGCCCATGGGACAATTTGAATATTTGGTTATGCCTTTTGGATTACAAGGAGCTCCAGGGATTTTCATGAACTTTATAAAGGAAGTCCTACGCAAGTACTTGTACAAAGGGGTAGTGGTGTACCTGGATGATTTATTTATTCCAAAGACGTGCAAGCCCATGTAAAATTGGTCTGGGAAGTCCTGAAAACCCTCTGTGAGAATCAACTGTTCGCCAAACTATCCAAATGTGAATTTCACAAGACAGAATTGAATTACTTAAGGTACAGAGTGTCTGGGAGAGGGCTAGCCATGGACTCAGCTAAAATACAAGCTGTAATAGATTGGGAACCCCCGAGGACACGTAGACAGCTCCAATCCTTCCTTGGATTTGTGAATTTTTATTGTAATTTCATACAAGGGTTTGCGCACGCAATGCTGACAGATCTACTGAAAACAAAAGGGAAGGGTCCGGAAACCAAACGGCCGGGAGCTAAGTTAGAATGGACAGCCAAATGCCAAGAGGCATTCAATAAATTAAAAAGACTATTTACAAGTGAACCCATTCTAATTCACCCTAATGTTAAAGCCCTTCATTGTGAATGTGATGCTAGTGACGTCGCCGTAGGAGCAATTCTAATGCAACCTGACGAAGAGGATGCGTTAAAGCCCTGTGCCTACATCTCTAAAAAATTCACTCATGAACAGAGAAATTGGTCAGTTTGGGACAAAGAAGCGTTCGCAGTTACTTTCGCTTTAAAAACATGGAGATCCTGGTTAGAAGGGGCGAGGATTCCATTCGAAATCTGGACAGATCACAAAAATCTGGAAGCCCTTACAGGATGAAGAAAACTAACCGAGAAACAAATCTGGTGGGCGAGCTTCTTTGCCAAATTTGACTTTACTTTAAAACACATCCCTGGCTCCAAAAACTTTTTGGCTGATTCACTATCTAGGCTCCCTCAACATAACAGCCAGAGGGAGGAAGTGATCAACTCCATCATCCCACCAAGTCAGTTAGGAGGGGCCGTAACCACACGCTCCAAAGCAAAGCGTGAAAACCTAGAAGAAAAGTGGGGAGGAGAAAGATTAATCAGCGAAGTGGAAAAGGAGGGAGATACCAAACCAGAGGGAGTGACAAAGGGAGAAGGGGGCTTCTGGTAAACTTTACATACCTGAAAGTCTCCAAAAAGAAGTGCTGCAATTTTGTCACAATAATAAACTTTCAGGGCACTTTGGATATGTGAAAACACTCCACTTGGTGAACCAACAGTTCTGGTGGCTATTTATGAAGAAAGACATTTCCAACTATGTTGCTTCCTGCCTAGTATGTTTAATGGTGAAGAGAAGGGGAGGGAAACCTCCCGAATTGTTACAACCTTTGGAGACGGCTACCAAGCCTTGGTCAGTCGTCTCAATGGATTTTATTATGGAGTTACCGATGTCGCAAGGGAAAACTGTGATTTTAGTGATAGCAGACACGTTCTCAAAACAAGCTCATTTGATCCCTTGCATCCAAATTCCCACGGCTAAAAAACTAGCACAATTGTTTTTCCAACACGTGGTTAAATTACACTCGTTCCCGGATAAGGTAATTAGCGACCGGGGCCCGCAGTTTGTTGCCAATTTCTGGCGGGAGTTTTGTAAATTGACCGTAATCGAACATGGACTGAGTTCAGCATACCACCCTCAAATGGACGGACAAATGGAGAGGTTGAACGCTCTATTAGAGCAATATTTAAGATGTTTGGGATTATCAGCAGTCGAACTGGGTGGAGCTCCTGCCATTTGCAGAATATGGATACAATAACAGTGTGCATAGCTCCACAAAGACTTCACCATTTCTAGTAGTGAATGGGTACGAAGGAAAGCCGTTCCCACTTTTACCGGGAGGAGTAGCACCAGAAGTACTTTCATCCTTCGAACAGTGGTGGGGAAAACTAGGGAAAGTTTAAAAGGTTATTCAGGAAAATTTGGACTCAGTGTTTTTTGTAAGTTTCTTTAGCTATGACAAGAGTCATACCCCTGCTTGGGATTTTAAAGTGGGAGAAACTGAGTCTTTTTGTCCACTAAGAATCTACCGCTACCCAACCTTCTAAGAAAGTAGCATACAAATTCCTGGGACCTTTTTGTATCAAAAGAGTGAGCAATAAAGTGACAGTGGAACTGGAACTACCCAAACTGTTTAGTAAAATATATCCTATTTTTCATTGTAGTCTACTCCTGCGAGACCCTGGAGCTACATCTTGGCACCCTTGACCTCAAGCTCCACACCCTATCCTGATTGGGGATCAGAGTCACCATGAAGTTAAAGAAATATTGGATGCTAAGCTAAAGAGGGGGGTATTATATTTTTTGATCCGATGGAAGCATTTTTCGCCAGCCCACGACGAATGGGTGGAGGGCTCACAAGTCAAAGCACCAGACTTAATAAAAAAAAGTTTTATAATGCTTATCCTTCCAAACCCCGAAGATCTTAGGGGGGGGGGCAGTATGTCAAGCATGCTATTTCTAAATACTGGTTTTAATTGTACCTAACAAACAGAGTAACCTTGTATTAATGGTGTAGAGTGCCTCTCCCCCAGATTCACACAGTCATGCCTTATCGGCTCGCAGAGAATGTGTGAGAAATGGAGATGTTGCCATTAACTAGCATTCCTTAGTCATAAAAGAGATACTAGAGCATAGCCTGTGAACCCTCAACTCAATTTGTATCTTTATGTTATTCTTTTGAAGTTATCTGTAACCCTGCCTTTTGAAGTTTGCCTATAAGATTCTATCCAATACTAAGTAAGCCATTACTTCCAAGATATCCGCCCTTGGAGCAAGCTATGGAGTTTTACAATAAAACAAGTTTTTGATTAACGAACAATAAAACAAGTTTTTGATTATTGCGAAATATCAATGCTTGACAACAATTTATTACCAATATCATTGACAGAAAAACACTACACACTGGATGCCAGATTTTAACAACATTGGGAAAATTACAATAGAGGGTTGATATTACCGCAACAGCAGCAACAATGGATGGCCTGGGCCATTCTCCATTTCATCTGCCTTCTTCAGGCTGCAGTACACTAGGGAAAGCTGTAAATATGCAATTAAAAAATATAACAATCATATTAACCCAAAACGTCAGAAGGGTCACAATTCTGAAAACCGGAAAATATTCTCACCCTTGAATTCAATAATGGAATAACCAGTATTTCCTGTTGTTAAAATCTGGCATCTCGTGTGTAGTGTTTTTTTGTCAATAATACCGATAATAAATTGTATGCTTCAAAATATAGAGCAGCAAGCCAAGACTTGTATCAGCAGTTGTTACTTTTATACAGATTTCCCCCCCCCCCTTTTGTTACAATTTCTCTCAGGTTGGGTCAGGTTTGAAAAGGGGAACTGTGTTGTATCTGAGATTAGGGACTGTCTGAAGAGGTCCCGCTTTTGTTAAGAAAATGATTGGGTTTACTGGCTAATTTCTGGTGAGCTACCCTTGTATCTGGGGACGCCTGGCTTTCGTGTAGAGCAGGGGTGGCTAATGGTAGCTCTGCAGATGTTTTTTGCCTACAACTTCCATCAGCCCCCAGCCAGCATGGCCAAAGGCTAGGGCTGATGGGAGTTGTAGGCAAAAAAAAAAAATCTGGAGAGCTACCGTTGGCCACCCCTGGTGTAAAGTATAGTGGATACCCAATACCATAAGGCCCTCACTTGTTCTTAGGGAAGAAGGTAGAGCTAGAGCTTTTTCCCACACAGCTTACCGCGGGGCGAAGTCCCTCCTCACCGCTCAGCGTCTGCTCGGATTTCCCACCAACTGCTCCGCGGAAGCAGGAAGTGCCGGGCCTTTTGCATTGCAAATGTAAATCGCTAAAACCCAGTTTACTTTAGCGACGCAAAAGCCGCGGATCTTCCTGCTTCTGCGGAGCAGTTGGTGGGAAATCCGAGCAGACGCTGCGCGGTGAGGAGGGGCTTCGCTCCGCGGTAAGCTGTGTGGGAAAAAGCTCCTAGTATCACTG
The DNA here is from genome assembly GCF_032191835.1 of Heteronotia binoei. Classification (NCBI taxonomy): domain Eukaryota; kingdom Metazoa; phylum Chordata; class Lepidosauria; order Squamata; family Gekkonidae; genus Heteronotia; species Heteronotia binoei. The sequence goes on along the minus strand of NC_083224.1, from coordinate 194,173,548 downwards.
GCTGCTGATCAGTTAGACCTGGGTTATGAAAAGATTTTTAGTAGGCTAGTCAGACTTTGAGCCCCGGTCCCATTCATAGAATCATAGAGCTGGAAAGGACCTCCAGAGTTATTTAGTCCAACCCCCTGCACAATGCAGGAAATTCACAGATACCTCTCTCCCGAGCGACCCCAGAAGATAGCAAAAAATAAAAACAAACCCTGAATTTTTTGAATTCAAGGGTGAGAAAGATTGCTTCCTTACCCCAAAAGTGGCAAACAGCATTTCCCTGGGCATGGAAGAAAGGGCCACAAGAACGAAGCCCTGATGCAGCCCTTCCTGCTCTCCTCTCATGATCTGGCGCAGTTCATACAACCAGCATTGCTGTCAGATGGCCATCTAGCCTCTGCTTCAGAACTTCTAAAGAAGAAAAGCCGCCCCCCCCTCTCCCCCCGGAAGTCTGTTCCACTGAGGAACCACTCTTAACTGCCAGGAAATTCTTCCTAATGTTTAGCTGAAAACTCTTTTGAGTTTTCAAATCTTATCTCTACTAGCAACTTATCTCAGGCAGCCTCCTCCTCTTTCTCATTAAATGTGAGTAACACCTGCGCCCCTTTCAGGGGTGTATGTTAGAAATGCTGCAATGGTCTGCCATTAACTGTATCATTTAAAACTTACTGGTTGTCTAGGAAGATTCCTTTCTCCCCCAAGTCTGCCATGAGAGACTGAAATATTATATAGAGTAATAACATTTCAGTCTTTTGGGCTTGGTTTAACAGCCTTGCAGGAATCGCTGTCAGCCTCATCCACCTCACAGTGTGTCTGTTGTGGGGAGAGGAAGGGAAAGGAGATTGTGAGCCGCTCTGAGACTCTGTTCTTAAAAGGGCAGCTTCTGGGAGAACGCTCTCAGCCCCACCCACCTCACAGGGTGTCCGTTGTGGGGAGAGGAAGGGAAGGAGATTGTAAGCCACTCTTAGACTCCCGAGTGAAGGGTGAGATATAAATTCAATTTCTTCTCCTCCTTCTCTTCTTTCTCCTCCAGTTTGGTGTAGTGGTTAAGTGCGTAGATTCTTATCTGGGAGAACCGGGTTTGATTCCCCACTCCTCCACTTGCACCTGCTGGAATGGCCTTGGGTTAGCCATAGCTCTGGCAGGAGTTGTCCTTGAAAGGACAGCTTCTGGGAGAGCCCTCTCAGCCTCACCTACATCACAGGGTGTCTGTTGTGGGGGAAGGGAAAGGAGATTGTAGGCTGCTCTGAGACTCGGTCCTTGAAAGGGCAGCTTCTGGGAGAGCCCTCTCAGCCTCGCCTACATCACAGGGTGTCTGTTGTGGGGCAAGGGAAAGGAGATTGTAGGCTGCTTTGAGACTCTGTCCTTGAAAGGGCAGCTTTTGGGAGAGTTCTCTCAGCCCCACTCGCCTCACAGGGTAACTTGTGGGGGAGGAAGGGAAAGGAGATTGTGACCGCTCTGAGATTCAGAGTATAGGGTGGGATATAAATCCAATTTCTTCTTTTTCTTCTTAAGGAGATTGTGACTGCTCTTTCAGAGTATAGGGCGGGATATAAATCCAATTTCTTCTTCCTCCTCCTCCTCCTCCTCCTAAGTGAATGTAAGAACAGAAAAGTACATAAGAGAAGCTATGTTGGATCAAGTCACTGACCTGCCTAGTCCAATACTCTTGTGTCACACTATGGCCAAAATCTAGGTGCTGGAATTGCCCTTCAAAGCCCTTCACAGCCTGCATCCAGCATACGTTAATGACAGGGAGGGACAGTGGCTTAGTGGTAGAGCATCTTGCTTGGGAAGCAGAAAGTCCCAGGTTCAATCCCCGGCATCTCCAACTAAAAAGGGCCCAGGCAAATAGGTGTGAAAAACCTCAACTTGAGACCCTGGAGAGCCGCTGCCGGTCTGAGAAGACAATACTGACTTTGATGGACCCAAGAGGGTCTGATTCAGTAGAAGGCAGCTTCATATGTTCATATGACTGCCATCTCTCATATGAACCTACCTATATTCTCCAGTTGTTTTAAAAGGCCCTGTTTCAGTTGCCCTCCCCCCCCCAGCCATCTGAAGCTAGATGGGTGTCAAACAATGTTCCTTCTAATCCCCCCCCCTGAACAGAGCAGTTGACCTGAGCAGAATGGAAGTGCTGTCATCTTTAAATGGGTGACGTGACGGGCAGTGCAAGATGCTATGTGGCTCTAGATTGCTGCGGAGCGAGGCTTCCTGGGTTGATGAGCGGCTGTTCCCATGCACAGCTTAGAAGGAACACAAGACTGGCGAGTTGAGATAGGGCCTGCTTGATCGTGGCCCCGAAACTTTGCAACGTCCTCCCCGGTCTGTCTCCCTCTATTGGTGCCTTTCACCTGCAGAGTGAAGACTTTATTGGCGCACCCCAACAGCGGTTCTTGGCCCTCCATCTTAGTGCTTTTATGAACTTTTATTGAATTATTTTATCATTTTAACTGTATTTTTTAATTGTTTGATTTTTTTTTGTGGACCTTGATCAGTAAGGCGGCATAAAAAAGGGTTTAAAATAGAAATAAATTCCTACCCCTTGTGAGCAAGACAAGCCGTGAAGTCTTGTAAGCAAAAATTCTACTTTGTGAGCTACTGGCATTAACATTGTGAACTACTGCATAAATTGGTTTGCTCTGGGCCTATTTTTCCTGAACTAAGACAAAAAGATGGGAGCCGCTGACTAAAAACCTGTGAGCTAGCTCGCACTAACTCAGCATAGAGGGAACACAGCTTGTGAGCAGACCACAATGGAAGTTTTCCTGGTCTTATAAAGTGACAGCTGCGTGGAAGCAACCCTTAGAAGAAGAAGACGACAGCAGATTTATATCCTGCCCTTCTCTCTGAACTAGAGTCTCAGAGCTGTTTACAATCTCCTTTCCCTTCCTCCGCCACAACAGACACCCTGTGAGGCAGGAGGGGCTGAAAGAGCTCTCTCAGAAGCTGCCTTTTCAAGGACAGAGCGGCCTACAATCTCCTTTCCCTTCCTCCCCCATAACAGACACCCTATGAACTGGGTGGGGCTGAGAGAGCTCTCCCAGAAGCTGCCCTTTCAAGGGCAACTCTGGCAAGAGCTGTGGCTAACCCAAGACCATTCCAGCAGGTGCAAGTGGAAGAGTGTGAAATCAAACCCGGTTCTCCCAGATAAGAGTCCCCGCACTTAACCACTACACCAAAGTGGCTCTCTTAGCCCCCAAGGCTAGAATTTTGCAAGAATGAGAAGGGTGGGGTTTTCGTGTTCTTAATTCTCTTTTTAATATGAGGCTTTCATCTCTTTCCAAAAAAAATACATGTTGGCATTACTTCTGTGGTATGTATTGTCCCTTTCAGTATACTCCTTCCCCTTCATCTCTTAAACAAAGGATTAAAATGTCAACCTGGATTTCCCCACCCCCACCCCAAAAAAGTATTTTTCCACTCCTTTTATTGTTGGGGCAGGTAGAGTATGAAAGTTTCTCTTTGTCTACTTTGTTTCTTTTTTTCCAAAACAATACATACCTTGGCAAGGGTGACCAGAGAGGATCTGGTGATCCCACCATGGAGACTTTGGGAAGGGATCGGGCTAAAATCCAAGCGAAATGCCTGAGCTAGGGTAGTACCCTTTTCTTAGAACATAAGAGAAGCCGTGTTGGATCAGGCCAATGGCCCATCCAGTCCAACACTCTGTGTCACACAATAGCCAAAAAACCCAGGTTCCTTCAGTGGGGCCAGGACACTAGAAGCCCTCCCACTGTGCCCCCCCATGCACCAAGAATACAGAGCATCACTTGCCCCAGACATGAGAGCATAAGAGAAGCCATGTTGGATCAGGCCAATGGCCCATCCAGTCCAACACTCTGTGTCACACAGTGGCCAAAAACCTCAGGTGCCATCAGGAGGTCTATCAGTGGGGCCAGGACACCAGAAGGCCTCTCACTGTTGCCCCTCCCAAGCACTAAGAATACAGAGCATCACTGCTCCAGACAGAAGCTAACATAAGAGAAGCCATGTTGGATCAAGCCAATGGTCCATCCAGTCCAACACTCTCTGTCACACAGCGGCCAACATACCCAGGTGCCATCAGGAGGTCCATCAGTGGGGCCAGGACACCAAAAGGCCTTCCACTGTGCCCCCCCCCCAAGCTCCAAGAATACAGAGCATCACTGCCCCCAGACAGAAGCTAACATAAAAGAAGGCATGTTGGATCAAGCCAATGGTCCATCTAGTCCAACACTCTTTGTCACACAGTGGCCAAAAAACCCAGGCACCATCAGGAGGTCCATCAGTGGGGCCAGGACACCAGAAACCCTCCCACTTTGCCCCCCCCCCAACAATACCCCGTGGCTCATAGCCACTGATGAGTTCCAATAATACCCCGTGGCTCATAGCCACTGATGAACCTCTGCTCCAGATTTTTCTCCAACCCCCTCTTGAAGCTGGCTATGCTTGTAGCTGCCGCCCACCTCCTGTGGGACTGAATTATTGGCTGTGCTGTGAACTCTTGATTGGCTCCTGCTAGGTGTTTTGCTGGCCTCTAGATAAGGATACCAGCCTCCAGGTGGGACCTGGAGATCCCCCGGAATTACAGCTTATCTCCAGAGATTATTTCCCCTGGAGAAAATGCCTTCTTTGGAGATTGGGCTCTATGATGTTGTACCGCACCGAGGTCCCTGCTTTCTAGGGGCATAAACCACAAGGGGAGAAGGTAAGGCTTTTTTGGTGGTGGGAACTTCTTTGCATATTAGGCCACACCTCCCTGATGCGGCCAGTCTTCCTGGAGCTTACCGTAGGCCCTGTACAAAGAGCCCTACAAGCCCTTGGAGAATTGGCTACATTGGGAAGGGGTGTGGCCTAATAGACAAAGGAGCTCCTGCAAAAAAAAAAAAAGACCAGAGGCAAGGAATTCCCCAGAGGGGGCAGTGCCCCTCCCAACACTTGAGCTGTGAAGTCTCATCCTCATCTTTAGAGCCACTTTGGTGTAGTGGTTAAGTGCGGGGACTCTTATCTGGGAGAACCGGGTTTGATTCCCCACTCCTCCACTTGCACCTGCTGGAATGGCTTTTGGTCAGTCACAAGTTCTCTCAAGACTGCTCTGCTCAAGAGCAATTCTGGGAGAGCTCTCTCAGCCCCACCTCCCTCACAGGGTGTCTGTTGTGGGGGAGGAAGGGAAAGGAGATTGTAGGCAGCTCTGAGACTCTGTCCTTGAAAGGGCAGCTTCTGGGAGAGCTCTCTCAGTCCCACCCACCTCACAGGGTGTCTGTTGTAGAAGAGGAAGGGAAAGGAGATTGTAGGCCGCTTTGAGACTCTGTCCGTGAAAGGGCAGCTTCTGGGAGAGCTGTCTCAGCCCCACCCACCTCACAGGGTGTCTGTTTTGGGGGAGGAAGGGAAAGGAGATTGTAAGCCGCTCTGAGACTCTGTCCTTGAAAGGGTGGCTTCAGGGAGTGCTCTCTCAGCCCCACCTGCCTCACAGGGTGTCTGTTGTGGGGAAACCTGAACTCCAGTGCTTTCTCTTAGTATTTAGTGCATTTACATAATTTTGCTAGCCCTATTTAAATATAGATATTCTTTTTTTAGGGGATTGAATAAACACATGGAGCAGAGGTCCATCAGTGGCTATTAGCTATTGTTGGAACTCTCTGTCTGGGGCAGTGATGCTCTGTATTCTCGGTGCTTGGGGGCACAGTGGTTGGGTTTCTAGCCCCACTGATGGACCTCCTGATGGCACCTGGGTTTTTTGGCCACTGTGTGACTCAAGAGTGTTGGACTGGATGGGCCACTGGCCTGATCCAACATGGGTTCTCCCCAGCGCCTCTCTGATGTTCGGAAACATCAGAGAGGGGCAGGAAACGTTCCTGGCCTGCATTTTCTGTTTTCTGGCTCCACCCCCAACGTCTGCTGGCTCCACCCCCAAATTTTAGTGGGCCACGAAGGAGAAGTAAAAATAACTGGGCCACGGGGCGGGGGGGGGGGAGTTTGGGAAACCCTGTACGCAAACTGAGCTCTTCTATGTCCTGTCCTCCACTGCTCTGTTGCCTTGCTTGACAATTTCAGGAGGGTAGCCGTGTCAGTCTACCGCAAGGGTGTCGAACCCATTTGTTACGAGGGATGGATCTGACAGAAATGGGACCTCGTCGGGCAGGCCATGTGTGTCATAAAATGTAATGCCAGGTAGTGGAGACGTAAACTCAACAAAGGACACAGACAAACACAATTAAAAGATTTTTAAAAAACCCCTCTAAATAAAACATGCTTAAAAGATTATCACTCTTTTATTATTTTATTTAACAGTTTCTGATAACTGAAGGAAGCAAGAGAGAGGAAGGAGGAGGCAGACTTGCTCACAGGCCTGATAGGAGCCCTCCGGGGGCCCCATTCGGCCCCCGGGCCACACGTTTGACACTCCTGGTCTATAGTATTAGAACAGCTCGATTCCAGCCCAGTAGTACCTTAGAAATAGAACCCCAAGGCGCAGAGCGGTAAAGCTGCAGTATTGCAGCCCAAACTCTGCTGACGACCTGAGTTCAATCCTGGCGGAAGCTGGGTTCAGGTTGCCGGCTTGAGGTTGACTCAGCCTTCCAGCCTTCCGAGGTCGGTCAAAGGAGTCCCCAGCTTGCTGGGGGGAAAGTGTAGAGGACTGGGGAACGCAATGGCAAAACCACCCCATAAAATGTCTGCCGTGAAAACGTTGCGATGCGACGTCACCCCAGAGTCGGAAACGACTGGTGCTTGCCCACCTTTGGAGCGATATACCCTGATGAAATCCCTCCTTTCCCCAAACCCCATCATTCCCGGGTTCCTATCCTCCCCCTGCCCCCAAATCTCTTAAGAATTTCCCTACCCCAAGTTGGCAAACCTACCAGAGGATCTCTTGGAATTCCCGCTCATCTCCAGACTACAGAGATCAGTTCCCTTGGAGAAAAGGGCTGCTTTGGAGGGGGCACTCGATGGCCTTGAACCCCACAGAGGGTTCTGACCTCCCCAGACGCCATCCCCAAATCTCCAGGAATTACCCAGTCTGGAGCTGGCAATCCTATCCCCCCCCCCCGACCCTGCCAAGGTCTGGGGGGACTTGGTATCCGTACTCCCTCTAAGCTGTGGAATTCCTGTGAGCAAAAATTCTACTTTGTGAGCTGCTGGCATTAACGTTGTGTGCCACTGCATAAATTAGTTCGCTCTGGGGTAGGGTTGCCGAGTCCAAATATCTGGGTCTCTGGGGGTGAAGACAGGAGACTTTGGAGCGGAGCCAGGAGACCTTGCGGGTGGAGCCAGAAGCAAGGTTGTGACAAGCAGAATTGTCTGCCACGAAAACGTCATGAAAGCAACATCACCCCAGAGTCGAAAACGGCTGGTGCTTGCGCAGGGGGACTACCATTACCTTTTTAGTACCTTAGAAACTGACAAGAAACTCAAGATTTCCAGGGGGGGTGAGCTTTGGGGGGGTTAAAGCTTTGTCAGGTATCTGACCAAAGGGGAGGGACGGTGGCTCAGTGGTAGAGCATCTGCTTGGGAAGCAGAAGGTCCCAGGTTCAATCCCCGGCATCTCCAAAAAAGGGTCCAGGCAAATAGGTGTGAAAAGCCTCCGCTTGAGACCCTGGAGAGCCGCTGCCAGTCTGAGAAGACAATACTGACTTTGATTAGGGTTGCCAATCCCCAGGTGGGGGAAGGGGATCCCCCGGTTTGGAGGCCCTCCGCCCGCTTCAGGATCGTCAGAAAACGGGGGGAGGGGAGGGAAATGTCTGCTGGGAACTCTATTATTCCCTGTGGAGATTTATTCCCATAGAAAATCATGGAGAATTGATCCGCGGGTATCTGGGGCTCTGGAGGGGCTATTTTATGGGGTAGAGGCACCAAATTTTCAGCATAGCATCTAGTGCCTCTCCCCAAAATACCCTCCAAGTTTCAAAAAGATTGGACCAGGGGGTGCCCCTATCCTTCATCATTTCCTATGGAAGGAAGGCATTGAAAAGGTGTGCCGTCCTTTTGAATGTGATGGTCAGAACTCCCTTAGAGTTCAATTATGCTTGTCACAGCCTTGATATTGGCTCCACCCCTAATGTCTCCTGGCTCCACCCCCAAAGTCTCCTGGCTCCACCCCCAAAGCCCCAGATATTTCTTGAATTGGACTTGGCAACCCTAACTTTGATGGACCAAAGGTCTGATTCAGTATAAGGCAGCTTCATATGTCCATATAAAGGGAGGTTTGACTATCGAAAGCGGTCGCTAAGGCGCTGGAATTGAGCTGTTCGCTTGGCCGGGCATGGTCGAGACAGACAGTTAAATCAGCCCCAAATCGTGTAAATCAGTCCTCAGTAAATGCTGTGTGTTGTTGTTGTTGGGTTTTCTTTTAAAAAAAAAAAACCTTGCCATGTGGTGTTCGTCTAGGTAGTCTTTATAGCTGCCAGTCTGTTTGGATTGGCAGCGTTTCTCCCACGGCGTTGTTTGAGTAATTCAGCACCAGAGAAAAAGATGCGGGGAACTGAACCCGGCACCTTCTGCGTGCAAAACAAATGTTTTTCCTATTGAGCCGGGGCCCCCTCCAAATGCTTACCAGACACTTCCCGAGAAGAGCAACAGGGAGCTAGTTTCCAGGGGTCAGTCACATACGGCACAAGCATAAGGCCTGCTGGTTTTACTACTCCCTCCCCCATCTCGCCTTCTTCCCCACACACCCAAATTCCCAGACACAGAGTTTCTGCTGTCAAAAGAACCCACCAGCTCCTGGGAATCGGGCTGCAAGATAGCAGTTGGGGAATTTAATTTTAAATCTGGTGAGGAGATTTCTAATTTTTGGAGGTGGGGGGGGTTTGCATTTAATTAACAGCTGCGGGGTCCCCGTTAAGAATATGCCGGATTCTTGAGTCAGTATTGGAGAGATGCTGGTAAGGGGAGGAGAAAGAGGTCTCTCGCTATCCCCCCTCTGTCTCTGCCAGTAGCTTTCTTTTGAAAAAAAAACAAAACCAAAAAACACAAAGCAAATAAAAATTAAAGCAAGGTGGTCCCCTTTTCCAAAAGCTTGCAAATGCCCTATTAACATTGTTATACAAAACAGCAGTGCTCCGTTTAATTAGGAAAAATAAGGACTAACCTCCACCATATGTTGCGTTTCTGCCGACATTTGCATTTGAAAGTCCCGACCGCATTTCACGCGCGGATCTGGGATTTTCGCCATATGAACGCCCTCCAAGTCTGTGTTGCTATGGGGGAATGAGAGAAAGGGAGACATGTGCTTTCCTGTCTGTTTTGGCACCTCCCTTTTTCTTATTTAGGTTGGTGATCTCTTTTTTCTTTTTTATGGTTAGTGTGTCCTTAAATTAGTTTTTTGACTCTTTAAAAATATCCATCGCCAGTGTTCCCTCTAAGCTGAGTTAGTGTGAGCTAGCTCACAGTTTTTTAGCCTCCAGCTCACACATTTTTGTCTCAGCTCAGGAAAAATGGCCCGAGAACCAAGGTGGCCAAACTATGGCTCAAGAGCCATGTGTGGCTCTTTCACACATATTGTGACATATTTGAAGCCCCCACTGCCTTGTTGGGCAGCTTGGAGAAGGCATTTCTCTCTTTAAATCGCTTTGTCAAGTCAAACCAGTTGGCAACTTGGAGAATGCATTCAAAGTTGCTTTCTTTCCACCTTTCTCTCCCATCTATTTGCCTTCCTTCCTTCCTTTGCTTCCTTCCTCTCAAAACATCTGACATTCATGCCTTGTGGCTTGCAAACATCAGACATTTTTCCAATGTGGCTCTTACGTTAAGCAAGTTTGGCCACCCCTGTCCTAGAGCAAATAAATGTATGCAGTAGATCACAACATTAATGTCAGTAGCTCACAAAATAAAATGTGTGTGGACTCTTATCCAGGAGAACCGGGTTTGAATCCCCACTCCTCCACTTGCAGCTGCTGGAATGGCCATGAGTCAGCCATAGCTCTCGCAGAGCTGTCCTTGAAAGGGCAGCTTTTGGGAGAGCTCTCTCAGCCCCACCCGCCTCACAGGGTGTCTGTTGTGGGGGAGGAAGGAAAAGGCGATTGTGAGCCCCTCTGAGACTCTGTCTTGGAAAGGGCAGCTTCTGGGAGAGCTCTCTCAGCCCCACCTGCCTCACAGGGTGTCTGTTGTGGGGGAGGAAGGGAAAGGAGATTGTGAGCAGCTCTGAGACTCTGTCCTTGAAAGGGCAGCTTTTGGGAGAGCTCTCTCAGCCCCACACGCCTCACAGGGTGTCTGTTGTGGGGGAGGAAGGAAAAGGCGATTGTGAGCCCCTCTGAGACTCTGTCTTGGAAAGGGCAGCTTCTGGGAGAGCTCTCTCAGCCCCACCTGCCTCACAGGGTGTCTGTTGTGGGGGAGGAAGGGAAAGGAGATTGTGAGCAGCTCTGAGACTCTGTCCTTGAAAGGGCAGCTTCTGGGAGAGCTCTCTCAGCCCCACCTGCCTCACAGGGTGTCTGTTGTGGGGGAGGAAGGGAAAGGAGCTTGTGAGCTGCTCTGAGACTCTGTCCTTGAAAGGGCAGCTTCTGGGAGAGCTCTCTCAGCCCCACCTGCCTCACACGGTGTCTGTTGTGGGGGAGGAAGGGAAAGGAGCTTGTGAGCTGCTCTGAGACTCTGTCCTTGAAAGGGCAGCTTCTGGGAGAGCTCTCTCAACCCCACCTGCCTCACAGGGTGTCTGTTGTGGGGGAGGAAGGGAAAGGAGATTGTAGGCCACTCTGAGACTCTGTCCTTGAAAGGGCAGCTTCTGGGAGAACCTCTATGCTCTGTTGTTGGCCCTATGGAAGAACTGACTGGCCACTATGTGAGACAGGATGCTGGACTAGATGGACCACTGGTCTGATCCAGCAGGGCTCTTCTGATGTTCTTATGAAGGCCTCGGCCTCTCTGCCCTGTTGTTGGCCCTCCAGAGGAACTGACTGGCCACTGTGTGAGACAGGAGGCTGGACTAGATGGACCCTCACTGGTCTGACCCAGCAGGGCTTTTCTGAGGTTCTTATGAAGGCCTCGGCCTCTCTGCCCTGTTGTTGGCCCTCCAGAGGAACTGACTGGGCACTTTGTAAGGCAGGAAGCTGGACTAGAGGGACCCTCACTGGTCTGATCCAGCTGTGCTCTTCTGATGTTCTTACGAAGACCACAACCTCTATACCAGGGGTGTCAAAGTTGTTATGGGGGCTGGATCTGACATAAATGAGACCTTGTTGGGCCAGGCCATGTCAGACCAGGCTGTATGTGTGCATATTTTAGATTAGGTAGCAGAGATATAAACTTTACAAAGGATACAGATTAACACAAAGTTTTTTTTAAAAAAAAACTTAAAACGTTAGCACTCATTGGTCTTAAAGGTGCTTTCTTTGTATCTCTCCCATGGGATCCAGGGAACTGGGCAAAGGAAGCTCTGGCTCTTTCCTTCCCTCCCCAGGGGACCAGGAGGGGGAGGAGTCTCAGCCACAGAAGGAAGAGAGTCTTGGCTCAGTAGCTCTGCTGTGAAACTGAGAGAGCCTGGCAAAGCAAGCTCTCCCTCCCCAAAGGAGGAGCCTCAGCAAATGGAGAAAATAGAGGTGTTGCTCTGTAGCTCCTGTGCGACTGAGCAAGCCTGGCAAAGCGAACTGTGATGCAAAAGGAAGCAAGAGAGAGGGAGAAGGAAGCAGATGACAGCCAGTTGCTTGGGGGCCTGATAGGAACCCTACAAGGGCCTGATTTGGCCCCCAGGTTGCATATTTGACACCCCTGGTCTATACCCTGTTGTTGGCTGTCCAGAGTGACTGGCTGGCCACTGTGTGAGACAGGATGCTGGACTAGATGGACCCTCACTGGTCTGATCCAGCAGGACTCTTCTTATGTTCTTATGACTCTGAGCTGGGGAATGCCCGGCCTCTTTCTGACTACAACTGTGCAAAACATCGGGTGTCGTATCCTCCTTGACCTGTTCTATAACTACCGGAAACAGCTTCCTTTTTGGGGGGGTTAAACAGAGGTCTGGCACACTGCTCCTTCAGCCAGACACGGAGCATAGTTTGTGCATTCATGCGCCAAACTATTTACGCGTGATGACAATCCCAGATCCAGTGAATAGAGTTCTCAAGTCAGGAAGCTGACGGGGAGCTAATTTTAACTTGGACTTGCCGCTTCGGTCTCCTTGAGACGCATGCATATTCTCCTGGCCCATTTCCACTCTGTCCCCATCGAGGGACGCCCTTCCGTAGGAGGGGGCAGTCATGAAAGGAACTGAGCCCCCATGGCTTGAGTGCTGATAATTCTGCTTGCCTTCTTGATTGTTTTGGGGCAGTATCCAACAAGCATTGGCTGCGGTGGAAGCTCTGGGACATTTTGCTGCTTGAGTGAGTTGATATGGAAACCAGATGAGATGGTGAAGGAATCTTTCTGAATTAAGAATCGTCTTTCCAGATAGGAATATAAGAGGAGCCCTGTTGGATGAGACCAGTGGTTCATCTAGTCCAGCATCCTGCCTCACACAGTGGCCAACCAGTTCCTCTGGAGGGCCAACAATAGGGCATAGAGATCTAGGCCTTCCATGGTAAGAACATCAGAAGAGTCCTACTGGATCATCAGACCAGTGGTCCATCTAGTCCAGCATCCTGTCTCACACAGTGGCCAACCAGTTCCTGTGGAGGGTCAACAACAGGGCAGAGAGGCCGAGGCCTTCATAAGAACCTAAGAAGAGCCCTACTGGACCAGACAGTGAGGGTCCATCTAGTCCAGCATCCTCTCTCACACAGGAGCCAACCAGTTCCTCTGGAGGGCTAACAACAGGGCAGAGAGGCCTAGGCTTTCCATGATAAGAACATCAAAAGAGCCCTGCTGGATCAGGCCAGTAGTCCATCTAGTCCAGCATCCTGTCTCACACAGTGGCCACCCAGTTCCTCTGGAGAGCCAGCAACAGGGCATAGAGGCCTTAACAGGGAAGAACATCAGAAGAGCCCTGCTGGATCAGACCAGTGATCCATCTAATCTAGTATCTTCTCACACAGTGGCCAACCAGTTCCTCTGGAGGGCCAACAACAGGGCATAGAGGCCTTATCAGGGAAGAACATCAGAAGAGCCCTGCTGGATCAGACCAGTGATCCATCTAATCTAGTATCTTCTCACACAGTGGCCAACCAGTTCCTCTGGAGGGCCAACAACAGGGCATAGAGGCCTTATCAGGGAAGAACATCAGAAGAGCCCTACTGGATCAGACCAGTGATCCATCTAATCTAGTATCTTCTCACACAGTGGCCAACCAGTTCCTCTGGAGGGCCAACAACAGGGCATAGAGGCCTTATCAGGGAAGAACATCAGAAGAGCCCTGCTGGATCAGACCAGTGGCCAACCAGTTCCTCTGGAGGGCCCCAAACAAGGCATAGAGACCGAGGCCTTCTCTGGATTTCCTCGAGGATAGTGTGGAGGTTCCCTTTAGCTACCATGGCTAGTAGCCACTGATAGACTTCACTTCCATGAACCCGTCTAACCCCATTTTAAAGCTGTCTATGCCTATGGCCATCACTACATCCTTGGGCAGCGAATTCCATAGTTTGATCACTCACTGTGTAAAGAAGGGTTAAACCAAAATGCTCTGTCTAGCCCCGATTTCTGTTCCCAGTATTGACCCAGCTAGATATCGCATGCAAGGCATGAATCCATCCCCTTTCCATTATCAACTCACTCGAGCAGCGAAATGTCCCAGGATACAGAGATATACCGCTACTGTACATGGAAGTCCTATTCGGTTTCTTCCTAGTGATGTTCCTAAACTCTCCATGAAGCTTGTGTCGCCAATGCTTTCTATAAAGCCATTTAACTGAGCTTCCATTGCTGCATTTTCTGGAAACCAGTTGCACAAATTATGCCTCGGCTAAAGAAATGCTTTCTGTTGTCCTGTGACCAAAATGTTTGTGTGAGAGCCAGCGTAGTGTAATGGTCAAGAGGAGAGATGTGAAACCCGGGGGAGGGGAGGGGACGTTTTTTCCTCCATTTTTTCCCCCTGAAGCCTTTTTTGGTCCCCCCCCCCCCCCCGAAAAATTGAAAAAAGAAAAGAAATGGATTAGGGAACGTTTTATTTGAACATGGTGAATAAAAGATTTTAAGACCAGGGGTTTGAATATTTTCCAAATCATTTCTAAAAAAATATGCACGGTATCAGATTATTCTGATTTCTGTGCGCCGAGGACAAGCAAGTCCCAGGTCATGTCGTGCCCGTTCTTTGAAACTTAGTCCTACACTCCCTTCTATACACTTCCCCACTCTTCAATTCTTTTTATAAGAATGAGTTTTTTATTTTTATTTAATACCGTGGAGTGTATATGAATAATTGTTACTTCTGGATTTTTAAAAAATTGTTTTGCGGAGGTTTTTTTTTTTTGTCTGTTCCGCATAAACTAGTAAACAGCTCAGGAGATTGCTGCTCCATTTGTTACAATTACAAATAAATATTATTTAAAAAGTAAATTTTGTTTGTAAGAATTGTTTGGATACACTTATCTTTTTTGATATGCCAGTTGTGATAATTGCATGCCGAGTAAAATGGTCCATAGTCATTTTTTATGTTCCTAAAGTCACAGAATGATTTTAATGCAGCATTTTTAGCATAATGTAGCATTTTTTTCAATTTTTCCGAAAATTTCTGGGGGTTTTTCCGAGAAAAAACTGGGAGGTTTTCCAAACTTAAATTTCTGGAAATTTTACATCTCTAGTCAAGAGTAGTGGACTCTAATCTGGAAAATGGGGTTTGATTCTTGACTCCTCCTCCACAAGAAGCCAGCTGGCTGATCATGGGTCAGTCCAAGTTCTCTAAAGAGCAGTTCTCTCAGCATTCTCTCAGCCCCACCTACCTCACCAGGCAATGTTCACTCTAAGCTGCAGAATCTTGTGAACAAAACCTCTACTTTTTGAGCTGCTGGCATTAAAGTTGTCAGCGACTGCATAAATTATCAGCCTTCCTGAGCAAAGACAAAACCGTGTGAGCTGAAGACTAAAAATCTGTGAGCTAGCTCACCCTAACTCAGCTTAGAAGGAACACTGTGGTGTCTTTTACGGGGAAAGGAAGGGAAGGGGATTATAAGCCACTCCGAGACTCCTTTTGGTAGTGAAGGGCAGGGCATAAAACCAACTCCTCTTCTCTTTTTAATGGGAGTGGGGAGGGGAACACCGCAGGCATTCAAAAGCTAAAACCTGTGCAGGTTACAGGTAGATTTTTCTAATCCAGTACAGCTGAATTACAAAGAGCCAGTTTGATGTAGTGGTTAAGTGTGTGGACTCTTATCTGGGAGAACCGGGTTTGATTCTCCACTCCTCCACTTGCAGCTGCTGGAATGGCCTTGGGTCAGCCATAGCTCTGGCAGAGGTTGTCCTTGAAAGGGCAGCTTCTGGAAGAGCTCTCTCAGCCCCACCCGCCTCACAGGATGTATTGTGGGGGAGGAAGGGAAAGGAAATTGTAGGCAGCTCTGAGACTCTGTCCTTGAAAGGGCAGCTTCTGGAAGAGCTCTCTCAGCCCCACCCACCTCACAAGGTGTCTGTTGTGGGGGAGGAAGGGAAAGGAGATTTTAGGCCGCTCTGAGACTCTGTCCTTGAAAGGGCAGCTGCTGTGAGAGCTCTCTCAGCCCACCCACCTCACAGGGTATCTGTTGTGGGGGAGGAAGGGAAAGGAGATTGTAGGCCGCACTGAGTCTCTGTCCTGGAACGGGCAGCTGCTGTGAGAGTCCTCTCAGCCCCACCCACCTCATAGGGTGTCTGTTGTGGGGGAGGAAGGGAAAGGAGATTGTGAGCCACTCTGAGATTCGGAGTGGAGTGTGGGATATAAATCCAATATCTTCTTCTTTTGATAGACAGGGAAGGAGGGAAGGAAGCTCAGATAATTCATTGCTAGCTTGTGGAACTCACTGGCACTAGATGTAGTGATGGCCGCTAGCTCATGTGGAAAAAGCAGTTAGATCAACTTATGTAGGAGAAATCCATTTGCAGCTCTTTGCTGCAATGTAGCCCTTAAGAGAGCTGGACTAGGACCTAGGTGACCAAGGTTTGAATCTCTACTCTCCCTCGGAAGCCCAGTGGGTGACTTCGGGCCAAGCACTCACTTGTCAGCCTAACTTCCCTCACGGGCTTGTTGTGAGGATAAAACGGAAGAGAGAAAGAATGTAAGCTGCTTCAGGTCCCGACTGGGGAGAAAGCCAGGGTACAAAAAAAGTAAATCAATAAATGTTCAGAGGCGACGTTCTTCTGGAGGCCAGTTGCTAAGAAAGGGCATCCAAAGAGGGGGCATTGTGACCCAGTATGTGAGTTTGTGCCCCGCGGCGCAGAGTGGGAAAGCTGCAGTACTACAGTCCGAGCTCTCTGCTCATGAACTGAGTTCGATCCCAGCGGAAGCTGGTTCAGGTAGCCAGCTCGAGGTTGACTCAGCCTTCCATCCTTCCGAGGTTGGTAAAATGAGTCCCCAGCTTGCTGGGGGGGGGGGGGAGTGTAGATGACTGAAGAAGGCAATGGCAAACCACCCCGTAAAAAAGTCTGCCGTGAATATGTTATGATGTGACATCACCCCGGAGTCGGAAACGACTGGTGCTTGCACAGGGGACTACCTTTAAATGAGCCCTGAGGCACAGAGTGGTAAAGCTGCAGTACTGCGGGCCAAGCCCTCTGCTCACGACCTGAGTTCGATCCTGATGGAAGCTGGGTTCAGGTAGCTGGCTCAAGGTTGATTCAGCCTTCCATCCTTCCGAGGTCGGTAAAATGAGTCCCTAGCTTGCTGGGGGGAAAGCGTAGATGACTGGGGAAGGCAATGGCAACCCCCCCCCCCCCCCGTGTAAAAAGTCGGCCGTGAAAATGTGATGCGACGTCACCCCAGTGTCGGAAACGACTGGTGTTTGCACAGGGGACTGCGAGTTTGGGGGGGTGTATATGTGTCTCTCATCAGCCCTTGTGAGAAACAGCGTGCAGGACTAGACAAAAGTACCTTTTTGTTCTTGCCGAGCCAAGCTCTTCTTTCAGAATGTGGATTATTTTGATGTCCCCAGCATGCGTGCTGGTTTTAAAAGCAGTCAGGAGGTTGAAATTTTCCCTTCCAGCTTCTCAGGCCGGTCTAAGCACAAGCATCTCTTCGGCTGGCGACCATTCTCAGTTTCCTATTTGCCTGCAAGCGAAAATGGTTTATTTTTAAATGCGTTTTTTTCGTGTGTTCTCAAGGTTCCTGTCACCCGCCTTCTAGTTTCAAGACACTTTGCTGCCTTGCAAAGATCTGCTTGTAAAGATCTTCAGTATTCATCTGTGGATGGGTGCTTAAATATATATATATATATTTAGGGTCAAGAATCTTTCTCCATATTGAACCTGCACTATTGGCATGGAAAGAACCACTGACTTACGTCTGACTGCTCTTCAGCGCCACCACCAGAGGTGGCCAGAAGCCAGTATTGCAGCCATCAGTCCATTTCTCTCTCATAATTGATTTTGCGGGGGTGGGGGTGGAACTAGGAAGAGAAAAAAGACTGATGCTGCCTTAGCACAGAGACATTTTGCCTAATGCAAAATGCCTAAGCACAGAGACATTTTGAATCTGACCAAAGGTACGACTGGTGCTTGCACAGGGGACTATCTTTACCTTTTTAACCCCTAATGGAAGACTGTTGACCGCCGATGCTGCGACTGTCTATATGCAACAATTGTGAAAGCTGGAGAGGGTCTAAATATAAGTTTGAAGGAAATACTGGGCATTCCATTATTGCATTCGAGGCTTTCCCTAGTGTACTGCAGCCTGAAGGTGACTGGAATAGATAGCTACCTAGCCAATCCATTGCTGTTGCTGTAACATCAACCCTAATTTTGCCAGTGTTGTTAAAATCCTAATCTGGCATTTAGTGTGTAGTGGGGTTTTTTTGTCAATAATATTGATAATAAATTGTTTCAAAATATAGAGTAGCAAGCCAAGATTTGTGTCAACAGTTATTACTTTTATACAGTTTTTTCCCCTTTTTGTTACAATATCACTTTTTTATATAGCCACCTTTTTCTGTATAACGGGCTTATGTCTGGCTGCTCTTCAGCGCCACCACGAGAGGTGGCCAGAAGGCAGTATTGCAGCCATCAGTCCATTTCTTTCTCATAATTGATGGGGGGGGGGCAGAAAGAGAAAGACTGATGCTGCAGCCTGAGCACGGAAGAATCCACAGTAAAAACCCAGCACCAGGGCTTTTCTTGAGCAGGAATGGAGTTCTGGCTGGCTTGGCACCAGGGGGTGTGGCCTCATATGCAAATGAGTTCCTGCGGGGCTTTTTCTACACAAAGAGCCCTGTGCGGAACTCTGGTGCTGTCAGGGGGTGTGGTCTCATATGCAAATGTGAAACTATGGTGATGCAAGGAGGTGTGGCCACATATGCATATGAGTTCAAACTGAGCTTTTTCTACACAAAAAACCCTGTGTGAAACTATGGTGATGTCAGACGTGTGGTTTCATATGCAAATGAGTTCCAGCTGGGCTCTTTTCTACAAAAGAAGCCGTGTGACACTATGGTGATGTCAGGGGTTGTGGCCTCATATGCAAATGAGTTCCAGCTGGCCCTTTTCTACAGAAAAGCCCTGCGTGAAACTACGGTGATGTCAGGGGTGTGGCCTCATATGCAAATGATTCCAGCTGGGCCTTTTCTATGGAAAACCCTGTGCGAAACTATGGTGATGTCACAGGGTGTGGCCTCGTATGCAAATGAGTTCCAGCTGGGCCTTTTCTACACAAAAAGCGCTGCCCGGCGTTATTTCTTCTCATTAAATGATTTAAAAAAATTATTAAAGTAATCATTCAAAGCCCCGCCCTTGATAGCCAAGGCTGCCTGATCTCAGAAGCAAAAGCAGGGTGGGTCCTTGTCAGTATTTAGATGGGAGATCTCCAAGGAGTGCCAGAGTTGTGACGCTGTGATCTGAACCTCTACCCTGCCGAGCTATTGCCCCAAGGTGTTAGCTTGGACACATACCAGCCATTGCGCAGTAGCGTAGCTTTTGTATGAGCTGATATGGCCTGAGTTCAAATTTCTCCTCGGGTGTGAATTTGCCAGGTAGCCAAGGCCGGGCCTACGTTCTCTCAGTCTCCTCCTGCAAAAGCAAGGATCTTTTTACGGCCCTACCGGTAATCGATGAGCCACTCGATATCCTCCCATAATTTTTGAGCGCGCTGGCGCCGCACTGAGGAACACTGATTGGGAATGCAGTCTTTTCCCACAGGCTTTGGGGAGGGGCGTCTAAGCATGGCTCTGGGTTTAAAATGCTCACGGGAGGGGGGGAGGGGGGACGGAGAAGGAAGCCCTCTTTATTGTGGCAACAGCGGTTTAGACAAATAGCTGAAAACAAAGGCCTCGGTGGAGGGGGAGTTTCCGTCCATTTTAAGAGGGGCAGATGGTAGAGAAGGGGAGGCTTTTTGTTTGAAGAGAAATGAGATTGGGGGGGGGGCTTGTTTTGCATGTGCACACCGACGCGCACGCACACACAGAGCCCTTCCTTTGCGTGGAACAATTCTCTTCGTTTTTCCTGTGTCGTGACTCACTGTCTGGTTTCCACGGAGTGATCATCAGAAATGAGAGCTTGGATTCACAGCTCCTTGGGGCCGCCAACCAACTTGCATGCCCTCTGATCGTTCTCTGGTTAAAAACAGGGCAGTGATGCTGTGTATTCTTGGTGCTTGGGGGAGGGGCACAGTGGGAGGGCTTCTAGCCCCACTGGTGGACCTCCTGATAGCACTTACGGTTTTTTGGCCACTGTGTGACACAGAGTGTTGAACTGAATGGGCCATTTGCCTGATCCAACATGACTTCTCTTATGTTCTTCTGTCTGGGGCAGTGATGCTATGAATTCTTTGTGCTTGGGAGGGGCAACAGTGTGTGAGTTTCTAGTGTCCTGGCCCCACTGATGGACCTCCTGATGGCACCTGGTTTTTTGGGCCACTGTGTGACAGAGTGTTGGACTGGATGGGCCATTGGCCTGATCCAACATGGCTTCTCTTATGTTCTTATGTCTGAGCAGTGATGCTCCATATTCTTGGTGCTTGGAAGGGGCAACAGTGTGAGGGCTTCTAGTGTCCTGGCCCCACTGATGGACCTCCAGATGGCACCTGGGTTTTTTGGCCACTGTGTGACACAGAGTGTTGGACTGGATGGGGCACTGGCCTGATCCAACATGGCTTCTCTTCTTAAACAGGGACATGTGTACAGTGGGAGACACAAAGCTTCCAGGGCCGGCATAGACTATTGGTCCGCCTTGCTCTGGCTGCTGGTGGAAGCTTTCTGGGGTCTCCCGAAGGGAACGGGAGATGCCCTGGTTCTCTGCGCACAGAGCATCATCCACATTTTTTTCTCCTGTGTTTCCTCCGCAGCAGTTAGAGCGGAATTGATAGGTCCACTAGTTTGGTGTAGTACCAGTTAGATAGCCAGTTTGGTGTAGTGATCAAGTGGACTCTAATCTGAAGAACCAGGTTTGATTTCCCCACTCCTTCTCCCCCCACATGCAGCCCTCATGCTGAGGAAGAAGATGATGATGATATTGGATTTATATCATCCCCTATACTCTGAATATCAGAATCTCAGAGCGGCCTACAATCCCCTTTCCCTTCTTCCCCCACAAAAGACACCCTGTGAGGTGGTTGGGGCTGAGAGAGCTCTCATAGGAGCTGCCCTTTCAAGGACAGAGTCCCAGAGTGGCCTACAATCTCCTTTCCCTTCCTCCCCCACAACAGGCACCCTGTGAGGCGGGTGGGGCTGAGAGAGCTCTCCCAAAAGCTGCCCTTTCAAGGACAGAGTCCCAGAGTGGCCTACAATCTCCTTTCCCTTCCTCCCCCAAACAGACACCCTGTGAGGTAGGTGGGGCTGAGAGTGCTCTCCCAGAAGCTGCCCTTTCAAGGACAGAGTCTCAGAGTGGCCTACAATCTCCTTTCCCTTCCTCCCCCACAACAGACACCCTGTGAGGCAGATGGGGCTGAGAGAGCTCTCCCAGAAGCTGCCCTTTCAAAGACAGCTCCTACGAGAGCCATGGCTGACCCAGGAGCATTCCAGCTGCAGGAATCAAACGCTGTTCTCCCATTTAAGAGTCTGCCCGCTTAACCACTGCACCAAACTGGAA
Source organism: Heteronotia binoei (assembly GCF_032191835.1). NCBI lineage: Eukaryota > Metazoa > Chordata > Lepidosauria > Squamata > Gekkonidae > Heteronotia > Heteronotia binoei. The sequence continues at coordinate 194,152,521 of NC_083224.1, read as the reverse complement.
GATGGACACTCTGGCACTGAGCCCTACTGAAGTCCATGTCCTTCTCAGACTCCATTCCGAAATCCACAAGAGTTTCCCAGCCTGGATTTGACAACTCTGTTCCCCTTGCTGGTGGCCAGGAGGGGGGGGAGAGGAGAACTGGCAACCCTACCTTGTAGCTTTCATGCAGAGCCAACCTTCTCAGCCCAAATTCCCCGCTTATGCCCTGGGAACCAGGGCTGTTTGTGTAGCAGGATCTCCTTTGCATCTTAGGCCACACCCCCCCTGATGTAGCCAATCCACCAAGGGCTCTTCGTACAGGGCCTACTGGAAGCTCCCAGGGGATTGCCCACATCAGGGGTGTGTGGCGTAAGATGCAAAGGAGTCCCTGCTGCAGAAGAAAAGCCCTACTGATTTGGTTCGCTTGTCTCAAGCCTGCCCCCTAACCGTTCTTAGGATTGCAACCTGCTTGGAGGTTTGAATCCAGATCTTGTGAGTCCCTGCCGCAGGCCCAAGCAAGTCTTTGTGTGTCTGAGGAAGCTCTGAAATTGGGGGTGGGGGTGGGTGGGCAGAGTTGTCTTGGCAGTTCCTGGCCCATAACAAGTGCATCGCTCAGGGCTCCTCTTTTGGTTGCTTTTTTTAAAAAAAAAAATAACGGTTGCTTTAATAGTGTCAAGTTGACACCCTCCACCCTGTCGGCACTTTTCCTTTTGGGGCCTTGTTTGTATTGGGGGTGGGGGGATCTGTCTTGTTTTTACAGCTGCAGGGAAGTTGCTGGAGCGCCGGGGTTTTTTTTGTTGTGTTTTGTTTTCTTCCCCTCTGGGTTTCTCGTCTCCCCTTCGTGGAGGAACAGTTGCGGAGCTGGGTTTACGCGCGCCTTTTGTGCATTGGTATCGCCCCCTCGCCCGGCTTCCCCTATCACCTCTTCTTGTCCAGCCTGACCCAGGGACTCTGAAGTCGGCTATTGACTCTTTCCCCATCCCTAACTGATTTTATCCGCCCCACATCCCAGCCATAGCTGGAAAATCTGGACCAGGGCTGGCCAAACTTACTTAATGTAAGAGCCTCGTAGAATAAACATCAGATGTTTGAGAGCCATAAGACATGGACATCAGATGTTCCTTTGTTGAGAGCCGCAAAGGAAGGAAGGAGGGAGGGAAGGAAGAGCCACAAAGGAAGGAAGGAGGGAGGGAAGGAGGGAAGGGAGGAAGGAAGAGAGGGAGGGAAGGGAGGAGGGAGGGAAGGGAGGAAGGAAGGAGGGAAGAAAGGAAAGAGAGAAAGGAGGGAGGGAGAGAGGGAAGGAGGGAGGGAGGAAGGAAGGAAAGAGAGGAAGGAGGGAGGGAGAGAGGGAAGGAGGGAGGAAGGAGGGAGGGAAGGGGAGGAAGGAAGGAAGGAAGATATATGGGGGAGAGGTAGAAAGAAAACAACTTTAACGTTAAATGCATTCTTCAAGCCAGCTAACAGGACATTGAGAGCTTCAAGAGCCACATAACATGTGTGAAAGAGTCACATGTAGCTCCTAAGCCACAGTTTGGCCACCCCTGATCTAGACCATTTTCCCCCTGCAAGAGACCTTTACATAGGGTTGCCAATCCCCAGGTGGGGGCAGGGGATCCCCCGGTTTGGAGGACCTCTCCCTGCTTCAGGGTCATCAGAAAGCGGGAGGGCGGGGAGGGAAATGTCTGCTGGGCACTCCATTATTCTCTAGGGAGATCAATTCCCTTAGGGCATAATGGAGAATTGGTCTGTGGGTATCTGAGGCTGGGGGGGTGGGGCTGTTTTTTGAGGTAGAGGCACCACATTTTCACCATAGCATCTGATGCCTCTCTTCAAAACACCCTCCATGGTTCAAAAATATTAGACTGTGGGGTCCAATTCTATGAGCCCCCAAAGAAGGCGCCCCTCTCCTTCATTATTTCCACTGAAGGGAAGGCATTTAAAAGGTGTGCGGTCCCTTTAAATGTGAGGGCCGGAACTCCCTTTAGAGTTCAGTTATGCTTGCCACACCCTTGCTTCTGGCTCCACCCCCAGTGCCTCTTAGCTCCACCTCCAAAGACTCCTGGCTCCACCCCCAAAATCACCAGATATTTCTTGAATTGGACTTGGCAACGCTACCTTTATCCCAAGTGAAATATTGTGCATGCGATTATGAAGTTCCAGGCGACTTCGTTGGTCCTCCAGGGGAGAAAGCTTTGGCCCAATAAGGTCTCCCCTTTTCTACAGGAGCATCCTTTTCTTTGAGGGAGAGCATTCTGGGGAAAACCCGCTTTTTCGCTTCTTGGCATGGGGGCGGATTAGACCGGCTTTGCCGGGATCTTAATTAGGGCTGAGCCGCCCCGATTTCTGTTCTTTGCTTGTTGTGAAACTTTTTGCCTGTCTGTGTTGCGGACACCCCCAGTTTTCTGTTTCTCTCCTCTCGGGCCTAGTTGTTCTGCCGCTGAGGCATAAATACACCAAGGCTTGAGGGTTCAGTTCACATTTGTGTGTGTGTGGGGGGGAGAAGTGAAACTGAAACTAGGGATTTTTTGCATTTGAATCTACTCTACTTTGAGTTGGCAGGTAATGAAGGAGGCGAGAAGCGTTGGTTGGGGAGGGTTGGTAACAGTTCCTTAAAGCAAGGAACTTAAAACAACCTTTTTGGCACCACGGACCGGTCTTGTGGAAGACAATTTTTCCAGAGACGGGGGTAGTTTCGGGATAATACAGTTGTGCACTTTATTTCTGTTGGTTTGGTGTGGTGGTTAAGTGCGTGGACTCTTATCTGGGAGAATCAGGTTTGATTCCCCACTCCTCCACTTGCACCTGCTGGAATGACCTTGGGTCAGCCATAGCTCTGGCAGGGGTTGTCCTTGAAAGGGCAGCTGCTGTGAGAGTCCTCTCAGCCCCACCCACCTCACAGGGTGTCTGCTGTGGGGGAGGAAGGTAAAGGAGATTGTAGGCCACTCTGAGACTCTGTCCCTGAAAGGACAGCTTCCGGGAGAGTTCTCTCAGCCCCACCCACCTCACAGGGTGTCTTTTGGGGGAGGAAGGGAAAGGAGATTGTAGGCCGCTCTGAGACTCTGTCCTTGAAAGGGCAGCTTCTGGGAGAGTCCTCTCAGCCCCACCCACCTCACAGGGTGTCTGCTGTGGGGGGGTGGGGTAAAGGAGATTGTGAGCCACTCTGAGACTCTGAAATTCTGAGCGGAGGGCGGGATATAAATCCAATGTCTTATTATTACTGCATTGTAATATATAATAGATTAAGAGCCCCGTGGCGCAGAGTGGTAAAGCTGCAGTACTGCAGTCTGAGGTCTCTGCTCACGACCTGAGTTCGATCCCAGTGGATGCTGGGTACCGGTAGCTGGCTTGAGGTCGACTCAGCCTTCCGTCCTTCCGAGATCGGTCAAATGAGTACCCAGCTTGAAGTGTAGAGCACTGGGGAAGGCAATGGCAAAGCACCCCATAAAAAGTCTGCCGTGAAAACGTTGTGAAAGCAACGTCACCCCAGAGTTGGAACCAACTGGTGCTTGCACAGGGGACTACCTTTACCTTTAATATATAATGAAATAATTATACAACTCGTGGCCCAGTTGCTAACATGCCGTGGAGCGGTACTGGTCCACAGCCCGGGGGTTGGAGACCCCTGTCATATAGTGAAGGAGCTTGCACTGTCTGCCTCCTGCCTTGCAGAAAAGGGGTGGTGGAAACAAAGTCCCCATCCATTTCCAAAGATCTGCACGAAGGGCAGGAGGAGGAGTAGCAATACACCCTCTACGCCGGGGGTGTCGAACTCATTTATTATGAGGGCTGGATCTGACATAAATGAGACCTTGTCGGGCCAGGCCATGCACGTCATAAAATGTAATGCCAGGTAGCAGAGATATAAACTTTATAAACCGCACAAACCCGATTAAAAATTAAAAGAAACTTAAAATAAAACGTGCTTAAAACATTACCACTTGTCGGTCTTAAAGGTGCTTTCTTTTTATCTCTCCCCTGGGATCCAGGGAACTGGGCAAAAGATGCTCTGGCTCTTTCCTTCCTTCCCCAGGGGACCAGGAGGGGGAGGAGCCTCAGCCAATAGAAGGGAGGCTTGGCTCAGTAGCTCTGCTGTGTGATTTACTTTACTTTACTTTATTCGATTTATATCCCGCCCTACCCACCGAGAGAGCCTGGAAAAACAAACTCTGCCTCTCTGATTGAGAGAGCCTGGAAAAACAAACTCTGCCTCCCTCCTTTCTCCCCAAGGGAGGAGCCTCAGCCAATGAAGAAGAAGATTTTGGATTTATATCCCGCCCTGTACTCTGAATCTCAGAGTCTCAGAGCGGTCACAATCTCCTCTACCTCCCCCTCCCCACAACAAACACCCTGTGAGGTAGGTGGGGCTGAGAGTACTTTCATAGCAGCTGCCCTTTCAAGGACAGCTTCTATGAAAGCTATGACTGACCCAAGGCCATCTCAGCAGGTGCAAGTGGAGGAGTGGGGAATCAAACCCAGTTCTCCCAGATAAGTCAGCACACTTATCCGCTACACCAAAAATAGAGGTCTTGCTCTGTCGCTCCTGTGTGATTGAGCAAGCCTTGCAAAGCAAGCTGTGATGCAGAAACGAAGTAAGACAGAGGGAGAAGGAAGCAGATGACAGCCAGTTGCTCGGGGGCCTGATTCAGCCCCTGGGCCTCATGTTTGACACCCCTGCTCTAAGCTGTGGAGTCTTGTGAGCAAAAATTCTTCTTTGTGAGCTACTGGCATTAAAGTTATGAGCTCCTGCATCAATTAGCTTGTTCCCGGGCCATTTCCCCTGAGCTAAGGCAAAACTGTGAGAGTCGGAGGCTAAAAAAACTGTGAGCTAGCTAGCTCACGCTAACTTAGAGGGAACACTGAATAATAGTAGTAGTAGTTTATTACAGTCTTTAGGCGGCGAGTTAGGCTGAAGGGACGCAGAGTCGTTTGGGGGGGAACATGTAGAGCAGGGAATAATGGAGTGCCCAGAAAACACCCCCACCACCTTTCTGGTAATTCTGAAGTGAGGAGAGGGCCTCAAAACCAGGGGATCCCCTGCCCCCGGCTGGGAATTGGCAACCCTATTTTCCTTAGTGTGCATCGCTCCCTCCTGAGAGGTCCATTCTATACGCTCGCTCTATCACAAGAAGAATATTCTGAAAATAGTTTTTCAATTCTGTGATTGTTCTGCATACAGCCCTGAGAGGTAGAACTGTATCCCTCTCCTGCAGCAGTTAGTTGGTGGCAAGTTGCAGCATCTTTAGGTATATCGCCCTTTAGCTGTTTAGAGAAACATCGACTGATAACGATAAGAGGTTTGCGAGGTTATGCCTGGATAGAGAAGGTGGAGAAAGAAGTCCTTTTCTCCCTTTCTCACAATAAGAGACCTCGTGGGCACTTCGTGAAGTTGTGGAGCAGTCAGGTTAGAACGAATAAACAGAAGTCCTTCTTCACCCAAAGGAGGATTCACACATGGAATTCACTGCCACAGGAGGTGGTGGCGGCTACAAGCATAGACAGCTTCAAGAGGGGATTGGATAAGCATATGGAGCAGAGGTCCATCAGTGGCAATAAGCCACAGCATATTGTTGGAACTCTCTATCTGGGGCGGTGATGCTCTGTATTCTTGGTGCTTGGGGGGGGGGGACGGTGGGAGGGCTTCTAGTGTCCTGGCCCCACTGGTGGACCTCCTGATGGCACCTGGGGTTTTTTTGGCCACTGTGTGACACAGAGTGTTGGACTGGATGGGTCATTGGCCTGATCCAACATGGCTTCTCTTGTGTTCTTACATCCGGAGCAGTGATGCTCTGTATTCTTGGTGCTTGGGGGGGGGCAACAGTGGGAGGGCTTCTAGTGTCCTGGTCCCACTGATGGACCTCCTGATGGCCCCTTGGGGGTTTTCTTAGCCCCTGTGTGACACAGAGTGTTGGACTGGATGGGCCATTGGCCTGATCCAACATGGCTTCTCTGATGTTCTTATGTGACACAGAGTGTTGGACTGGATGGGCCTTTGGCCTGATCGAACATGGCTTCTCTTATGTTCTTATGAATACTTAAAGGGTATTGGGTTTTTATTTTATTCACCTGCTTCATTTACACCTGAACTTTCTCCCCAACCCCAGAGCTGACTGCATCTCTTTCATTTTATCTTCACAACAGCCCTGCGAGGGTGTGTGACAGGCGAAAGCCGCCCAGACAGTTCCTGTGGTTTTCTGTTTTTGTACATCCTGGCCGGGTTACGATGTGCACACTGTGAAAGACGTGCCCCGCACAATTCTGTTCCACTGGATATTCAGAGAATCGTTTTTGAAAGGGCGGCTGGCTAGTGGGCGGGGCCAGGGGTGGCTCTGCGGCAGCCAGGGGGTGAAGTCTGTGGGAGCAAGGTCACATGACTGAGTCCTCAAAATCCCTGCACATAGAGATCTAGCCTATCAGGGAGCAGACTAGCTAGCTTTCTACGTTCAAGGATGGTGAGGGCCAGTGTCCAGGTAGAAATATTCAGGGATGGAGTATCTCACCTGCAGCTTTCAAAGGGCCAAACACTGGTCACCTTGACGAAGGCTCAGATTTTGGTCCACGGTTGTACTTTGGAGTGAAATTTGCCATGAAATTAAAAGATGTTTGCTCCTTGGGCGAACAGATATGGCAAATCTAGGCAGTATAATAAAAAGTGGAGAATTCACCCTGCCAACAAAAGTCCGTATAGTCAAAGCGATGGTATTCCCAGTAGTAATGTATGGCTGTGAGAGCTGAACCATAAGGAAAGCCGAGCGCAGAAGAATAGATGCTTTTGAGCTGTGGTGCTGGAGGAGACTCTTGAGAGTCCCTTGGACTGCAAGATGATCCAGTCAGTCAGTCCAAAGGGAAATCAACCCAGACTGTTTCCTGGAAGGTCAAATGCTGAAGCTGAAGCTCAAATGCTTTGGCCACCCAATGAGAAGGGAGCACTCCCTGGAGAAGACCCTGATGCTGGGAAAGACAGAAGGCAAAAGAAGCAGGGGACAGCAAAAGAGGAGATATGTTCTGAATAAAAGGTTGTTGGTCTTAAAGGTGCTATTGAACTCCTGCTTTGTTCCACTACTTCAGACCAGCTATGGCAAATCTAGGCAGTATAATAAAAAGTAGAGACATCACCCTGCCAACAAAAGTCCGTATAGTCAAAGCGATGGTATTCCCAGTAGTAATGTATGGCTATGAGAGCTGGACCATAAGGAAGGCCGAGCGCAGAAGAATAGATGCTTTTGAGCTGTGGTGCTGGAGAAGACTCTTGAGAGTCCCTTGGACTGCAGGAAGTTCCAGTCAGTCAGTCTGAAGTGAAATCAACCCAGACTGTTCCCTGGAAGGTCAGATGCTGAAGCTGAAGCTCAAATGCTTTGGCCACCCAATGAGAAGAGAGCCCTCCCAGGAGAAGACCCTGATGCTGGGAAAGGCAGAAGGCAAAAGAAGAAGGGGACAGCAAAAGAGGAGATGGCTGGACAGCGTAACGCACACGAATTTGAGCAGACTTCGGAGGACGGTGGAAGACATGACTTTGTCCATGGGGTCAAAGAGTTGGAATCAACTGTGCGACTGAACAACGACAAAGTAGTTTGGCAGCCCGGCAACAAAAGGAACTTTAAACCGCTTGGTTCAAAAGTTCTGCTTGATTTAGCCAAATGCACTTGAACCAAAGGCTTAAAAAATATTAGCTGGAAAGTGTTTCTAAGCTGCATTTCTTTTGGTAGGTAGAATGGTCTTGGCAGTGTTGCTCCACCCGCTGCCCCCCCCCCAAAAAAAATCTCTCTCTTTCTCCCTCTGTCTCCTTTCTCCTCCATCTGGGCTTCTTTCCTCTTGAAATAATTGTGCTTTTTAGTTTGGCCAAGGACCGTACACCAAACTCTCGAACTAGAACACCCCGGCCAACGGCATATCTGCAATACGGCGGAATTAACGACTGCCAAATTGTTAGCATCAGCTCTTTTTTTTTCTTCCCCGCACCCCCCCCCCAAATAAACCCCTAAATGTTTCTATCTCAGCATGCACTGGAGAGGTGGCAGAAATAAGGTTTATGGTGGAAGGCTGCTTTTTAACCCCGCACCACCAAGAAATCCTCCCCAGGCGATGGCTGTCCCCAAAGGACTCTTGTCTGAAATTTCTCCAGCCTCAGCAGTTTCCAGATGTCGTAAACTTAAGGAGCAGAAATAATGTTTTGCTTTAACACCCAAGCTGTCTCCATGGCTGGCTTCCCACTATAGTGGTGAAGCTTGCCAATCCTGAAGGGCTTGGAACTCAAATGACTGAGTGCTCTTCTGTTCACACATCCCCGAACTCCCTGCACTTGGAAATCTAGCCTGTCAGGGAGAAGACTCGCAAGGCAGGTGGGGCTGAGAGAGCTCTCCCAGAAGCTGCCCTTTCAAGGACAACTCCTATGAGAGCTATGGCTGACCCAAGGCCATTCCAGCAGGTGCAAGTGGAGGAGTGGGGAATCAAACCTGGTTCTCCCAGAAAACAGTCCGCGCACTTCACCACTACACCGAACTGGCTCTCCCTTGGATCAGCTCCCTTGGAGAAGTGGATCCTTTGTAAGGTGGGCTCTTAGGTATCTGTTCCATCCCCAAATCTCCAGGAGATTCCCAACCTAGATCTGGCAACCTTACTACCACCACCCCCATCTTCCACTGGTGGCCTTGGGGAAACCTGGTGACCCTATGCCTTGCATGTGGGGCTGAGTGATCGAAATGTTCTGTTCAGCAGTCCAAATTTTGCTCCAAATTGGGGAGGATTGTCTACACCTGGCTTCTCAAACATGCGGCCCAGGGGCCGAATCAGGCCCCCTCGAGCAACTGGCTGTCATCTGCTTCCTTCTCCCTCTCTCTTGCTTCCTTTCTTCATCACAGCTTGCTTTGTCAGGCTTGCTCAGTCGCACAGGAACTACAGAACAAAACCTCGATTTTCTCCATTGTCTGAGGCTCCTCCCTTGGGGAGGGAGAGCTTGCTTTGTCAGGCTCTCACAATCGCACAGCAGGACTACTAAGCCAAGCCTCTTTTCCTTCTATTGGCTGAGGCTCCCCCCCGTCCCCTGGGGAAGGAAGGAAAGAGCCAGAGCTTCCTTTGCCCAATTCCCTGGATCCCATGGGAGAGATACAAAGAAAGAACCTTTGAGATGAAAAAGTGCCAATGTTTTTAGCATGTTTTATTTTAAGTTGTTTTTTTTTAATTCTGTTCGTCTGTGTCCTTGAAAAAGTTTATATCTCTGCTACCTGGCATTACATTTTACAACGCACATGGCCCGGCTTGACAAGGTCTCATTTGTATCAGATCCGGCCCTCATAACAAATGAGTTTTACAACCCAGGTCTATACATTTTTTTTAAAAGGGTCAGAAAGTAATGGCACCGGAGATTTGGTGGGCTTTTTTAAATATCAGGATCTCCTTTGCATATTAACCCACACACCCCTGATGCAGCCAATCCTCCCAGATCTTACAGTAGGCCCTGTGGTAAGAGCCCTGTAAGCTCTTGGAGGATTGGCGACATCAGGGGCGTGTGGCCTAATGGGCAAAGGAGGTCTTGCTACCAAGGGGAAAATAGCCCAGGCTTTAGCTGTTCTTGCCGTTGTTTGTTTGTTTCAGCAGTGCTTCTGTCTGAACTCAATCAATTGGGGTTAGAGGTAGATGGTTTTTCTACCTCTGATGAGTCATATATCTTCAGATGTATTAAACTGAGACTGTGGGAATCAGAGGAAACGAAATTATGGCCAACTGACCCTTATATTTGCTCTCCAGCTTCCTCAGGTTTTTATGTGTTTTGTGGCAAAATGCCCAATTATCTATCAGACCTAACCACTCCAAGTCATCGCAGGGCATTTATGGTGGCTAGACTAAACGCGTTTCCCTCCAAAGTTTTACAAGGGAGATATCAGCGAGTCCCTTTAGCCGACAGACTTTGCTCCTGTGGAGCGAATACCCCTGGCTCAATCCAGCATATATTGCTTGATGGTTCTTTTTACCATAACCTCCGTAAAGATTTATTTGGCAAGCTTTCTTTTTCTCCAGATTTGTCTATTCTGCCACCCTGTTATTATTTATTGAGTGATACTGAGGGGGGTGGTTAGTGAGGCTGTGGCAAAATTTCTGGCTGACATCCTTAAATTTAATTCTGACCATGTTTGAATGCATCTGTAAGCTCGGTTTCATTTTGATTTTATCTCCAATGTTTAAATTTTTATATTCTGTGTATTTTTATCTGAATCTATTATGCCATTAAAGGTATGGTATGGTATGGTATGGTATGGTATTTCTATTCCGCCCCTTCCCCCTTTTGGGGGGCTCAGAGCGGAGTACAACAATTTGAGATGAAATCACAATAAAATCATAATAAAATCAGCTTCAACGTTCGGTAAAGTGGAACAGGTTAGTTCAGCAAGGCGATACGAAGCAAGATAGCATGGCACAAAGTAATGTCACAATACAGCACCACAATACAGCAGTGCAGCGGGCCATGGGGGCGTAGTGGGAGGCCAACCGATTGAATAGATAGTTAGAAGTTCTATCTATCTAGAAATAGATTTGGAAATTCAGCAACGTTTCCTCACCGTATCCTTGCAACCATAAGGGCTAGCGACACCCTTTGGGAAGAAGCTGTCTTTGTGGCTGAATCTAGCGTTCAAAGCTACCCAGAGCCGTTCTTCCGTGTTTTCCTGGCAGTGGCGTTCCATCTAATCCTGACAGTAAAGCTGATTTTTTTTCATGTGAGTAGACAGAGGTATACTCAGACCTTAAGTGAGTATAAATGGGCAGTCTTCGCAGTGGAGGACGGTAAGCAGTGGGGTGCCGCAGGGCTCAGTACTGGGTCCCATGCTCTTTAACTTGTTCGTAAATGATTTAGAGTTGGGAGTGAGCAGTGAAGTGGCCAAGTTTGCGGATGACACTAAATTGTTCAGGGTGGTGAGAACCAGAGAGGATTGTGAGGAACTCCAAAGGGATCTATTGAGGCTGGGTGAGTGGGCGTCAACGTGGTAGATGAGGTTCAATGTGGCAGGGTTTAAAGTAATGCACATTGGGGCCAAGAATCCCAGCTACAAATACAAGTTGATGGGGTGTGAACTGGCAGAGACTGACCAAGAGAGAGATCTTGGGGTCGTGGTAGATAACTCCCTGAAAATGTCAAGACAGTGTGCGATTGCAATAAAAAAGGCCAACGCCATGCTGGGAATTATTAGGAAGGGAATTGAAAACAAATCAGCCAGTATCATAATGCCCCTGTATAAATTGATGGTGCGGTCTCATTTGGAGTACTGTGTGCAGTTCTGGTCTCCGCATCTCAAAAAGGATATTATAGCATTGGAGAAAGTCCAGAAAAGGGCAACTGGAATGATTAAAGGGCTGGAACACTTTCCCTATGAAGAAAGGTTGGGGCTCTTTAGCTTGGAGAAACGTCGACTGCGGGGGTGACATGATAGAGGTTTACAAGATAATGCATGGGATGGAAAAACTAGAGAAAGAAGTACTTTTCTCCCTTTTCTCCCTTTCTCACAATACAAGAACTCGTGGGCATTCGATGAAATTGCTGAGCAGACAGGTTAAAATGGATAAAAGGAAGTACTTCTTCACCCAAAGGGTGATTAACATGTGGAATTCACTGCCACAGGAGGTGGTGGCAGCCACAAGCATAGCCACCTTCAAGAGGGGGTTAGATAAAAATATGGAGCAGAGGTCCATCAGTGGCTATTAGCCACAGTGTGTGTGTATATATATATATATTGGGCACTGTGTGACACAGAGCGTTGAACTGGATGGGCCATTGGCCTGATCTATCATGGCTTTTCTTATGTTCTTATGAATTCAGTAGGCGATCACAGGAGCACAGCTCCTGAACCTTTCTGAGGGTTCCCCCTCCTCCTCCCCACCTTCCTGATCCATTGGATAGGAGGTGCAGCTGCATAACAATCCCAGGGGCTTTGCCACACCCAGCCCTCATTAACCCCTGGAGAAGCCCTATGCCACCCTTTCACCACTTCTTATGTGATTTTGGGCAGTGAGTGGTTTGCTGAAGGGGGCGGCCCAGGAGAGCCCCAGGTGAGCGAGGCCTGCTCGGGCTGGCTGGCTCTCTACCCAGCCCAAGCAGGCCTCGCTCTCCCAGGGCTCTCTTTTCTTGCGTCAGGTTGCTTTTGGCTGGTGGGGGGGGGGCGGCATATGCTAACGAGTTATGCTAAGGAACTCCACCACCTATTTTTCTACAAAAGGACCCCTGGGTATACTCATGAGAGCTGTAGGAGGATGCTTATTTGGGGGGCACTAGGTGAGTTCATCGTTTCTCTACACACATGCCCACCTTAATGTTGAACACGGGTACCTTGATTCGGTCTTGATTTCCCGGGAACCTCCATCTGAATTCGATGCCCTTTTGTGTCTGTTTATTGCAGCGTTCCCACATGGAATTTCTCAAATGAAGGGAGGGAGGAATTTCCCCCCCCCCCAAAAAAAACCCCTGGCTCTCTCTGTCTGACAGCTACATTTTCAACTATTAGTACGTTTTAATTAGAACATGAGCACAGAATGCTTTATGAATATTCATGATCGGGTTATTAAAATGCATAATTAATCTGTGGGGTTTCTATTCCTTCTCTCTCTCTCCCCCTGCAACCCAAATCTTAATAACTGTATTAATGGAACGGGAATTGGCACGGCCAGGGTGAAAGAAGGAATGCTGTTCCGAAGTTTGACAAGGCGCACGTGCGGGTGTGTATTTAGGCGCATTGGCTTTTGCTTGGCTTTGTGTTGCATGTGTTTGGTGCCAGTGTCCAAGACTGCGTGCACGCATCGGGGTGCGTTAGCAGAAGGCATTCCTGTAATAAATAGTTTGAAAATGTTTCATACGATTTTCATTACTGCAATCAGTAGCTAGTTTGGTGTGAGAGCCAGTTTGGACTCTTATCTGGGAGAACCGGATTTGATTTCCCCACTCCTCCACTTGCAGCTGCTGAAATGGCCTTGGGTCAGCCATAGCGCTGACAGAGGTTGTCCTTGAAAGGGCAGCTGCTGTGAGAGCTCTCTCAGCCCCACCCACCTCACAGGGTGTCTGTTGTGGGAGGAGGAAGGGAAAGGAGATTGTAGGCCGCTCTGAGACTCTGTCCTTGAAAGGGCAGCTTCTGGGAGAGCTCTCTCAGCCCCATCCGCCTCACAGGGTGTCTGTTGTGAGGGGAGAAGATATAGGAGATTGTAAGCCGCTCTGAGTCTCTGATTCAGAGAGAAGGGCGGGGTATAAATCGGCAGTCTTCTTCATGGTTTATAGAACGGTTAGCTCACGCTAAAGTGGGAGCAGCAACTGGGTATTCAGCATTGCATCAAGATGGGGGGAAATCCACAGAAACAGCCCCCCCCCCATTTTGCGGAGGTGGATCTGTCTCTTTAAACAAAGCAAAGGTTCATCAGGGGTGGGGTGGGATTTCCCCTTTCTTGCTGCAGCTTCTCTTCCCCCCCCAGAAACATTTGTAAGCTAGCCAGCTAGGGGACAGGGCTTTCTGGGGGCGGGATCATGTCAGGCCCTGCCCCTTTTCTCCCTTTTGTCCGCAGGTCACAGAGCCTCTCCACGGTATTGAAGAGGTGCCAGGGTTTGTCCTGGGTTCTTATTTGCGGCTGGGGTCCTTTCTCCAGACTGTGAGAAGGTTTGCAAAGTTTAGCATGCTGGACTGACGAGGGAGACGCGGATTCAGCCTTAAGTAGTTTTGCACTAGCGGCTCTGTCGCTCTCAGCCTCTGTGTCTCTCAGCCTCTCTGTCCTGTCTCCTTTTCTCTCAGCTTAACCTACCACCCAGGGTGGTTGCGAAAGGAAAATGGAGAACGGTGCACAGGGCTTTTTTTTTTTTTTGCTAGAAAAGGCCCAGCAGGAACTCATTTGCATATTAGGCCACACACACCCTGACAGTGCCATTGTTTTACGCAGGGCTTTTTGGGTAGAAAAAGTCCAGCAGGGACTCATTTGCATGTTAGACCACACACCTTGGCAACACCATTGTTTTGCACAGGGCTTTTTTGGTAGATAAAGCCCAGCAGGGACTCATTCGCATATTAGGCCACACCCCTGTCACCAAGCCCACTGAAACTGCGTTCCTGCTCAAAAAAAGCCCTGACTGCATATCAACCGAACGCCTTGGAATGAAAAACAGGATCAAAATCTAACAAATAATTCTGGGGAGAGTTTCTAACTCAGGGTGGGAAATTCCTGCAGATTTGGGAGGGGGGTCTGGGGAGGCTGGCTTTTGGGGAAGAGGGAGGACCTCAGCGAGGCATAATTCTGTAGTGTTTCCCCCTCCAAAGCAGCCATTTTCTCCAGGGGAAAACTGATCTCTGTTGTCTGCAGATCGGTTGTAATTCTGGGAGATTTCTGGGCTGCTCTAGGAGGCTGGCAACCCAAAATGGGGGGAGCAAAAGAGGAGAATTTTGCCTGCGGAGGAGGTATCTTTGGGGGGGGGGAAGAACCACATTTTGTGTTCCACCACCACGCTGAGTCCCTCCCTCTGACAACTCCAGCCTTTCCACGTTTCACCTGAGTCTCAGGAGGGACACAGACCAAACTGTGCCTGTTCAGGTCCTGAGCAGAACCGCGGCCGTGGATTGACCAGCTGATGGGAAGGGGCTGGTAGTGGAAATCCACAAAAAAGCGGCAGTCACTGTGTGTGTGCACAGGCACATTCTGCTCTCCTGCCTCCGTCTTTCTATTTGTGCAAGTCTGATTCTGGCTCACAGCTCCATCTGTGAGTCTTATGGCCCCCTTTTTTCTTTTTGGGATGTTGTCCACTTTTTGCAGCTTGGAATCTCTCCTTCCTCCCTCCAAAACAACCTCCCTCCCTCCCCTCTTCCTTCCTTCCCCCTCCCTCTTTCCCCATCTCCCTCCCTCCCTTCCCCCATCTCCCTCCCTCCCTTCCTACCCCAGAAACAACCTCCTTCCTTCCCTCCCCATCTCCCTCCCTCCCTTCCTTCCCTCCCCATCTCCCTCCCTTCCTTCCCTCCCCATCTCCCTCCCTCCTTCCCTCCCCTCCCTTCTCATCTCCCTCCCTCCCTTCCTTCCCTCCTCATCTCCCTCCTTCCCTCCCCATCTCCCTCCTTCCCTCCCCATCTCCCTCCTTCCTTCCCCCATCTCCCTTCCTTCCCTCCTCATCTCCCTCCCTCCCCATCTCCCCTTCCCTCCCCATCTCCCTCCCTCCCTCCCTTCCCTCCCCATCTCCCTCCCTCCCTTCCTTCCCTCCCCATCTTCCTCCCTCCCTTCCTTCCCTCCCCATCTCCCTCCCTCCCTCCCCTCCCTCCCCATCTCCCTCCCTCCCTCCCCTCCCCATCTCCCTCCCTCCCTCCCCTCCCTCCCCATCTCCCTCCCCTCCCTCCCCCCTCCCTTCCTTCCTTCCTTCCCTCCCTCTCCATCTCCCTCCCTTCCTTCCCTCCTCATCTCCCCCCTCCCTTCCTTCCTTCCCTCCATCCCTCTCCATTTCCCTCCCTCCCTTCCTTGTTCCATGCCTATGCAACTTGTTTTAAAAGGAAAGGCAAGTAGCAATATTTTAATAAATTCCAGTATCAATATTGTAATAAACAAACATGGTCCACCATGTTTAAAATTCCAGTAAACCAACCTGACCCACCGTGCTCACCAACATCTCCTCTAGCACCCACCAGGTGTTTTCAGAAAGTGGGTGGGGCCACTTGAGATCCATTCGGTTGGGCAGATTAAAATAATGACGCTTCAGTGGGGCTTGCCACCCCGGACTTGGTTTTATTCTGTGTCTCGTTGCACTCTCTGTCTCTGCCTTTTTTTTTTTAACATTGCTCCTCTTATCCCCCGCCCTTGGCCTTCCATGGAGGTCTGTGGGGCTCCGCCTCTTGGGGCAGCCATTTTGTGGTTGCTCCCACCACCCCCGTGCCAGAATTCCAAAGGTGCCCACAGGTTCAAAGAGGCTGGAGGCTCCCTGAACCAGTTATTAAAGCAGATCCAAGTTTCTCAGGCTGCTATGACTATTGCTCATTTTATTTTATTTTATTTTATTTTATTTTATTTTATTTCAGTTCATTTTATTTTGCCATCAAATCATAGCCAACTCACGGCAACCCGCCTCCCAAGGGGTTTTCAAGACAAGAGGTGGCTTGATTGCAGAACATAAAAACAACAGCGTAAAGATCCTCACCTCCTGTCAGCTGCTGGGGGCTTCTTGGTAGCAGCTCCAAGAAAGCTCAGCTGTTGCTTTTTCCTCTTCCTGTTTTTGTAGGTAGCTTGGGTACCACTTCCTGGCACCAGTATCACCTGGCAGGCATGCTGAGTCAGCTTCCGGTACCTGCACCTGACATTCCTTGATTAGGAAGGGAATTGACTCAGCATCTACGTAGAGACCTTAACCTCAAATAAGGTTCCCTGAAAGCACCGTTTTGTGCACCTCCTGGAGGGTTTCTTCCACCATGGTACTTACAGCTATCTTGGTCAGAAGAAGAAGATTGCAGGTTTATACCCCGCCCTTATATCTGAATAAGAGACTCTGAGCGGCTTACAATTTCCTATATCTTCTTCCCCCACAACAGACACCCTGTGAGGTGGGTGGGGTTGAGAGGTCGCTGAAATTCGGAGTGGAGGGCGGGATATAACTCCAATGTCACCTTCTTCTCTCCCAGAAGCTGCCCTTTCAAGGACAGAGTCTCAGAGCAACCTACAATCTCCTTTATCTTCTCCCCCCCACAACAGCCACCCTGTGAGGTGGGTGGGGCTGAGAGGGCGCTGAGATTCGGAGTGGAGGGCGGGATATAAATCCAATGTCACCTTCTTCTCTCCCAGAAGCTGCCCTTTCAAGGACAGAGTCTCAGAGCGGCCTACAATCTCCTTTCCCTTCCTCTCCCACAACAGACACCCTGTGAGGTGGGTGGGGCCGAGAGGGCTTCCCCAGCAGCTGCCCTTTCAAGGACAACTCAGCGAGAGCTATGACTGACCCAAGGCCATTCCAGCAGCTTCAAGTGGAGGAGTGGGGAATCAAACATGGTTCTCCCAGAGTCCACACACTTAACCACTACACCATATACACAGTTTGCACTGTTATTAAAATAGGTGGGGATAGGTATGCTCTCCTTTAAAAGGAGGGGGGGGGACCCAACCTGGTCCCCTGGCGTGTTTGTAAGGCATAGAGTTCTTTCAAAGTGCCATGATTAATATTTACAAACGGCACCCTCTAATACCTTCAAACTTGCATCTGGATCACAAAGGGGCTTTATGGATCTGGGCTGTGGGATCACTGGGCTGGTTGGGCATGGTCACAACATCAGCCCCAGTTGCATGGGGGGGGACCTGCAAGCACTTGCAGAGAACACCTCATCCCCCCCCCCATGCCCTTCAGTAGTCTTATTTCCCTCCTCCTGGCCACCCCCACATCCTCAACTTTCTTTACTTCCTTCTCTCCTTTGTATCCATCGCTTTTCTTTGTTTGCAAGCCAAAGACGCTGAGATTATTGGCCAGCGCCACTAGTGGGTAAATAGATCTTGGTTTGCAGGTGTCAGGGGCCTTTCCCATCTTTAGTAGCACCCCGGTAAGTTTCCGTCCTCCGCAGTAGATGGAGACGAGACCTGATTCTGCATAACACAGGTTCATGTATGTAAAACTGTCTTATACTGAATCAGACCGTTGGTCTATTAAGGTCAATCTTGTCTGCTCTGATTGGTGGGACTCTCCAGAATCTTAGGCAAAGGCGCTTCCACACCACCTTATACCTGACTATAGATGTCAGGGACGGAACATGGAACCTTCCGTCTGCCAGTCAGAGGCTGTTCAGTTGAACCGTGGCCCCTCCCCAAGATCATAGAATCGTAGAGTTGGAAGGGACCTCCAGGGTCATCTAGTCCAACCCCCTGCACAAGGCAGGAAACTCACAAACACCTCCCCCTAAATTCACAGGATCCGCATTGCTGTCAGATGGCCATCTAGCCTCTGTTGAAAAACCTCCAAGGAAGGAGAGCCCACCCCCTCCCGAGGAAGCCTGTTCCACTGAGGAACCACTCTCATGGGCAGAAATTCTTCCTAATGTTGAGCCGGAAACTCTTCTGATTTAATTTCAACCTGTTGGTTCTGGTCCTACTTTCTGGGGCCACAGAACACAATTCCACACCATCCTCTATATGACAGCCCTTCAAGTTCTTGAAGATGGTGATCCTAACACCTCTCAGCCGCCTCCTCTCCAGGCTAAACATCCCTAGCTCCTTCAACCTTTCCTCATAGGACTTAGCCTCCAGACCCCTCACCATCTTCGTCGCCCTCCTCTGGACCCGTTCCTGCTTGTCTATATCCATCTTAAAATGTGGTGCCCAAAACTGTACACCATACTTCAGGTGAGGTCTTACCAGAGCAGAGTAAAGCAATACCATGACTTCATGTGATCTGGACACTCCACTTCTGTTAATACAGCCCAGAATTGCATTTGCCTTTTTAGCCACCGCATCACACTGTTGACTCATGTTCAGCGTACGGTCCAATAAGACCCCAAGATCCTTTTCACACAGACTACTGCTAAGACAAATCTCCCCCATCCTATAACCATGCCTTGGATTTTTCCTTCCTAAATGCAGAATTCTGCATTTTATCTGTTAAAATTCATTTTATTGGCTTTAGCCCAGTTTTCCAGCCTGTCAAGATGCTTTACACCAGAGAGGAGCTTGGGATTGGTGTGGACCAGGGTCTGGAGCTCAGTGAGGGAAGCTTATGCCAAAGCCCCCACCCCAGTTCAGTCTCTGGGGTCTCACTTTAGCAAAGTTGGAAAAGACCTTGGTTGGGTTAGAGACAGTTATTCAGCAGCGGAGCCAATGACTGGTCTACAGAAGCCCCCCAGTTCGCATCTCTCTGTTGCCTTCCCCACTGTCAGAATTCAGATTGTAAGCTTCTCTTCTCTTTGCCGAAATCTACCACAACCTGCATGCGCATGCTCACCGTGTGCTGGTGAACGTTGCTAATTTTGCAGGTGGTAATTCTCAGCCCATATGCCCCGTGAAGCAGAGCGGTAAAGCTGCAGTCCGAGCTCTCTGCTCACGACCTGAGTTCAAGCCCGGCGGAAGCCGCGTTCAGGTCGCCGTCTCAGGGTTGACTCGGCCTTCCATCCTTCTGAGGTCGGTCAAAGGAGTCCCCAGCTTGTTGAGGGGCTGGGGAAGGCAATGGCAAACCACCCCGTAAAAAAGTCTGCCTTGAAAATGTCACGATGCGGCGTCACCCCAGAGGCGGAAATCACTGGTGCTTGCCCAGGGGACGACCTTTACCTTTTTAATTCTAAACCTGCAAGCTTTTCCTGCTTTTTGATTTTTAGTTTCCTTTTTTTATTTAGATTCCGGTTCAGACAGAGCCGTTTAGGCATGGAGGGGGGAGGGAGAGCATGCATCAGCAAATGCAGAGCAAAAGTTATTGTCAGAGGAGGTAAGAATTGCAGTCCCCCCCCTTCTCCCCCCATGCGTAGTATCTAGAGTTGCAATGCAAGCCAATTTCTGCCGCTACCCCAATTCCGCACAGTAATCACATTGGAAAATTTTTGATTAGAAAACAAAATCTAAATGAGAGTTATGAATATTCATTAGGTGTGGAGATTAATATGCATAATTATGCAAATTAGACAGCAATTAAACACCAATTCTCCGGGGAAATGATTAACACAAAAGGCCCCCGAAATAGAAGGCTGGAATTTGAAAGAAGTTTCTGGTTAAATGAACGGTGAGGGGAGCGGAGGAAAGAGCCGTGGACGGCGCGCCGCCCATAATATCATATCTCTCTCTCTCTCAGAAAGAACATGCTGACGTGGGACGCGAGAGCCAAGCGAGAGGCGTCTCTGCCTCCCATTTTGTTTTTTTGCTGGTTGGTTATGTCAGTTGGAGCACATCGCTGCTGCCCAGCCTCTGGGCGCTGGGTGGACGCAAAGGTCTTCTTTTGCGTGTCTTCTCTCCTGGAACGCTAGCACAGCGAGATAATTTTGAACCTCGGGCATCGTTTGCAAGCAGTGCCCCCCACCCCCCCAGAGCTGGGTTGTTCCCGTTGCGAAATTAGACTGATGTTATATCACAGGGGTGTCAAACTTCTTTGTTATGAACAGGGGTGGAATCCTAGCAGGAGCTGCTTTGCGTATTAGGCCACACCCCCCTGATGTAGCCATTCCTCCAAGAGCTTACAAAAAAGAGCCTTGTGAGCTCCTGGAGGATTGGCTACATCAGGGGTGTGTGGCCTAATATGCAAAGGAGCTCCTGCTAGAATTCCACCCCTGCTTATGAGGGCCAGACCTGACCTAAATGAGACCTCGTCGCGCCGGGTCATGAGTGTCATAAAATGTAATGCCACGTAGCGGAGATACAAACGTTATGAAGGACACAGACAAAAACAATTAAAGATGTCTAAAAAAACCCCCCTAAGATAAAACATGCTTAAAGTGTTAGCATTCTTGCAATACTATGGTTAGTATCAAAGCAAGCTCTCCCTCCCCCCCCCTCCTTCCCAGGAGAGGAGCCTCAGCCAATGGAGAAAATAGAGGCTTTGCTCTGTAGTTTCTATGCAGTTGAGAAATCCTGCAAAGCAAGCTGTGATACAGGAAGAAGCAAGAGAGAGGGAGAAAGAAGCAGACCTGCTCACGGGCCTGATAGGAGCCCTCTGGACTGTACCACATCAGATTGCACCCCTGTTATAGCAGATTCACCCATGTTTACATCCAGATGTGTTACAGCTGCAGTTCCCCTACCTCTGGGCTTCTCTCCCATCCTCTCCCCTACCCCTGGGCTTCTCTCTCCAAGCCTGGCAAAGTACTGTATTGCAAAAGGAAGGAAGAGAGAGACAAGGAAGCAGATGACAGTGAGGTGCTCGTGGGTGTGATAGGAGCCCTCCAGGGGGCCTGGTGCGGCCCTTGGGCCACACATTTGACACCCTTGGACTGTACCACGTCAAATTACAAGACTGGGGAGGGGGTCAGAGAATCTCATTTTTGAATATTTTTTTTAAAATGCCCGGCACATCATAAATGTTACTTAATTCATAACATTATAAGGGGTCTGGAGATCAAGTCCTATGAGGAAAGGTTGAAGGAGCTGGGGATGTTTAGCCTGGAGAGAAGGAGGCTGAGAGGTGATAGGATCACCATCTTCAAGACCTTGAAGGGCTGTCATCTAGAGCAGTGTTTCCCATTTGCAGGATCGTGACCTGGTACTGGGCCACGGAAGCCTCACTACCGGGTCACAAGAAAAGCCAAAACTTGCCCCGCCCCCAGCAAAGCATGACCTCTGCTCTGCTTCCTTCCTTCCCCCATCTCTCCGTTGTGCAGAGAAAAGCTAGCCTTGAAGACTGATGCAGGCTGCAAAGCCTGAGCTTCATTTGTCTTCCTTCCTTCCCCTGTCTCTCCGTTGTGCAGAGAAAAGCTAGCCTTGAAGACTGATGCAGGCTGCAAAGCCTGAGCTTCATTTGTCTTCCTTCCTTCCCCTGTCTCTCCGTTGTGCAGAGAAAAGCTAGCCTTGAAGACTGACACAGGCTGCAAAGCCTGAGCTCCATTTGTCTTCCTTCCTTCCCCCGTCTCTCCGTTGTGCAGAGAAAAGCTAGCCTTGAAGACTGACACAGGCTGCAAAGCCTGCACTCCATTTGGCTTCCTTCCTTCCTCCGTCTCTTTGTTGTGCAAATAAAAGCTAGCCTTGAAGACTGACAGAGGCTGCAAAGTCTGAGCTCTGTTTGGCTTCCTTCCTTTCCCCGTCTCTGTGTTGTGCAGAGAGGAGCTGGGCTGCCTCTCCTTCCTTCTTCCCCCCTCCCAGTGTTTGAGAGAAAAGCTGGAGTACACTGGCACTTTAGACCCATGAAGTGTTCTTCAAGGTATGAGCTTTGATGTGCCTTGCAGTATTTTCTTTTGGGGAGATTTCCCGGGAAGCCTGGACAGCAAAGAAGGGCATGTGCCCAAAGCCAGTCCAGGAAGTCAAGCAGGAGCCAAGTCACCAATGCAGAATCACAAACCAGAATCAGACGTCAATGTCCAAAAGCCAAAAGGTCAGGGTGCCAAGGAAATCAAGCAGGTCAGGATCAGGAATCAGGAAGGAGCGTGGATGCAAGCCAGAGAATAGACTTGTTGCTTCCACAAGGTTACCAGGTCCTGGGTGGGAGCTATATGGGAGTCTCAGTCAGCCTGCTCCTTGGGTGGCAGTGACTCTGCTAGAACTCAGGGCTGAGAGATCTGAAACACCGGCGTGCTTCATGTCTTTGTTCTGAAAATTCTTTCCGGAGCCTGCTTCGAGCTCTTGAGATGGGAGGAGGTGAGCTTGGAGGAGATTGATCATCAACAGCTGACACTGGTGCCTGGAGAGTGATTGATGGGCCAGCTGCTGTTTGTTCAGCTGAGGAACTGGCTGGCAACTCTTCCAGGTCTGTTAACCCTTCCAGCTCATCGTCAGGGCTCATGACAAGCTCGGACTGCAATACTGCAGCTGTACCACTCTGCGCCACAGTTGTGTGGGTTTCTTGGATCTGAGATATCTATACCGCGCTCCCCCTTTTGTTACTTTATTTTCTATGGCAGCTTTCACTGTAAAAACATACAGAATGGTAGGTAGGTAGATTATCGATAGCTAGCTAGCCAAACAGATGGACGGACGACGCAGACAGGAAGGCAGATAGATAGAGGCAGTTAGTCTGAATGCAGCTGTAGAAAAGAACAAGAATCCAGTAAGGTTTTAAAGACTTAACAAAATTTGTGGCAGGATGGGTTTTTGTGAGTCACTGCTCACTTCAGATATAGCTGGAATGTGAATCCACCTGCTCTGACCATTGGAGAGTAGAGTGATTTCAGATGCCAGACGACCATAGCAGGTGTGGTTGGATTAGTATGATATGCAGGTAGTTAGATAATTGAAATCTTTTTCTCTGGTGTGTGAAATCTATCTATCTATCTATCTATCTATCTATCTATCTATCTATCTATCTATCTATCTATCTATCTATCTATCTATCTATCTATCTAGGGGGGAGTGTCCAAAAAAGTGCCCCCATCCTGCATCACAATGCGTATAAGACATTCTGCTGACTCAGGGTTTATTGCCCCCCCCCCAGTTACTTCGTAAGTAGACCCAACAGGATTTTTATACAATTAGGAATGCAGTTCCAGCTGGTTTGGTGACAAGGGTGTGGCCTAATATGCAAATAAGTTTCTGCTGGGCTTTTTTTCTATAAAAAGCCCTATGTGAAATAATGGTGACATCAAGGGGTGTGACCTAATATGCAAATGTGTTCCTGCTGGGTTATTTCTATAAAAAGCCTTGTGTAAAATAATGGTGGCATCAGGGTATGTGGCCTAATATGCAGATGTGTTCCTGCCGGTTATTTCTATAAAAAAGCCTTGCTTAAAATAATGGTGGCATCAGGGGGTTTGGCCTAATATGCAGATATGTCCCTGCTGGGTTACTTCTATAAAAAGCCTTTCGTAAAATAATGGTGGTATCAGGGGGGTGTGGCCTAATATGCAAATGTGTTCCTGCTGGGTTACTTCTATAAAAAGCCTTGTGTGAAATAATGGTGGCATCAGGGGGTGTGGCCTAATATGCAGATATGTCCCTGCTGGGTTATTTCTATAAAAAGCCTTGTGTGAAATAATGGTGGCATCAGGGGGTGTGGCCTAATATGCAGATATGTCCCTGCTGGGTTATTTCTATAAAAAGCCTTGTGTGAAATAATGGTGGTATCAGGGGGTGTGGCCTAATATACAAATGTGTTCCTGCTGGGTTAGTTCTATAAAAGCCTTGCGTAAAATAATGGTGGCATCAGGGGGTGTGGCCTAATATGCAAATGTGTTCCTGCTGGGTTATTCTACCCCCCCCCCAAAAGCCCTGGGACCAACACTCACTTTTAGCACACAACAGAATCATAAAGAAAAACCATTTTTCCAGTTTCCTTTTCAGAATGTGGGCCACAAGGCCTCCTGGCTCCACCCCCAAAGTACCCAGACCCCCTGGTTTAGAGGCCTTTCTCCCACTTCAGGGGGGAGGGGAGGGACATGCCTGCTGGGGACTCCATTATTTGCTATGGAGACCGATTCCCATAGGGTATAATGGAGAATTGATCTGCAGGTCTCTGGGGGTGTTGTTTTTTGAGGCAGAGGCACCAAATTTTCAGCATAGCATCCAAAGCCTCTCCTCAGTACACCCTCCAAGTTTCAAAAGGATTGAGCCAGGGGGTCCAGTTCTAGGAGCCCCCAGAGATGGTGCCCCTGTCCTTCATTATTTCCAATGGAGGGAAGGCATTTAAAAGGTTTGCGGTCCCTTGAAATGTGATGGCCAGAACTCCCTTTGGAGTTCAACGATGCTTGTCATATTCTTGCTTCTGGCTCCACCCCCAAAGTCTCCAGATATTTCTTGAATTAGACCTGGCAGCCTTAAATGCAAAACATTCCAAGAAATTGGGCAGATCCCTGAGCAGGTAGTCATTCCAGATGTGGTCATAGGAAGTTTGAATGATGTCCTACCGGAAAGGGGTTGTCTCGGTTTTGTAATCTCAACTTCTCTTCCCCCCTCTCCCAGTTTGTCTAAATATTTTTGTTTGCAGAAGGAAGAATTGTTGACAAGGGCTTTGCCTTTGAAGGTTTGTGCTGATAAAAGTAACCGATTTTGTTTTTTCCTCGTCCTGTTTCTTTTTCCGCAGGTTTGGATGAGAGGCCGGCTTCAGGTTCCTGGGGGACGGGAGATCAAAACAGCTCCACGTTTGACCAAGTCCGGGTAAGGACCAGATGCGAAACCAGCAATGAGCCAAAATGTGACTCCTTTCTCATTGTTTGTGTCTTGTTTTTTCCTTCTTTTAGCAGGAGGGGAAAGCCCTACAAATGTATTCCGCACCCCCCCACCCAGGGCTGGTTAATTATGTAATTTCCTAAAACCTTCCCTAGTCTCCTGTTTCCAACAAAGAGCAGCCCAAGGAGATCAAGAAAGGGGGTAGCTGTTCCCTGTCGTGTTCCTTCCCAGCACCAGTGGCCTAAAGCTTTTGCTTTAGGAGAGCCACTTTGGTGTGGTGGATAAGTGCACAGACTCTTATCTGGGAGAACTGGGTTTGATTCCCCATTACTCCGCTTGCACCTGCTGAAATGGCCTTGGGTCAGCCATAGCTATCGCAGGAGTTGTCCTTGAAAGGGCAGCTTCTGGGAGAGCTCTCTCAACTCCACCTACCTCACAGGGTGCCTGTTGTGGGGGAGGAAGGGAAAGGAGATTGTAAGCCACTCTGAGAATCTGTCCTTGAAAGGGCAGCTTCTGGGAGAGCTCTCTCAGCCCCACCTACTTCACAGGGTTGCTGTTGTAGGGGAGAAAGGGAAAGGAGATTGTAAGCCACGCTGAGACTCTGTCCTTGAAAGGGCAGCTTCTGGGAGAGCTCTCTCAGCCCCACCCACCTCACAGGGTGTCTGTTGTGGGGAAGGAAGATATAGGAGATTGTAAGCCGCTCTGAGTCTCTGATTCAGAGAGAAGGGCGGGGTATAAATCTGCAGTCTTCTTCTTCTTCTAAAGGTGGAATCCTGTTGTACATGGAGGTTCTATAGTTACCTTTTTGGCTAAGAACTGCTTATAGACCTGTGCCCAGTGTTCCCTCTAAGCTGCGTTAGTGTGAGCTAGCTCACAGTTTTTTAACCTCTAGCTCACACATCTTTGTCTCAGCTCAGGAAGGAGGGCTCCAGAGTAGCCTTAATTTATGCAGTAGCTCACAACTTTGATGCCAGTAGCTCACAAAGTCGAATTTTTGTTCACAAGACTCCACAGCTTAGAGGAAGTACTGCGGCTTTGCCATGTGGAAATCCTTTGATCTCATATTTAAATCGCTTCCATTTTTATCAGCGGCGAGGTATACTTTTGTCTGAACCGTTTCTGCATTCCTGTCTTCCTTTCTCTCCAAGTTCTAGAACTCAAGTTTCAAGTTTATTTCAATTTATATCCCGCCCTTCCCACCGAAGTGGCTCAGGGCGGCTCACAACACATAAAATCTAACATAATTTTGAATTTAAAACATCTTACACAGTTAAAACAGTAAAATAATAAAACATATAACAGCGGTCTATCAAAACTACACTCAGTTTCCAATGCCAGTTAGTTATAAGCCAGCCAGAAGAGGGCTGTCTTACAGGCCCTTTGGAACTGGCCAAGATCCCGCAGGGCCCTCACCTCTTCCGGCAGCTGGTTCCATCAGAAAGGAGCCGTTACAGAGAAGGCCCTGTCCCTGGTGGAATTCAGGCGGGCCTCCTTTGGCCCGGGGATAACAAGCGGATTTTGAGATCCCGATCTTAGTACTCTCTGGGGAACATGTGGGGAGAGACGGTCCCTAAGGTAGGCAGGTCCTAAGCCACATAGGGCTTTAAAGGTAATAACCAGCACCTTGTACCGGACTCAGGGGCACTCAATGAAGTTGATTGGTCGGCAGTTCTGGACAGACAAAAGAAACACCAGGGCTCTTTCTGTAGCCAGAACTCCTTTGCATTTTAGGCCAAACCTTCCTGTTGTAGCCAATCCTCCTGGAGCTTACAGTAGGCCCTGTACTAAGAGCCCTGTGAGCTCTTGGAGAATTGGCTACATCTGGGACGCGGGGGTGGCCTAATATGCAAAGGAGTTCCTGCTACAAAAAAAGCCTTGAGAAACACTATTGTTACACAACATGCAATCGATTTGTGGATTTCCTCGCTCCAGGATCTGACAATCGTTGTTACATAAGATGAGTTGAAAGCATGATTGGACAGATTCACGGAGGAGGAGGCAACAACTGTGTGTTTCCTTCGGCACGCAGAGAGGTCGAGTCACTTTCTTAACCAGGGGTCCCCAATGTGGTGTCTATGGACACCGTGGCCCCCTGTTGACACCTTTTTGTTCTTATTAAACATCTGGAGCAGAGAACCATCAGTAGCTATTTAGCCAAAGCGTATTGATGGAACTCTCTGTCTGGGGCAGTGATGCTCTATCTTCTTGAAGCTTGTGGGGGGCAGAGTGGGAGGGCTTCTAGTGTCCTGGCCCCACTGGTGGACCTCCTGATGGCACCTGGGTTTTTGGCCACTGTGTGACACAGAGTGTTGGACTGGATAGGCCATTGGCCTGATCCAACATGGCTTCTCTTATGTTCTTATGTCTGAGGCAGTGATGCTCTGTATTCTTGGTGCTTGTTTGGGGCACAGTGGGAGGGCTTCTAGTGTCCTGGCTGCACTAGTGGACCTCCTGGTAGCATCTGGTTTTTTGGCCATTGTGTGACACAGAGTGTTGGACTGGATGGGTCTTTGGCCTGATCCAAGATGGCTTCTCTTATGTTAGCTTCTGTTTGAGGCAGTGATGCTCTGTATTCTTGGTGCTTGGGAGGGGCAACAACGGGAAGGCTTCCAGTGTCCTGGCCCCACTGATAGACCTCCTGATGGCCTCTGGGGTTTTTTGGCCACTGTGTGACACAGAGTGTTGGACTGGATGGGTCTTTGGCCTGATCCAAGATGGCTTCTCTTATGTTAGCTTCTGTCCGGGGCAGTGATGCTCTGTATTCTTGGTGCTTGGGAGGGGCAACAACGGGAAGGCTTCCAGTGTCCTGGCCCCACTGATGGACCTCCTGATGGCCTCTGGGGTTTTTTGGCCACTGTGTGACACAGAGTGTTGGACTGGATGGGCCATTGGCCTTATCCAACATGGCTTCTCTTATGTTCTTCTGTCTGGGGCAGTGATGCTTGGTGCTTAGGAGGGGCAACAATGGGAGGGCCTTTGGCCTGATCCAAGATGGCTTCTCTTATGTGACACAGTCACATTGGCCATTGGCCTGATCCAAGATGGCTTCTCTTATGTGACACAGTCACATTGGCCATTGGCCTGATCCAAGATGGCTTCTCTTACGTTAGCTTCTGTCTGGGGCAGTGATGCTCTGTATTCTTGGTGCAAGGGAGGGACAATAGTGGGAGGGCTGCTAGTGTCCTGGCTCCACTGGTGGACCTCCTGATGGCACCTGTTTTTTTTTTTTAGTCACTGCGTGACACCACGTGGACTATTGCACCCTTCTTAAATCTTCGTTCGCGAAGCCAAGCCGAGAGAGAGAGAGAGCGTGACACCAGAGTGTTGGACTAGATGGGCCATCGGCCTGATTCAAGATGGCTTCTCTTATCTGGTCCTGAGCCGTGATAGTTTGATGGAAGCTCTAAATTCAGAGGCAGTCTTATCTCTGACAGCCGACAGCTGGGAGGCAAC
This sequence comes from Heteronotia binoei, assembly GCF_032191835.1. NCBI lineage: Eukaryota > Metazoa > Chordata > Lepidosauria > Squamata > Gekkonidae > Heteronotia > Heteronotia binoei. The sequence goes on along the minus strand of NC_083224.1, from coordinate 194,124,402 downwards.
CACAGCAGAAAGTTTGGGCCTGCACATGGAGTTGCCAACCTTCAAGTGTGGCTTGGTAGTCTCCCACAGTTACAGCTGGTCTTCAGATGACAGAGATCCGTTCCCCTGAAGAAAATGGCTGCTTCGGAAGGTGGCCTTTGTGACATTACACCCTGTGGAGGCTCTTCCCCTCCCCGCCCCCCCCCCCAAGTTCCCAGCTCTGTAGCCCAGCTTGTGTCCCTTGTGATGGGCAACTGTAGGATAAGGGGTGGCCAAACTGTGGCTCGGGAGCCTCTTTCACACATACTGTGCAGCTCTTGAAGATGCAGGGTTCCCTTTGCTCGGAAGCTGCTCACACGGCGTCGTGCTTTCTTCTCCCAGCAGGGCTACGGCGAAGGCTCGCATTATGGGGAACACCGGGACCTCCCATCTCACAACAGCATATCTTCATCACCATTCCTGGGGTCCGGAATCGTAGGTAAGTGCCGCTCTTGCGGGGGTGGGGTGGGGACCCAACGATGGTATGAAATTGGGTGAGAGAAAGAGTCAGGGCTTTCTTTGTAAGCAGGAGCTCCTTCGCCTATTAGGCCACACGCCCCGGATGCAGCCAGTCCTCCAAGAGCTTACAGGGCTCTTCGTACAGGGCCTGCTGTAAGCTCCAGCAGGACTGGCTACATCAAGGGGGAGTGGCCTAATAGGCAAAGGAGGTCCTGCTAGAATTCCTTACAGGGCTCTTCGTACAAGGCCGCTGTAAGCTCCAGGAGGACTGGCTACATCAGGGGTGTGTGGCCTAATATGCAAAGGAGGTCCTGCTAGAATTCCTTACAGGGCTCTTCGTACAGGGCCTGCTGTAAGCTCCAGGAGGACTGGCTACATCAGGGGGGAGTGGCCTAATATGCAAAGGAGGTCCTGCTAGAATTCCTTACAGGGCTCTTCGTACAGGGCCTGCTGTAAGCTCCAGGAGGATTAGCTGCATCAGGGGTGTGTGGCCTAATAGGCAAAGGAGGTCCTGCTAGAATTCCTTACAGGGCTCTTCTCACAGGGCCTACTGTAAGCTCCAGGAGGATTGGCTACATCAGGGGGGAGTGGCCTAATAGGCAAAGGAGGTCCTGCTAGAATTCCTTACAGGGCTCTTCGTACAGGGCCTGCTGTAAGCTCCAGGAGGACTGGCTATATCAGGGGTGTGTGGCCTAATATGCAAAGGAGGTCCTGCTAGAATCCCTTACAGGGCTCTTCGTACAGGGCCTATTGTAAGCTCCAGGAGGATTGGCTACATCAGGGGGGAGTGGCCTAATAGGCAAAGGAGGTCCTGCTAGAATTCCTTACAGGGCTCTTCTCACAGGGCCTGCTGTAAGCTCCAGGAGGATTGGCTGCATCAGGGGGGTGTGGCCTAATAGGCGAAGGAGTCCCTGCTACAAGAAAAGCCCTGGAAAGAGTGATTCTCGACCCCCTTTTGGCCTCACTCAGTACTGTTTCCTTTTAAAAATCCCAGGTTCTCACTTTGACCCTGGAGATGCTTGAAGCTTGATGTGTTTCCCTTTCATAGGGTTTCCTGGTCCCTTCGATACGCCCAGATAGATGCCCTGTTAAAACCATATTTTGCCCAAATACCAGAGCAGGGGTTGCCATACTGTGGGTCAGGGGCCACATGTGGCTCTTTCACACATATTACGTGGCTCTCAAAGCCCCCACCACCCCATCAGCTGACTTGGAAAAGGTATTTCTCTCCCTGCCAAGCCAGCTGGCGGCTTGGAGAATGCATTTAAAGTTAAATTTGCTTTCTTGCCACCTCTCCCTCCCTCCTTTCTCTCCATCTTCCTTTCTCCCTCCCTCTTTCCCTTCATCCCTCCCTCCCTCCCTCCTTCCCTTCATCCCTCCCTCTCTCTCTCCCTTCCTTCCTTCCTTCCTTCCTTCCTTCCTTCCTTCCTTCCTTCCTTCCTTCCTTCCTTCCTTCCTTCCTCCCTCCCTCCCTCCCTTCATCCCTCCATCTCTCCCTTCGTTCCTTTCTCCCTTCATCCCTCCCTCCCTTTCTCCCTCCCTCTCTCTCTCTCTTCCTTCCTCCCTGCCTTCATCCCTCCCTCCCTTCATCCCTCTCTCCCTTCGTTCCTCCCTCCCTCCCCCTTTTCCTCCTTTTCTCCCTCCCTCCCTCCTCTCCCTTCCTTCCTTCCTCCCTCCCTCCCTTCCTCCCTCTCTCCCTTCGTCCCTCCCTCCCTCTCTTTCTTCGTTCCTTCCTCCCTCCCTTCCTCCCACCCTCTCTTCCTCCTTTTCTCCCTCCGTCCCTCCCTCCCTCTCTTCCTCCTTTTCTCCCTCCCTTTCTCCCTCCCTCTCTCCCTCCCTCTCTCTCTTCCTTCCTCCCTCCCTTCATCCCTCTCTCCCTTCGTTCCTTCCTCCCTCCCTTCCCCTCTTCCTCCTTTTCTCCCTCCCTCCCTCCTTCTCTCCCTTCCTTCCTTCCTCCCTCTCTCCCTTCGTCCCTCCCTCCCTCCCTCTCTTTCTTCGTTCCTTCCTCCCTCCCTTCCTCCCACCCTCTCTTCCTCCTTTTCTTCCTCCTTTTCTCCCTCCTTCCCTCCCTCCCTTTCTGCCTCCTTCTCTCTCTCTCTTCCTTCCTTCCTCCCTCCCTCCCTCCCTTCCTTCCTCCCTCCCTCCCTTCCTCCCTCCCTCCCTCCCTGGATTGGCATGGAGAAGTAATTTAAAGAGAGTGTTATGCCAATAAAGGTTTTCGGAATTGGAATTGGATTTAAAGAGACAAATGGCTTCTCCAAGCCGACCAACGGGGCAGTGGGGGCCTTTGAGAGCCACACAGTATGTGCAAAAGAGCCACATGTTGCTCTTGAGCCACAGTTTGGCCACCTCTGGTTTAGTGTGTGTGGAAGTGCCCTGTGCTGCCCTAAGGACTAGCTTCGTGTTCATTTGTTTGCGTCCCACTGAGCATAGAATGCAGCTGTTGACCACGGAATTCAGTGGGCATTTTTTTCATCCGAAAGGAAGGAAATCTGAGTTCAGTGGCCCCTGTGGCTTTCTGTGTCAAATAGAAGACATCCACGGCCATAGAGATCGGGGCCAAACGGGCCTCAAGGCGGGACAGAGCAGCTCCGTCTACGTCCTGGCCTTTCACATCCCCCACCATCTTATTGACGTTGTTACTTTGCTTCATGAACCCGGATAATCCTCGCAAAGCTTTTGGGAAGGAGTGGGGGGCGGTGGGGAAAGGAGGGAGCAGTTGTGGTACACAAGACGGTATGCGTCTGTGTTGTGAATCTGCCCTTTTTCATTGCTTCGTCTTTGCGTCCCTTTTTGTTCTGTTTGGTTTATATCGCCGGCGTTCTTAATTCTTTTTTTTTTTTAACCTGGGTTATGTACACTTGTCCCAAACGCGGCATTAAAAAATTGCATAAATTTAGCAAGGGAAATTAGGGAGGAGACAGATGGGGAAGCGGGCTGAACCCGCACCAGGGAAAATGGGAACGGAAACAGAATTTTGGTGTTGAAAGAGTGAAATCCAGGTAACCTCTCTAGTGCAGGGGTCCGTGGCTTGTTAGCAACCGAGCCATGAGTTGTATAATTATTTCATTATATATTACAAGGTAATATTAATAATAATAATGAGAAGAAGAAGAAGAAGAAGACAATAACGACATTGGATTTGTTTCCTGACCTCCACTCCAAGTCTCAGAGTGGCTCACAATTTCCTATCCCTTCCTCCCCCACAACAGACACCCTGTGAGGCGGGTGGGGCTGAGAGAGCTCTCCCAGAAGCTGCCCTTTCAAGGACAGAGTCTCAGAGCGGCCTACAATCTCCTTTCCCTTCCTCCCCCACAACAGACACCCTTTGAGGCGAGTGAAGCTGCCCTTTCAAGGACAACTCCTGTGATAGCTATGGCTGACCCAAGGCCATTCCAGTAGCTGCAAGTGGAGGAGTGGGGAATCAAACCCGGTTCTCTCGTATAAGAGTCCACACACTTCACCACCACACCGAACTAATAGAAATAAAGTGCACAATTGTGTCATCCCAAAACCGTCGCGCCACCCCCACCCCCAGTCTGTGGAAAAATTGTCCTTCACAAAACCGGTCCCTGGTGCCAAAAAGGTTGGGGACCGCTGGTCTAGTGTGTGGGGGGGCAAGGTGTCCGTATCAGATGGTTTTTGTTATACCTATAGGTTCTCCCTCACCCAACCGTGTTCCCCTGGGGAGTGGAGGGGTTGAATAAAAGAACTGGATGGGCGGAAATTGTTTTACTACCAAAGATAAGCCCCAGCAGATCTCTTTTGAGTAATTACTCCTATCAATGAACTTACTTGCAAGGCGAGGCTCGCTAATCTAGCCCGTATTGTGCCTGCCAAGCAGTTGGGACAATGGCTTTAATAGACCCCCTCGTCCTTGCGCTTCTCTCCCTTCTCGAAAACACCTCTTCCTCATTCCCTTAATCTCAGTGCCTGCTCTTGGCTCCTCACTCCTCCCTACCCCAAATGGATTTATTGAGTCTGCGTTGTCAGTCCTCGTGAATCTCAACCGTGGCTTGTTTTCCTTAACCTCGGCTGAGCTGTGGTTACAGAGAGGCTGTAACGCAAGAGTTACTGAACCGTGACAGTAACCACGGTTAAGCGTTGCACCAAGCAAGCTAGGGTTAAGAACGAGAGTCCCCAGTTTTTTTGAGCCTGTGGGCGCCTTGGGTTAAGAGCAGCGGTCTCTCATCTTGAGAACCGGTTTTATTCCCCCTTCCTCCACATGCAGCCAGCTGAGTGACCTTGGGTCAGCCACAGTTCTCTCAGAACTCTTTCACCCCCACCCTGCCTCATAGGATGTGTGTTGCGGGGAGAGGTGGGGAAGGAGATTGGAAGCTGCTCTGAGACTAGGGTTGCCCAGTCGCTCCGTCGCTGTCGCGGGGAACTTGTTCCTCACACGCCCTTAGCACGCGCAGTGTGATGATATCACTCAGAAGTGACATCATTGCACCAGGAACGCTGTAGGACTTGTGATAAAACTCTATGATTCCGAGACCGTCACACTGGAAATGCTCTAGATTTGCCATAAAAGGCTCTAGGATTCGCAGTAAAACTATGGTGCCATAGAGTTTTTAGCACGAGCCCTAGAGTGTCCCCAGTGTGATGACATCACTTCTGGGTAACGTCATCATGCCAGGGCGCCAGGGATGTCGCACCAGGGACACTCTAGGACTTGCGATAAAACTCTATGGTTCCTAGAGTGTCACACTGGAAATGCTCTAGATTTGCTGTAAAATGCTCTAGGATTCGCAGTAAAACTATGGTACTGCAGAGTTTTTAGTACGAGCCCTAGAGTGTCCCAGTGTGATGACATCACTTCTGGGTAACGTCATCATGCCAGGGCGCCAGGGACACTCTATGACTTGCGATAAAACTCTATGATTCCTAGAGTGTCACATTGGAAAGGCTCTGGATTTGCCGTAAAACGCACTAGGATACGTGGAAAAACTATGGTATCATAGAGCTTTTAGCGTGAGCCCTAGAGCGTCCCCGGCATGATGACATCACTTCCAGGTAACGCCATCATACTGGGGACGGCACGCGCTAACGGGGCTCTTCAAGGGCAGGGGTCCCCCCGGCAGGCTGCTCCCTGCCGGTGGGTTGGGGCCCTCCAGAGTGGGGGATTCCCCACCCCCGGCAAGAGCTCGCAGCCCTATCCAAGACTCTGAGCGGAGGGCGGGGTATAAAGCCAACTCTTCCTCCAAACTCTGACCCAGGGTGGTGGAATCAACCACAAGATGACTGCTTCGGGACAGGAAGCCACATACGCAAAGGAAGCCCAAATGCAGGGAAGGAGGAGGGCAATTAAAAAATATATACTGAGAAAGAGGAGTAAGGAAGAATGAAACAAACACCATGGAGGCCGCTGCTGCTGCAGCAATAACCAGTCACATCTTCAGTGGCCAATCAGAAGTCCTGCTGGGTAAGAGCTCCACCTACTTTCTAAAAACACTCAGTGGGCACCAGAAAAAGGTGCCAGCAGGGGTCCACAGTGCCCACAGATACCACGTTGGGGTCCGCAGTTAAGAAAGTGACCCAGGCTCTCTGCGTCCCGAAGGAAACGAGCAGATCTTACGGGCACTTCCTCAGGCAGGGGTGGGGGGTGGCAGATTGGAGCCTCAGTCCACCCGCCGAAGTGCAGTTTGCCTGTGCGCCCGGGATCTTAACCGAGCAACACAATTATGTTTAGTGCTAATTTCATTTGAGGATTGTGTTCCCCACCCCCCACCCCGACCTCAGCTCCCGAGATACGTTTTTTAACAGCCTGTCAGCTGCATGCCTTCCCCTCTCCAATCTGCCTGCTTATTCTTCATGTCCGCCAGCCAGGGGTCTGTGGCTTTATGGAACACCCAAGATGGTGTGGCGTGCGGTGGCTAGCCCCCTAGAGTCTGCTTAGCAGGAGCACAGCTCCTGGCACTTTCTGAGGGTTCCCCTCTTTCTCCCCACCTACCTTGTCCATTGACTAGGAGGTGCAGCTGCATAACAATCCCTGGATTAGGAGAGCGGGCAGCCAGCCAGCCACCAGGGGCTTTGCCACGCCCCTAGCAGCCCTCTTTAACTCTTGGAGAAGCCCACACCACCCTTTCTCCACTTCTAATGTGATTTTGGGTGGTGGGTGGTTTGCTGGCCTTTTGACTGGATGGGGGGGGAGGGGCAGCCCAGGAGAGCCCTGAGTGAGTGAGGCCTGCTTGGGCTGGCTGGATTCCTAGCCAGCCCAAGCAGGCCTCGCTCACCCGGGGCTCTCCTTTCCTTTGGTCAGGTTGCTTTTGGCTGTTGGGGGTGGCATATGCTAATGAATTGTTTTTAATGAACTCCGCCACCTATTTTTCTACAAAACGATCTTTGGTGTTCAGGTACTGCTCTCTGCTCAACTTGGAAAGCCCCTGGACATCCTTTGACAAGTCACTCCTCCTCCCCCCTTTTCCTTCTGCTTTGCTCACCTCACAGGGCTGTTGTGGGTCTGACTTTGAGGGAAGGGCAAAGAAAAGTGTATCAAAAATGAGTGCTTGTAGAATCGTAGAGTTGGAAAGGACCTCCAAGGTCGTCTTTTTTGTAGAGAGCCAGTTTGGTGTAGTGGTGAAGTGCGCAGACTCTTATCTGGGAGAACTGGGTTTGATTCCCCACTCCTCCACTTGCACCTGCTGGGATGGGTCAGCCATAGCTCTGGCAGAGTTGTCCTTGAAAGGGCAGCTGCTGTGAGAGCCCCCTCAGCCCCACCCACCCACCTCACAGGGTGTCTGTCGTGGAGGAGGAGGGGAAAGGAGATTGTAGGCTACTCTGAGACTCTTGAAAGGGCAGCTTCTGGGAGAGCTCTCTCAGCCCCACCCGCCTCACAGGGTGTCTGTTGTGGGGGAGGAAGATAAAGGAGATTGTGAGCCGCTCTGAGATTCAGAGTGGAGGGCAGGGTATAAATCCAATGTCTTCGTCTTTGTTCTCGTCGTCTTCATCATCTGGTCCAACCCCCTTCAACAATGCAGGGAATTCACAAATACCTGCCCCTAAGTTCATGGGATCCACATTGCTGTCAGATGGCCATCTAGCCTCTGTTTAAAAAACTCCAAGGAAGGAGAGCCCACAACCTCCCAAGGAGGAAGCCTGTTCCACTGAGGAATCGCTCTAACGGTCAGGAAGTTCTACCTGATGTTGAGCCGGAAACTCTTTTGATTTAATTTCAACCCCTTGGTTCTGGTCCTACCTTCTGGGGCCACAGAAAACAATTCCACATCATCCTCTAAAGGAAAGCCTTTCAAGTCCTTGAAGATGGTGATCCTATCACCTCTCAGCCGCCTCCTCTCCAGGCTGAACATGCCCAGCTCCTTCAACCTTTCTTCATAGGACTTGGTCTTCAGACCCCACAGCATCTTCGTTGCCCTCCTCTGGACCCGTTGATGTCGCGTCTGCCTTCAAGAGGTCACCAGGCTATCTACCTTCTCGATACCATTCCCTCCCTCCATTGCGTCAGTTTTCCACCAGCCACCTGAACTTTTTTCTTTCTTTACGGCCTTTCCCTTGTCTGCTCCCAATATGATCAACCCATGATGCCAGTTCCCCTCCCTTCCTCTTTTCTTTCCTCACCTAGAATCATAGAATCATAGAGCTGGAGGGGACCTCCAGGGTCATCTAGTCCAACTCCCTGCACAATGCAGGAAACCCACAAACACCTCCCCCTAAATTCACAAGATCCACATTGCTGTCAGATGGCCATCTAACCTCTGTTGAAAAACCTCCAAGGAAGGAGAGCCCACCACCTCCCGAGGAAGCCTGTTCCACTGAGGAATCACTCTAACAGTCAGGAAGTTCTTCCTGTTGTTGAGTTAGAAACTCTTTTGATTTAATTTCAACCCGTTGGTTCTGGTCCTACCTTCTGGGGCCACAGAAAACAATTCCTCCCCATTCTCTCTAGGACAGCCCTTCAAGGACTTGAAGATGGAGATGCTATCACCTCTCAGCTGCCTCCTCTCCAGGCTAAACATCCCCAGCTCCTTCAACCTTTCCTCATAGGACTTGGTCCCCAGACCCCTCACCATCTTTGTTGCCCTCCTTTGAATCCGTTGATGTCATGTCTACCTTCAAGAGCTCACCAGGCTATCTACCTTCTCTCAAAACCATTCCCTCTCACCATTGCTTCAGTTTTCCACCAGCTACCTGTACTTTTTTTTCTTTCTTTATGTCTGTTCCTTTGTCTACTCCAATATGATCAACCCATGATTAGAGATGTAAAATTTCTGGAAATTTTGAAACTTGAAAAAAAAACCCAGGTTTTTTCCCTTTAAAAAAAAAACCCGGAAATGTTTGGAAAAATTGAAAAAGAAATGCTGCAGTAGCACTTCTTTTTCTTTTCCAGATTGAAAGTCATTCTGTTACTTTAGGAACATAAAATCTGACTATGGACAATTTTACTTGGCAGGAAATTATCACAACTAGCTTATTAAAAATATAGTGTATCCAAACAATTATTACGAACAGAATTTACTTTTAAAATAATATTTATTTGTAATTGTCACAAATGGAGCAACAATCTCCTGAACTGTTTACTAGTTTATGTGGAACAGACAAAAAACCCTCCATAAAACCATTTTTAAAAATCCGGAAGTAACCATTATTCATATTTTCTCTCCACGGTATTAAATAAAAATGAAAAACTCATTCTCCTAAAAAGAATTGAAGAGGGGGGAAGTGTGAGGAAGGGAGTGTAGGACTAAGTTTCAGCGAATGGGCATGACCTAGGACTTGCTTGTCCTCAGTGCACAGAAATTAGAATAATCTGATACCATACATTTTTTAGAAATGATTTGGAAAATATTTGAACACCTTGTCTTAAAATATTTTATTCGTCGTGTTAAAATAAAACGTCCCATAATCCATTTCTTTTCTTTTCTTTTTTTTCAATTTCTCAGAAAAAAACAAAAAAGGCTCCTAGGGAAAAAAGGGGGGAAAGGGGGGGTAGATGGTTTTTTCCCTTAATTTTTCCATTTTTTCCCCAGGCCTTCATATTTGCACCAACGATGCCAATTCCCCTCCCTTCCTGTTTTCTTTCCTCACCTGACAAATCATGACTACATCCTGCTTGCCCTAGTGAATGGGCATTTCCTAGCGTCCCTCTAGGCTTTTCCCAGGTAGATTGAAGAAACATGCCTGATTGTGTAAACAGGGGTGGAAGGGGGGGAGACAGATGGGGGGGACACAGCAGACCCATGCAGCGTATTGAGGGGCGCTGGCTGCAGTTGTAACTTCTTTCCCAGCGCCAGGGTGTGTTGGTGTTCCGATTGGAAGGCATCCATGTGTGAATTCTACACCTGTTCTTCACTGATGAGATTTTCAGACAATTCTAGGGAGATGCTAAACTTCTACCAACTTGTGTGTGTGTGTGTGTGTGTTTGACTCGTATTTTTATGGTTTAAATAAAATTGCTTTTCACCTGGGGCGAGTAAAATTTGACCTGATAGGGAGCCCCATGGCGCTGAGTGGTAACGGTGCCGTACTGCAGTGCTCACAACCTGAGGCGAAAGCTGGGTTCAGGAAACTCCAGGTTGACCCATCCTTCCAAGGTTGGTAAAATGAGTCCCCAGCTTGCTGGGGGGGAAAGTGTAGAGGACTGGGGAAGGCTATGGCAAACCACCTCGTAAAAAGTCTGCCATGAAAATGCCGAGATGCGACGTCCCCCTAGAGTCGGGAATGACTGGCGCACAGGGGGACTACCTTTACCTACCTTTTTGACTAGCTGATGGACAGATTGCACTTTCCACACTCTGGTTACTTGCTTTCTTGGGCGTAGGGAGTGTGGGGAGTCCATGGAGACTGCGTTGGAGACGCCTGATAATAAAATACTGGGATCTCAGGCATCCCCCAGTATTTTACCTGTACTGTTAACTGCTAACATTCCTTTTTTAACACAATAGGGTTGGCAAGCCCAATTGAAGACATATCTGGGGACTTTGGGGGGTGGAGCCAGGAGACATTGGGGGTGGAGCCAGGAGCAAGGGTGTGACAAGCATCATTGAACTCCAAAGGGAGTTCTGGCCATCACATTTAAAGGGGCCGCACACTTTTAAATGCCTTCCCTCCGCTGGAAATAATGAAGAATAGGAGCACCTTTTGGGGCTCATACAGTTGGACCCCTTGGTCCAATCCTTTTGAAACTGGGAGGGTGTTTGGAGGAGAGGCACTAGATGCTATGCTGCACATTTTGTGCCTCTACCTCAAAAAACAGCCCCCCCCCCGAACCCCAGATACCCATAGATCAATTCTCCGTTATATATAGGGGAGGGACGGTGGCTCAGTGGTAGAGCATCTGCTTGGTAAGCAGAAGGTCCCAGGTTCAATCCCTGGCTTCTCCAAAAAAGGGTCCAGGCAAAATGGTGTGAAAAACCTCAGCTTGAGACCCTGGAGAGCCGCTGCCAGTCTGAGAAGGCAATACTGACTTTGATGGACCAAGGGTCTGATTCAGTAGAAGGCAGCTTCATATGTTCATATGTTCCTATGGAAATCAGTTTCCATAGGGAATAGTGGAGAGTCTAGCAGTCGTTTCCCTTCCCCCTACCCACTTTCTGATGACCCTGAAGTGGGGGGAAGGCCTCCAAACAGGGGGGATCCCTTGCCCCATCTGGGGATTAGGCAAAACCGGAAACCACAGTGTACCGATTAGTAACAACTGAAGTACACCACTGCGTTACTTATATATTACAAATAATTGCTCCCCAGATATTTCTTATATCCTACTCGTGTATTCTTCACCAAAATTCATAAAGATGTCCATGAATACAGCACAACTCAAAATACAAACTAATTTCCAATGCCTGCAATGGTACCCAAGTCCACTGTCTGTATACTTTTGTTGACAGACGTGTGCAGTACCAATAAATGTGCTACTTCTTGTTTGGGTAGCAGGCCAAAATCCAACTGGTGTGGCATGTGCTACTTCTTGCTTAGGTAGCAGTCCGAAATCCAACAGGTGCAGCCTTATATTGTGGAACCCGTGCTTAAGGCAAAAGCTCACATGACATATTATGTCTCTTTAGTTTGCACAGACCATTCGTGCAAACTGAAGAGACATAATAAGTCACATGAGCTTTTGCCTTAAGCACGGGTTCCAGAATATAAAGCCGTACCTGTTGGATTTCGGACTGGTACCTAAGCAAGAAGTAGCACATTTTTTGGTACTGCACGCGTCTATCAAAGGAAGGACACAGACAGTGGACTTTGGTACCATTACAGCAACTGGAAATTAATTTGTATTTTGAGTTGCGCTGTATTCATGGACATTTGTACGGATTTTGGTGAAGAATACCTGAACAGGATATAAGAAATATCTGTAGAGCAATTATTTGCAATATATAAGTAACGCAGTGGTTTATTTCAGTTGTTAACCATCTGGGGATTGGCATCCCTATAACACAATGTTATATCATTGAACTAGAAGTTCCCGTCCAATGGCTCTCAGGGTTTGTTTGTTTTTAATAACGGTTATTTAATTGGCATTTATCTGACCCTAATGGAATGAATTGTAGGCTATTTCTCAATTCTTAAAACTTAGCATATTACGTGCTGTTTTTGTAAATTGCTTGTTATATGCATCCAGTGGTCTAAATTGGATTCTTGTATGTTAGAGTTATAGTTGTATTATTTATTTTCCCTATGCTGCCTTTGTATTGGATTAAATTTAATAAAATAAAATAAAAAATTTAAAAATTTATCCGACCCTGATGCTAGACTTTATGAAGCCCTTTTTCCAAGTGCAGGGGTGCCGGAGAGAGCAGGAAACCTAACACACACCCACACACCCCCAAGTCCTGAATCGACTCCTCAAATTGGCCTGTTTTTGCAGAAATCAAGATGGCTGTTTCTGAAGAGAGAGAGAGAGAGAGAAAAATTGTCGGTTGCTTACCCAACAGAACTTTCCGGAAAGATGTCATTCCACACCCCCCATCTCCCCCCCCCCCCCAGTTTAGGCCTGATCAGCTTTCGTGACGAAACCAGTCAGTTCTCTTTTTGTGAGAAGCTGCTTTGCAGGGAGAAGGTGTGGGGGTAGAGTTCAAGAGGGGGTGGGGAGAAGAGGGCGGCCATGCAGCAAATTTAGCTCCTAAACCGCTTTTAAAAAATTAGGTCAGTTAAAAGATTTTGCCCGGCGACCCTGTGACCTCCTGTTTACTTAACGCTAAGCCGCTGGAGTAAAACCGGGGAAATGTGGGCGGAGGGGCATCTTTCTGTCACGGCATGGCTGCGCGTGGCTGACAGTCTGTTTCCTGTGGCTAAGAGAAAGCCCCGTCGCCCGTCCAAGTCTCGTTTTCCAGATCCGTGATGGCAGTTGGGGCAGATTTTATTTACTGGGAGACAAACACACCCCACACCACTGCCAGCTTGCATGTGAGCATGTGCTGAGTCTGTGGCAATCCCCAGTCTTCAGCTGCAACGAATTCTGGGTTCGACCCCCGGCATTCTCACGTTCCCTCTAAGCTGTGGAGTCTTGTGAGCAGAAATTCTACTTTGTGAGCTGCTGGCGTTCAAGCGGTGAGCTGCCAGCGTTAAAATTGTGTGCTGCTGCATAAATTAGTGTGCTTTGGGGACATTTTTTGGGAGCCGAGACAAAAACGTGTGAGCCGGAGGCTAAAAAAGCTGTGAGCTGGCTCACACTGACTCAGCTTAGAGGGAACACTGATCGTCAGTCAAAGGTCCTGAGGTAAAAAGCTGCTCTCCTACGGCCCTGAAGAGTACAGTTGCCAGCTCTGGGTGGGGAGAGACCTAGAGATTTAGGTGTAGAGAGAGAAGGGACCTTGGCAGGGTACAATGCCATAGGCTCCACCCTCTGAAGCAGCCATTTTCTTTCCACCTCTCTCTTCCTCCCACATCTATTTTCCTTCCTGTCCTGTGGCTCTCAAACATCTACTGTGGCTTTTATGTGGCTCTTACATTAAGCAAGCTTGGCCACCCCTGGCATAGAAGTTGCTGAGCGGTCTGCACAAACTGAGCAAAAAATCCTACAGCCACACACTTCTGTTTTTAGCCAGAGTACTGCTTGGCATGCCAAATCTGATCCTCAGCATCTCCAGGTACGGGATTTTGGTTAAGGGAAAGGTCTTTCTCCACCTGAGACTCCAGAGAGCTGTCAGCAGGTGGAATAGTAGCAAGGACATAAAGAGCTGCACCAGCTCCAGGAGATAAAAAAATAACGCCAAGGCCATGGTGTGGAATCAGGCAAAAATATGCTTTATTACTGAATTTAATTTCCAAAAATCCCCTATGCATTTCACCAACAGACTTTGTCGGGGGAATCTGGAATGTATAATAACAATGCTGAATTACCATAAGTATAGTTAAAATTATATAAATAGATATGGTATTAAAAGTTAAAATCCAGGTCCTGAAACAGGTTTGTAACATTCATTTAGGCACAGTAAAAGAAAAGAAAGAAAAAGATTTCTTTAATTTTGAGCCAAAACCTGTCGGGTGCTGGATAGCCTTATCTTATCTCTGCTCTTTACAAGGACAGAATAAACTGTAGCTGTTTTGTATGTGACTGGTACTTTAGGACCTGGGTTTTAATTTGTAATACCATATCTGATGTATATAATTTTAACCACGGCTTTTTTTATTTTTAAAGCTGGAATTCCTTTGCATATTAGGCCACACACCCCTGATGTAACCAGTCCTCCAAGAGGTTATAGGGCTCTTCTTACAGAGCCTAATACGCAAAGGAGTTCCTGTTACAAAAAAAGCCCTGATTTTAACTATACTTACGTAAATTCAGCATTGTTATCAATGTTCCCTCTAAGCTGTGGAGTCTTGTGAGCAGAAATTCTGCTTTGTGATCTACTGGCATTAGAGTCTCAGAGCGGTCACAATCTCCTTTACCTTCCCCCCCCCCCCCCCCAGTAGACACTCTGTAAGGTAGGTGAGGCTGAGAGAGCTCTTACAAGCAACTGCCCTTTCAAGGACAACTCCTACAAGAGCTATGGCTGACCCAAGGCCATTCCAGCAGGTGCAAGTGAACAAGTGGGGAATCAAACCCGGTTCTCCCAGATAAGAGTCCACGCACTTAACCACTATGCCAAACTGGCTCTCTGAGTTTGCTTTGAGGCCATTTTTCCTGAGCTGAGATAAAAATGTGTGAGCTGGAGGCTAAAAACCTGTGAGCTAGCTCACGCTAACTCAGCTTAGAGGGAACATGGGTTGTTGTGTATTACGGATTCCCCTGAGGAACCTGTTGGTGAAATGCTTAGGGAATTTTGGGAAATTTATCTGAGTTAAAAAGCCAAGTGGAGGACAGACAACACAGAGTAAGACGGGCTGTCGGGGTCCGATCCAGTGTTAAAACTGCCCTTGATGCTAGGTGAGGCATGACTCATAAGTAGAGATGTCAAGGCCTGGAAAAAAAACTGGAAAAATTTGGAAAAAAGGGTTTTTCCCATATTTTTCATGAAGCCCTTTTTGTTTGTTTTTTCCCCGAAAAATGGGAAAAATTGAAGAAAAGAAAAAAAATTGATTATGGAACATTTTATTTTAACATGATGAATAAAATATTTTAAGACAAGGTGTTCAAATGTTTTCCAGATCATTTCTAAAAAATATGTATGGTATCGAATTATTCTAATTTCTGTGCACTGAGCACAAGCAAGACTTAGGTCATGCCCATTCATTGGAACTTAGTCCTACACTCCCGTCTAGACACTTCCCCGCTCTTCAATTCTTTTTAGGAGAATGAGTTTTTTTATTTTTATTTAATACAGTGGAGAGGAAATATGAATAATTATTACTTCTGGATTTTTAAAAATTGTTTTGTGGAGGTTTTTTTTTTTGTCTGTTCCACATAAACTAATAAACAGTTCAGGAGATTGTTCCATTTGTTACAATTACAAATAAATATTATTTAAAAAGTAAATTCTGTTTGTCATAATTGTTTGGATGCATTATATTTTTAATAAGCTAGTTGTGATAATCTCATGCCAAGTAAAATTGTCCATAGTCGTATTTTATGTTCCTAAAGTAACAGAATGACTTTCAATCTGGGAAAGAAAAAAGAAGTGCTAATGTAGCATTTTTTCCCCAATTTTTCCGAAAATTTCCATTCCCCCCCCCCCCCCAAAAAACCTTGGGTTTTTTTCCAAGCTTCAAAATTTCTGGAAATTTACATCTCTACTCATGAGCCATAAACATGCCCTCTATGCAGAAGTGTCTAGGATCCATCTCAAGTTAAAAAGTTCCATGGGGTGGGGAAGACCCCCCTTCTGCACTGGAGACCCTCATGAGCGGCTGCTAGTCAGAAACTGACGCGATATAAGGCAGATCTGTGCATTTGTCCAGCTTGGCTGGAAGCAGCCGCTAAGGAAGCTACGTGGGGAGAACGGAAGTTCTCCCTATGTCTGCAAGTCAAGTCTTCACACTTGACTTGAGGTGGTTGTCATATCCTGAGTACCGCTTCGACTTTCGGTCCTGCCTGCATGGAAAGAGGAGAATTTGGGCTGGAGCAGGTAACGAGAGGCAGGCGCTCGAAACGATCAAGCAAGCGGAGGTGGAAAGACCTGGGCTTGTTTTGTGCAGTTTTGAGATACGGTTGCAGAAGTTCTGAGGTTGCCAACATCCAGGTGGTGCCTGCAGATCTCCTGCTATTACAGCTCCTCTCCAGGTGACGGAGATTAAAAAATGGCCGCTTCAGAAGGTGGAGTCTAGGGCAGTGTACCCTGCTGAAGCCCCTCCCCTCCCCAAACCCCGCCCTCCCCCAAATCTTTAGGTATTACCTCACCCAGAGCTGGGAAACGCTATTGCAGACTTACTTGATTTCATGGGATTGAAACCCAGTCCATGGGTTTGTTTCAGTGTTGGTAAAAAAGAACATTACTGTGGTTTGACTGAACGACTGTCACATGATTGATACAAGTGGTCTGGTGTGTTGGGGAGGGGGGGAAATTGCAAGATCAAATCGGTGAGAGCTCTTTGCTAGCCAATTGGGGTGGCAGCTGTGGTACAGAGTTGGAACTTGTGTTCCCCAAACAGGAAGCAAAGGACGTGGCTCGTTTCAGAACGATTCTGGGTAGGCAACCGTATGCGAAGAAGAAAAATTGTGGCTTGTGTTTGTTTTGATGAAGAAAAATTGCCAAGTCAGGGAGAGAGCGACTCATCTTGTAGAGGGTTTTCTCGCAAAGGTAGCTTCCGAGCAGCACTTCCTGGAGTGAAATCAAGGCCAAAAATATGTGAACATCCCCTGTATTGTGGCAATAAGCTCAAATTGTGACCAAAAAGGTTGAGGGGACACTGCTCTACTCTAGGGTGATCTTGGACTGGATGGCCTGAATGGCCCCTTCCAACTCTATGATTCGATGATTTGATGAATATGAAGCATGGCCAACGCCATGCTGGGAATTATTAGGAAGGGAATTGAAAACAGATCAGCCAGTATCATAATGCCCCTGTATAAATCGATGGTGCGGTCTCATTTGGAATACTGTGTGCAATTCTGGTCACCGCATCTCAAAAAGGATATTATAGCATTGGAAAAAGCCCAGAAAAGGGCAACTAGAATGATTCAAGGGTTGGAACACTTTCCCTATGAAGAAAGGTTAAAACGCTTGAGGCTCTTTAGCTTGGAGAAACGTCGACTGCGGGGTGACATGATAGAGGTTTACAAGATTATGCATGGGATGGAGAAAGCAGAGAAAGAAGTATTTTTCTCCCTTTCTCACAATACAAGAACTCGTGGGCATTCGATGAAATTGCTGAGCAGTCAGGTTAAAACGGATAAAAAGAAGTACTTCTTCACCCAAAGGGTGATTAACATGTGGAATTCACTGCCACAGGAGCTGGTGGCGGCTACAAGCATAGCCAGCTTTAAGAGGGTATTGGATAAAAATATGGAACAGAGGTCCATCAGTGGCTATTAGCCACAGTGTATGTATATATATGTGTGTGTGTGTGTGTCTATGTATGTATATGTGTGTGTGTGTACACACACACATATATTGGCCACTGTGTGACAGAGTGTTGGACTGGATGGGCCATTGGCCTGATCCAACATGGCTTCTCTTATGTTCTTATGTGACACAGAGTGTTGGACTGGATGGGCCATTGGCCTGATCCAACAGGGCTTCTCTTATGTTCTTGGGAAGCTGTGACCCAAGTCCTGGGGAGGCGTTCCATTTGGTTCCTGACAACCTTGCAGTGCGGGGCGCTCACAAATTCTTTTCTCTTTTTTTTTTGTTTCCCTCCTCCAACTCTTAGGGAAAGGTACCGAGAGAAGCTCCTACACGTTTGGGAGAGACGCAGGCATGCCGGCCCTCAATCAGGTGAGAGGAGGGGCATGGTGGTCAGGGCTGGGAGGCCTTTGGGGGCTGGGGGCTGTCTGCCTCTTGTCGCTTTGGTTGTGGCGCTAAGACGTTTGGACATGGCGGGGGGGGGCACACAACGCGATATGTAAAGGAGCTCAGGGGACGGGCCACGGCTCAGTGGCGGAGCCTCCAGTTCACGGGCAGAAGGTCCCAAGTTCAGTTCCCGCCATCTCCAATTAAAATAGGGTTGCTAGTCCCCAGGTGGTAAATGTACGGCTACGTAGGAAACCACCACAGATGGACTGAACAACACAAATTGCTGGTGAAAACGTCTTAGAGACCACTTAAATCCTTTGCACGCCCAATTCTCTTATATACATAAAAAGGTCAAGGTAGTCCCCTGCGCAAGGACCACTTATTACCGACTCTGGGGTGACGTCGCATCACAACGTTTTCATATATACATAGAACACATCAAAAGAGTATATTGTGCTTCTCATATATTACATACATCCTTCATAGATCCCAGTAGGCAGCTGTTTTGGTCTGAAGCAATAGAACAAAGCAGTAGACAAATTCACCTTTAAGACCAACTAAGTTTTATTCAGAAAGTAGAAGAAGAAGACGACTGTAGATTTGTACCCCGCCCTTCTCTCTGAATCAGAGACTCAGAGCGGCTTACAATCTCCTATGTCTTCTCCTCCCCCCCCCCCCCCACAACAGGCACCCTGTGAGGTGGGTGGGGCTGAGAGGGCTCTCACAGCAGTTGCCCTTCCAAGGACAACTCCTGCGATGGCTATGGCTAACCCAAGGCCATTCCAGCAGGTGCAGGTGGAGGCGTGGGGAATCAAACCCCGTTCTCCCAGATAAGAGTCCACACACTTAAGCACTACACCAAACTGGCTCTCCAGTTTGTAAGCTTAAGAGCATACGAAAGCTTACATTCTGAACTTAGTTGGTCTTAAAGGTGCACTTGTCTACTGCTTCGTTCTATACATCATTCATATCGTTGCATTTAGAACATGAACCCTTCCCAAAGTTCTTAAAGTTACCGTCCCATGCACTTGCACTCAGCCGTCACGCCACGATTTACACATCCAGCACAAAATCCGGTCGCCGACTTTTCTTCTCTAATGGGTGATATTGCCAGGTAGCACTTTTGTAGACTGTGAAGTAGCTGTATTTCTTTCACAAAATAGGTGGCAACATGAATCCTAGGTGGACGGCACGTTGTTGTAATTCTTCTTTTCGTCCGCAGCTAAGATCTATGAATATAATAGAATTTGGTTTGCAAAAGATTGAAGTGATCTCAAGACTTTTTTCACCAGCAATTTGTGTTGTTCAGTCCATCTGCAGTGGCTGCCTGTGTGTGTGGACAACCCCCAGGTGGGACAGGGGATCCCCAGTTTGGAGGCCCTCCCCCCAATTCAGGGTCATCAGAAAGTGGGGAGAAGGGAGGAAATGTCTACTGGGCACTCCATTATTCCCTATGGAGACTGATTCCCATAGGGTATTATGGATAATTAATCTGTGGGTATCTGAGGCTCTGTGGGGCTGTTTTTTTAGGTAGAGACACCAGACTTTCAGCATGGCATTCAATGCATCTCCTTAAAATACCACCCAAGTTTTAAAAAGATTGGACTTGGGGGGGTCCAATTCTATGAGCCGCCAAAGAAGGTGCCCCTGTCCTTCATTATTCCAAATGGAGGGAATGCATTTAAAAGAAGCATGGTCCCTTTAAATGTGAGGACCAGAACTCCCTTTGGAGTTCATTCGTGCTTGCCACACCCTTGCTCCTGGCTCCCCCCCTCCCCAAAGACCCCAGATATTTCTTGAGTTGGACTTGGCAACCCTAAATTAAAAGGACCAGGCAGTAGATTTCAAAACAGAGGTCCTTCCCCTCCAGTTTGGTGTAGTGGTAAAGTGTGTGGACTCTTATCTGGGAGAACCGGGCTTGATTCCCCACTCCTCCACTTGCAGCTGCTGGAATGGCCTTGGCTCAGCCATAGCTCTGGCAGAGGTTGTCCTTGAAAGGGCGGCTGCTGTGAGAGCCCTCTCCAGCCCCACCCACCTCACAGGGTGACTGTTGTGGGGAGAGAAAGAGAAAGGAGATTGTAGGCCGCTCTGAGACTCTGTCCTTGAAGGGGCAGCTTCTGTGAAAGCTCTCTCAGCCCCACCCCCCTCACAGGGTGTCTGTTGTGGGGAGAGAAAGAGAAAGAAGATTGTAGGCCACTCTGAGACTCTGTCCTTGAAGGGGCAGCTTCTGTGAAAGCTCTCTCAGCCCCAACCCCCTCACAGGGTATCTGTTGTAGGGGAAGAAGATAAAGGAGATTGTAAACTGCTCTGAATCTCTGATTCAGAGAGAAGGGCAGGGTATAAATCTGCATTTCTTCTTCTTCTTCTTCTTCTTCTTCTTCTTCTTCTTCTTCTTCTTCTTCTTCTTCTTCTTCTTCTTCTTCTTCTTCTTCTTCTTCTTCTTCTTCTTCTTCTTCTTCTTCTTCCCTCTCAGCTGAGCAGTCTTCTGCAGACAGGACCTTTCCTATTCTCTTTTTTTTCATCCAAAAAAGAAAAATAACAAAACCACTTTATAGAGGAGGGGGGGAGAGGAAAGAGTGATCGGAGGTTGTTTAAAAATCTAGACCAGCCCCGGTGTGATTGGCAGCCCCCTGGCCTTCCCTTAAACGCAGGATGTTTTCTTTTTGGGTTCCGAAACAGCTGTGCGGGGCCAGCTCTCAGTGCCAGAGTGGGTTTAATTTTAAAAGGGAAACCTGCCAACCAGCCCCGGTGCTTTAATATTGGGATAGGTTTGCCAGGGGAAGGGAACTACTTATCCCAGTTGCTGACTGAGAAATGTAAGGAAGAAGAAAGAAAATATTGGGTGAAACTATATGCTTGGCTAGACGGTCAAGACTCTTAAGATTCTTTGGTGTGAACTTATATCTCCTTTCTCCTGTCTTCTTTATTATAATATCATTTTTATTGGAAATATAAGCTTAAATAGACATTTGAACAAGAAGACTTGCAATCCCTAAAACATAGTATTTAGATGTTGATGATTTAATGTAAAGAGATATAATAACATGTGACAATATCTGTATTTTAAGAAAGCATACTACATGCAGATTAGATTATGATAACACTGTTATCTGTAACTACAGTTTTCTAGTTCCCCCTTACCCATTCACTTTAAGTAGAAGAAGAAGACGACGACATTGGATTTATATTCCGCCCTCCACTCAAGAGTCTCAGAGCGGCTCACAATCTCCTTTATCTCCCTCCCCCACAACGGACACCCTGTGAGGCAGGTGGGGCTGAGAGAGCTCTCCAAGAAGTTGCCCTTTCAAGGATAGAGTCTCAGAGCAGCCTACAATCTCCTTTCCCTTCCTTTCCCACAACAGACACCCTGTGAGGTAGGTGGGGCTGAGAGGGCTCTCCCAGCAGCTGTCCTTTCAAGGACAGAGTCTCAGAGCGGCCTACTATCTCCTTTCCCTTCCGTCTCCACAACAGATACCCTGTGAGGTGGGTGGGGCTGAGAGAGCTCTCCCAGAAGCTGCCCTTTCAAGGACAGAGTCTCAGAGCGGCCTACTATCTCCTTTCCCTTCCGTCTCCACAACAGACACCCTGTGAGGTGGGTGGGGCTGAGAGGACTCTCACAGAAGCTGCCCTTTAAAGGACAACCTCTGCCAGAGCTATGGCTGCCCCAAGGCCACTCCAGCAGCTGCCAGTGGAGGAGTGGGGAATCAAACCTGGTTCTCCCAGATAAGAGTCCGCACACTTCACCACTACGCCAAACTGGCTTTCTCTAGAAAACCAATAAAACGTTCAGATCGCCAGGAGGAGGGAAGAGGCCCGGTTAGGGAAAGGATTGAAAGCTGGAAATGGGGGGTGGGGGGAGCCATAAGAGGTCAGGAACTTGGGCGATCTGGAATGGGGTTGGTCAGCAGCATTACGTCTAAGTTGTGGGGTCTTGTGACTTCATGAGCTACTGGCATTAAAGCTGTGAGTGACCTCATCAGGGGTGGAATTCTAGCAGGAGCTCCTTTGCATATTAGGCCACACACCCCTGATGTAGCCAGTGCTCCAAGAGCTTACAAGGCTCTTTTTGTAAGCACTTGGAGAATTGGCTACATCAGAGGGGTGGGGCCTAATATGCAAAGGAGCTCCTGCTAGAATTCCATCCCTGGACTACATCGATTGGTGTTCTCTGGGGCCTATTTTTCCTGAGCTATGACAAAAATGTGTGAGCCGGAGGCTAACAAATGGTGAGCAAGCTCACACCAACTCAGCTTAGAGGGAACGCTAATCGTCAGTACTGCAGGGTGCAAAGTCATTGCAAGAAGAGCCAGACTTTGGATGTAAGAATTTGCTTTGCAAAGTATGCCCTGGATTTTGTCAACCACAGCCAGCTCTGGCGCTGGAATTCTGCACCTTTGTGTCTTTTTTGAGGTTTTCTTCGAACCAAGTTTCTGGTCTTTGTGATTGTTGGATGACCTCTTGGAAACTGCACCTCTTGGAGAACCAGTTAGTGTCATGCTTAAGAGCAGTGGACTAATCTAGGAGAGCCAGGTTTGATTCCCCACTCTTCCAATTGCAGCTGCTGGGTGACCTTGGGTCAGCTGCTGTTCTTTCAAGAGCAGTTCTCGAAAGAGCTCTCTCAGCCCCACCCACCTCACAAAGGTGCCTGTTGTGGGGGAGGAAGGGAAAGAAGATTATAGGCCGCTCTGAGCCTCTGTCCTTGAAAGGGCAACTTCTGGGAGAGCTCTCTTAGCCCTACCCGCTTCACAGGTTGTGGGGGAGGGAAGGGAACAGAGATGGTAGGCCGCTCTGAGACTCTGTCCTTGAAAGGGCAGCTTCTGGGAAAGCCATCTCAGCCCCACCCACCTCACAGGGTGTCTGTTGTGGGGGAGGAAGGGAAAGAAGATTATAGGCCGCTCTGAGCCTCTGTCCTTGAAAGGGCAACTTCTGGGAGAGCTCTCTTAGCCCTACCCGCTTCACAGGTTGTGGGGGAGGGAAGGGAACAGAGATGGTAGGCCGCTCTGAGACTCTGTCCTTGAAAGGGCAGCCTCTGGGAAAGCCATCTCAGCCCCATCCACCTCACAGGGTGTCTGTTGTGGGGGAGGAAGGGAAAGGAGATTGTAGGCTGCTCTGAGTCTCCGTCCTTGAAAGGGCAGCTTCTGGGAGAGCTCTCTCAGCCCCACCCACCTCACATGGTGTCTGTTGTGGGGGAGGACGGGAAAGGAGATTGTAGGCCGCTCTGAGACTCTGTCCTTGAAAGGGCAGCTTCTGGGAGAGTTCTCTAAGCCCCACCCGCCTCACAGGGTGTCTTGTGGGGGGAGAAGATATAGGAGATTGTAAGCCGCTCTCAGCCCCACCCGCCTCACAGGGTGTCTGTTGTGGGGAGGAAGGGAAATGAGATTGTAGGCCGCTCTGAGACTCTGTCCTTGGAAGGGCAGCTTCTGGGAAGGCTCTCTCAGCCCCACCAACCTCACAAAGGTGTCTGTTGTGGGAAGAGGAAGAGAAGGCGATCGTAAGCTGCTGTGAGACTCCCGAGTGAAGGGCGGGGTATAAATCCAGTCTCTTCTTCTTCGTCTTTTTAATGGGCAAACATTGGCAGTTGAGAAATGCTTAAAAGGGAAATAATTATATTGCAGACATTGAATGCAATAATTTAGGACAGCAGCTATAGCTGTTTGGCTGCGTTTGGAAATAGAGATCGATTTCCCACTATCCCTATGCAGCTCTCACGCTTCTCTTGTCCGTGGGGCTTCTGTCGGAGTTCACACTATCTGCCCCGGGGCTGCAACTTGCTCTGCCTCTTTCATGCAGCAAACGAGATCCTCTAAAAACCGGCTTCTGTTTGCTGCGCAAAAAAAGGTGAAGTTAGTTGCAGCCCCGAGGCAGTTAGTGTGAAATCCAACAGAAGCCCCGCGGAAAAGAGAAGCGTGAGATAGGCTTGCCAATCCCCAGGTCCCAGCGGGGTTTCTTCCGCTTTCCCAGGCTCCTTCCTGCCCCCAGTCAGCTGGCCGAAGGGGGGAAGCCCCACCCCCAGAGGACCATGTGCCTTTGCACCTCCGGAGGCTCCGACTGAAAGGCTTCCTCTTGGGATGGGGTGTCTGTGTTACTTTGAAGAAGTTGGCAGCAACTCGTGAGTAGAGAGGCCAATCCCTCGCTTCAGAGTCCCCAGAAACGGGAGGGGGGGGAGGGAAATGGCTGCTGGGCACTTCATTATTCCCTATGTGGAGATCGATTCTCATAGGGTATAATGGGGAATTGATCTGGAGGTTTCGGGGGGCTCTGGAGGAGCTGATTTTTTGAGGTAGAGGCACCAAATTTTCAGTATAGTATATAGTGCCTCTCCCCAAAGTACCTCCCAAGTTTCAAAACGATTGGACCGGGGGTCCCATTCTATGAGCCCCAAAAGAAGGTGCCCCTATCCTTCATTATTTCCTATGGAAGGAAGGCATTTAAAAAGGTGTGCTGTCCCTTTAAATGTGGTGGCCAGAACTCCCTTGGAGTTCAAGTATGCTTGTCACACCCTTGCTCCTGACTCCGCCCCCAATCTCTCCTGGCTCCACCCCAATGTCCCCTGGCTCCACCCCCAAAGTCCCCAGATATTTCTTGAACTGGACGTGGCAACCCTAGCATGAGAACGGCATAAGGCTAGTGGGGAATCTGTGCTGGTGCCAGGTTGGGGTAAATCTTGGTTTGGTCCACTGGGTTTTCGCAGTGGTGATAATAATGCTGCCGCTGAATGTGGAAGTTCCCATTTGGCTGCAGGAAGTTCAGTTCAGCTATTAGGCAGAGCCTCCACGTACTAAAGAAGAATATCTTAGTTTGCCAGATTTGCTGAGACCGGCCGCTCTCTGTGTCCATTGTTGGGAACCGTGTGGGTAAAGAGCACAGCAGGAAAACTGAGCCATTGTTTTGTTATTAATAATATTCATATATTGATTGCAGACACGCGTATGTATAAACTGCAAATACCAGGGCTTTTTTCATATCAGGAACTCCTTTGCGTATTAGACCACACCCCCTGATGTAGCCCTCAGCCTGCTTCGGCGGGGAGGGCGGGATATAAGTCAAATCAAATCAAATAAATAGCCAATCCTCCAAGAGCTTACAGTAGGCCCTGTGAGAAGAGCCCTGTAAGCTCCAGGAGGATTGGCTACATCAGGGGTGTGTGGCCTAATATGCAAAGGAGTTCCTGCTACAAAAAAAGCCCTGGCAAATGCTATTAACTGAACACTTGCAACCAGTGGAGAGGTCCCAGTAGGCAGCCGTCTTGGTCTGAAGCAATAGAACGAAGCAGTACACAAGTTGTACCTTTAAGACCAACTCAGTTTTATTCAGAATGTAAGCTTTCGTATGGTCTTAAGCAGACTTCATCAGACAAATGAGAATGGAAGCAGCAATTCTTAATACAAGTGGGCAGTGTAGAATCATGGGATTTGTGAGCCACAATTTTACTTGGTGAGCTACTGACATTAAAGTTGTGAGCCGATTCATGAATTAGTGCGCTCTGGGGATCCTCCTTCCTGAGCTACGACAAAAACGTGTGAGTTGGAGGCTAAAAATCTGTCATCTGGCTCACACTAACTCAGCTTAGAGGGAACACAGCTTGCAACCCCTGATGTTTCTCCGCGGCGGTGGCAGGCCAGGACCGGGTTCAGGTTTCCACACTGTAGGGCTGGCTTTTCCCCATTTTAATGCCTGATCTCCCTTTTGTTCTCTGTTTTGTAGGCTGGCTTTCTTCCGAGCGAAATAGGGATTTCAAGTCCCAGCGCCCTCTCCCCGACGGGGGTCAAGGGCGGCTCTCAGTACTACCCATTTCCCAACAACCCTCGCAGGAGAGGAGCAGACAGCAGTATAGGTATGTGGGGTCTGCGGCGTGGGGCGGATGGGTGACAGTTCAAAGGGGAGGGGGCTCCCGGTCTGTTTATTTATTTCTTTTATTTAATTCAGATTTCTATCCCGCCCTCCCCTGACGGGCTCAGGGCAGCGAACAGCAAATAAAAACAACATAAGATATTAAAATATATATACAATAAAATCATTTCCATTATATAGTCCAGGGGTAGCCAACGGTAGCTCTCCAGATGTTTTTTTGCCTACAACTGCCATCAGCCCCAGCCAGCATGGCCAATGGCTGGGGCTGATGGGAGCTGTAGGCAAAAAACATCTGGAGAGCTACCGTTGGCCACCCCAGGTTTAGATTACAGGGATGGCCAACGGTAGCTCTCCTGATGGGTTTTTTTTTTGCCTACAACTCCCATCAGCCCCAGCCATTGGCCATGTGGAATTCACTGCCACAGGAGGTGGTGGCGGCTATAAGCATAGCCAGCTTCAAGAGGGGGTTAGATAAAAATATGGAGCAGAGGTCCATCAGTGGCTATTAGCCACAGTGTGTGTGTGTGTGTAATTATTTTGGCCACTGTGTGACACAGAGTGTTGGACTGGATGGGCCATTGGCCTGATCCAACATGGCTTCTCTTATGTTCTTATGTGACACAGAGTGTTGGACTGGATGGGCCATTGGGCTGATCCAACATGGCTTCTCTTACGTTCTTATGTGACACAGAGTGTTGGACTGGATGGGCCATTGGCCTGATCCAACATGGCTTCTCTTATGTTCTTATGTGACACAGAGTGTTGGACTGGAGGGGCCACTGGCCTGATCCAACATGGCTTCTCTTACGTTCTTATGTGACACAGAGTGTTGTACTGGATGGGCCATTGGCCTGATCCAACATGGCTTCTCTTATGTTCTTATGAGACACAGAGTGTTGGACTGAATGGGCCATTGGGCTGATCCAACATGGCTTCTCTTACGTTCTTATGTGACACAGAGTGTTGGACTGGATGAGCCATTGGCCTGATCCAGCATGGCTTCTCTTATGTTCTTATGACTGATGGGAGTTGTAAGCAAAAAACACCTGGAGAGCTACCGTTGACCACCCTTGGTATAGATTACAGGGTTGGCCAACGGTAGTTCTCCAGATTTTTTTTGCCTACAACTCCCATCAGCCCCAGCCAGCATGGCCAATAGCTGGGGCTGATGGGAGTTGTAGGCAAAAAAACACCTGGAAAGCTACCATTGGCCACCCCTGATATAAAAAGACCTTAAAAAGTCCAGGATGCATGTTGATATTCTGGTGTTGCTGGTTCCAATTATGTTAATTCAGTGAGATTGTCGGCGCTGTGCAATAATAGCCACCTCGCCTTAAACATTGAAGGCAAGCTTGAATAGTTCAGCCTTACGGGCCCTGCGGAACTGTGGCAGGTCCCACAGGGCCCTGATGTCTTCAGGGTGGGCATTTCACAGAGCGGGGGCTGTTACCGAGAACACTCTTGCTCTGGTGGTACGACAATCGAGCTTCTTTCGGTCTGGGGATCTTAAGAAGATTTTGGGACCCTGAACGTAGTTCTCTCTGGGGTACGTATGGGGAGAGGCGGTCCCGAAGGTAGGCCATATAGGACTTTAAAGGTTATGACTATGCATGGATATCCCTTTGTGGCGCGGTTGTATCACGTGGAGCATGAAAGGTCCACAGGGCGGAGCTACCAGGTCCTTGGGTGACCTCATGAGAGAGCCAGTTTGGTGTAGTGGTGAAGTGTGCGGACTCTTATCTGGGGGAACCG
The DNA here is from genome assembly GCF_032191835.1 of Heteronotia binoei. Taxonomy (NCBI): domain Eukaryota; kingdom Metazoa; phylum Chordata; class Lepidosauria; order Squamata; family Gekkonidae; genus Heteronotia; species Heteronotia binoei. Next base: position 194,097,028 of record NC_083224.1, on the reverse strand, counting down.
GGTTCGATTCCTGCTCCTCCCCTTGCAGCTGCTGGAATGGCCTTGGGTTTGCCATGGCTTTCACGGGAGTTGTCTTTGAAAGGGCAGCTTCTGGGAGAGCCGTCTCAGCCCACCCACCTCACAGGGTGTCTGTTGTGGGGGAGGAAGGGAAAGGAGATTGTAGGCCGCTCAGAGACTCTGGCCTCGAAAGGGCAGCTTCTGGGAGATCTCTCTCAGCCCCACCCACCTCACAGGGTGTCTGTTGTGGGGGAGGAAGGAAAAGGAGATTGTAGGCCGCTCAGGGACTCTGTCCTCAAAAGGGCAGCTTCTGGGAGAGCTCTCTCAGCCTTACCCACCTCACAGGGCGTCTGTTTGAGGGAGGAAGGGAAAGGAGATTGTAGGCCATTCTGAGACTCTATCCTCGAAAGGGCAGCTTCTGGGAGAGCTCTCTCAGCCCCACCCGCCTCGCAGGGTGTGGGGGAGGATGGGAAAGGAGATTGTAGGTTGCTCAGACTCTTTCCTTGAAAGAGCAGCTTCTGGGAGAGCTCTCTCAGCCCCACTCACCTCACAGGATGTCTGTTGTGGGGGAGGAAGGGAAAGGAGATTGTAGGCCACTCTGAGCCTCTGTCCTTGAAAGGGCAGCTTCTGGGAGAGCTCTCTTAGCCCCACCCACCTCACAGGGTGTCTGTTGTGGGGAAGGAAGGGAAAGGAGATTGTAGGCCGATCTGAGCCTCAGTCCTTGAAAGGGCAGCTGCTGTGAGAGCTCTCTCAGCCCCACCCACCTCACAGGGTGTCTGTTGTGGGGGAGGAAGCGAAAGGGGATTGTAGGCCGCTATGAGACTCTGTCCTTGAAAGGGCAGCTTCTGGGAGAGCTCTCTCAGCAGCACCCACCTCACAGGGGTGTCTGTTTGGGGGGAAGGATATAAAGGAGATTGTAAGCCGCTATGAGACTGATTCAGAGAGAAGGGCAGGGTATAAATCTGCAATTCTTCTTCAGTTCTCCATGCCATTGGTGTTCTGCAGTCCAGCTTGTCTGCAAATGCTTCCAAGCCACCTGCAACTGCATTGCGCCTGGAGCAGGGCCGACCCTGCCAGTAAGCAAACTAGGTGATCGCCTAGGGTGCCGGCCTTCTGGGGGCACCGAATTGGGTGCCCCCATGTGACTGCATGGCGTTATCAGTTTTTAACTAACACTGCGTTTTGCAAATGCTCCCCCCCACTCCTCGCTGAACGTGCGCTCCGTAGGAGCCCATTTGGAAGAGAGGGCCATAGTTGGAGAGACACAGCTGTGCCAAAGACCTGTACTTTTTAAAGGGGGGGCACCTCTCCAGGGCACCCTTTGGAAGTCTCATTCCCAGGCCTTTTTTTTTTTTGTAGCAGCAACTCTTTTGCATATTAGGCCACACCTCTCTGATGTAGCCAGTCCTCCTGGAGCTTACAGCAGGCTCTGTACGAAGAACCTTGCAAGCTCTCCGAGGATTGGCTACATCAGGGGGTGTGGCCTAACATGCAAAGGAGCTCCTGCTAGAATTCCACCCCTGTAGCCAATCCTCTTGGAGCTTACGGTAGGCCCGGTACGAAGAACCTTGCAAGCTCTCTGAGGATTGGCTACATCAGGGGGTGTGGCCTAACATGCAAAGGAGCTCCTGCTAGAATTCCACCCCTGTAGCCAATCCTCTTGGAGTTTACGGTAGGCCTGCTAAAAAGAACCCTGCAAGCTCTCCAAGGATTGGCTACATCAGGGGGTGTGGCCTAACATGCAAAGGAGCTCCTGCTAGAATTCCACCCCTGTAGCCAATCCTCTTGGAGCTTACGGTAGGCCCGGTACGAAGAACCTTGCAAGCTCTCCGAGGATTGGCTACATCAGGGGGTGTGGCCTAACATGCAAAGGAGCTCCTGCTAGAATTCCACCCCTGTAGCCAATCCTCTTGGAGTTTACGGTAGGCCTGCTAAAAAGAACCCTGCAAGCTCTCCAAGGATTGGCTACATCAGGGGGTGTGGCCTAACATGCAAAGGAGCTCCTGCTAGAATTCCACCCCTGTAGCCAATCCTCTTGGAGCTTACAGTAGGCCTTGCACGAAGAGCCCTGGAAGCTCTTGAAGGAGGATTGGGTACATCAGGGGGTGTGGCTGATACGCAAAGGAGTTCCTGCTACACAAAAAGCACGGCTCATTCCGCTGATTACGGAGGGGAGGTAGCCATTCTTTACCTTTGGAGAAATCGGCCCTCCCGATCCTGGCATCTGGCATTCATTGACGGGGGGAGGGGGAATATTCCAGGAATGGTGACCTGTTAGGAGCCCGACCCATGTGGCCATCTCCCCTTGAGCCCAGGCAGGGAGGGGTTCTTTGAAAGAAGCCTTGTGAGGAATCCTAGAGGCCCAGTAAGATTTCAAAACGGCACTCAACTCCAAAAGGCCTTGAGCCTTACTGGTGACTTTCTGTCCCTTTTGTCCGTTGGGAATTCTATGTGCCGTCTCTGGACGCACTGAAAAAAAAAAAAAGAATCTTGTGGGTTTTGCAGCTTTTTTGCAACTTATTGATGCATCGGAGACACTTTTGAAATTTGTCCTGAGCTTTTTGCCTTCGGTCGAGAGACGTGGTTGGAACGCCCTTTTTCTAGAAGAGGATCCGGAGCAGAAACAATTCAGTCGATCTCCCGTTCGAGGGGACGCCTCGGATGGAACCGGGAAACTTTGGGGGAATCGTTATTGCCCTTTTAGTCTTCTATTGAACGTGTTTGTGTGCTTTTGTTTCAACACATTCTTCATCATGCGGCCGTTATAACTTCGGTTGCGCTGTCTGAAGCATTTGAAGATGGCGGCAGTTCTGTTCTGGTCAGGATGTGAACTGCTTTGCTCCATGGAGGGGGGTGGAATTAGAAGGGATATTGGCCAGCAGCTTCTGCCGAATAGTGACACAAGTTTTCCAAGGGGCAAGGAGGCACCAAGGCCCTCCTGGTCGCTTGCCTTCATGGGCCCCTTTTTGGACAGAGTGGGCGGCATGGCATCCAGCTCCCACTTCTGTTGGCATGACAAGTGCAGGGATCCAGGCAACTCAGTGGGCCAGGTTGAGACACCAGGGCTCCGAGTGCGATACTCTGACCGGTATACGCAGGCTTGCTTCTCCCCCACCGAGTGTTTCTCCCCTACCCAGGCATACGATTTCCAGCCCCCGCCCCTCCCTTTTTCTTCCTTTCATCCCCTTATGTTTGGACTAATGAGATCCACCTGTTCTTGCAAGCAAGTTCATTCCCCCCCAAAAAATACCTCTGCATCGCAGCGAAGGGTCCTAGTGCCTGCCTTTTTATTCTCATCCCCCTCCCCCCCACCTGATAACCAGTTCAAAATCTGAAATGAACTAGGCTGCGTGGTGCCTGCTCTCTGAGGAGGTTGCCTGTTGCGTCTCTGCTTGCTCTTGCCTCCAGCATAGATAGATCTCTTTGTTGGTGTGAGGGGAATGTGCGGATTATTCTTAGGGCAGTAGAATCACTTGCTTAATGGCCTGTGGATCTTCACAGGAATGTTTGGCTCCTTTTTAAAAAGATTCTGGGGGGGGGGGGGGCGGGGTGCAGTTACATTTCTGCATTACTTTAAGAACATAAGAGAAGCCATATTGGATCAGGCCAATGGCTCATCCAGTCCGACACTCTGTGTCACACAGTGGCCAAAAAACCCCAAGTGCCATCAGGAGGTCCATCAGTGGGGCCAGGACACTAGAAGCCCTCCTACTGTGCCCCCCAAGCTCCAAGAATACAGAGCATCACTGCACCAGACATAAGACCATAAGTGAAGCCATATTGGATCAGGCCAATGGCCCATCCAGTCCAACACTCTGTGTCACATAAGAACAGAAGAGAAGTCATGTTGGATCAGGCCAATGGCCCATCCAGTCCAACACTGTGTGACATACAGTGGCCAAAAAACCCCAAGTGCCATCAGGAGGTCCATCAGTGGGGCCAGGACACTAGAAGCCCTCCCACTGTGCCCCCCCCAAGCTCCAAGAATACAGAGCATTACTTGCCCCAGACAGAAGAACATAAGAGAAGCCATGTTGGATTAAGCCAATGGCCCCTCCAGTCCAACACTCTGTGTCACATAAGAACATAAGAGACGCCATGTTGGATCAGGCCAGTGGCCCCTCCAGTCCAACACTCTGTGTCACATAAGAACATCAGAAAAGCCCTGTTGGATCAGGCCAATGGCCCATCCAGTCCAACACTCTGTGTCACACAGTGGCCAAAAAACCCAGGCGCCATCAGGAGGTCCATCAGTGGGGCCAGGACACTAGAAGCCCCTCTACTGTGCCCCTACCCCAAGCACCCAGAATACAGAGCATCACTGCCCCAGACATAAGACCATAAGTGAAGCCATATTGGATCAGGCCAATGGCCCATCCAGTCCAACACTCTGTGTCACATAAGAACAGAAGAGAAGTCATGTTGGATCAAGCCAATGGCCCATCCAGTCCAACACTGTGTGACATACAGTGGCTAAAAAACCCCAAGTGCCATCAGGAGGTCCATCAGTGGGGCCAGGACACTAGAAGCCCTCCCACTGTGCCCCCCCCCAAGCTCCAAGAATACAGAGCATTACTTGCCCCAGACAGAAGAACATAAGAGAAGCCATGTTGGATCAAGCCAATGGCCCCTCCAGTCCAACACTCTGTGTCACATAAGAACATAAGAGACGCCATGTTGGATCAGGCCAGTGGCCCCTCCAGTCCAACACTCTGTGTCACATAAGAACATCAGAAAAGCCCTGTTGGATCAGGCCAATGGCCCATCCAGTCCAACACTCTGTGTCACACAGTGGCCAAAAAACCCAGGCGCCATCAGGAGGTCCATCAGTGGGGCCAGGACACTAGAAGCCCCTCTACTGTGCCCCTACCCCAAGCACCCAGAATACAGAGCATCACTGCCCCAGACAGAGAGTTCCATCAGTAAGCTGTGGCTAGTAGCCACTGATGGACCTCTGCTCCATATGCTTATCCAATCCCTTCTTGAAGCTGGCTATGCTTGTAGCCGCCGCCACCTCCTATGGCAGTGAATTCCACGTGTTAATCATCCTTTCTGTGAAGAAGGACTTCCTTTTATTCATTCTAACCTGACTGCTCAGCAATTTCATTGAATGCCCACAAGTTCTTGTATTGTGAGAAAGGGGGAAAAGTACTTCTTTCTCTACCTTCTCTATCCCATGCATAATCTTGTAGACCTCTATCATGTCATCCCTCAGTCGAGGTTTCTCTAAGCTGAAGAGCTCCAAACCTTTTAACCTTTCTTCATAGGGAAAGTGTTCCAGCCCTTGAATCATTCTAGTTGCCCTTTTCTGCTTTGATGGGAGGATTCAGTCAAAGGCACTGTGGAATTACCCAGCCTCCAAGACAGCTGTTTGTTGTATCTCTGCATGAGTCACTGTTCTGGATTGGTTTCCTTCTGATGCTGATAAGATATTCCTTAATAGTGTGAATTCTTTTCAACTAGACCTTTAGGAGGTAATGACAAAGGTTGTGCTATTAAGCGACACAAATAATAGTCTCTACATAAGCACATTATATATACTTTAATAATGTGTTTGGAGGATGAATTTTTTTATTTCTTCAGTTGTGTTCTGGTCTGCATGGGGTAGTGGCTGGAATGGCAGAACTTGGGAGGCTGTCATGGGTGCTGGGGACCTTGCAGAAGAAACCGAGCCTGCAGAGCCTGCAGAAGGAACGGTGCCCCTGCCACCTGCACCAGTGCCCCTGCCTCCTGCTGAAGAAGATCCAAGCCCCCCTGCCTCGCCCTCTCTGGTGGGTCGTGTGCGTGACCGCCTTCGTCAGGACCTCAGGGATCGGAGGAGGGCGGCACGCTCACAAGCAAGACGCTCCCTGAGCCCTGAGTGGTGAAAGGATTCTGGCCCTTCTAAGTGTGAGGATGCTTAAGTTTCGGCAGGATCCTGGCTGCTGCTCTGAGACAGCAATTAGCCCAAATGAGCAACAGGCAGCAGAGGGCTATATAGCTGTGGGCTTTGGGAGGAGGCTTTGTGGAAGCAACTAGTCACATACCTGACATCCTAGCATCCACTCCGGCTCTTGACTTTGGCTTTTGGATTCCTGACTTTGGCTTGGACCTCTGGACCCCCTGACTTCGGCTTCTGAACCTCTGACCGGTGATACCTGGATTGCGATTCTGTTTTGGCGCCTTGGACCCACCTTGCTCACGAGTTGCCGACCTTGGACTGCCCCTGGACTTTGCCTGACTCAGCCCCAGCTCGTGACAGATTGCTTCCACCCACAACCAACACCCATTCCACAGGATGGATGCTGAAGCAAGTGGAACCACAGGACTACTGGCTGCGCTCCAAGCCCAGGTACAGCAGCTAACACAGGCAGTAGTGCACTTGCAGCAACAACCTGTGGCCAGTGCTCCAGCCAAGTGCCCAGTTCCCCCACCTGACAGATTTGGGGGTGCCGTGGAAGAATTTCCTGCTTTCCTGGCACAGTGTCGGCTGTACTTCGAACTAAGAGCTCGGGACTTCCCCAACGACAAAACAAAGGTGTGTTTTATCATTAGTCTGTTAAAGGGGCAGGCGGCCAAATGGGCCACACCCTTGCTGGTTGCGTCCTCTCCCCTACTGACTGATTACCAGGGGTTTGAGGCCCACCTGTCTGCTGCCTTCTCCAACCCAGTCCAAGCAGCCACAGCCAACTGGAAAATCAGGGCCCTGAAACAAGGCCAGTCCTCGGTGGCTCAGTATGCCACCGAATTCAAGCTCCTGGCCCAAGACTTGGCGTGGAATGAGGCTGCTCAGATGGACCAGTTTACCGAGGGGCTGGCAGAGGAAGTCCTGGATGAACTGGCCAGGGTGGAGTCGCCACCCACGCTCCAAGGACTTATCACCCTCTGCCTCCGCATCGATGGCCGCCTGGAAAGTCGCCGCCAAGCCAAGACCCGAGGGCGCCAGCTCCCTGCGCCATGCCACTTGACTCCTCTCCCATCCCCAGCTAGTACCAGAGACGAGGGTGAGCCTATGCAGCTTGGAGCTGCTCGACCCCGCCTGACTCCAGAAGAGAAGGCCAGACGCCGCACGCAGAACCTGTGCCTCTACTGCGGCACGGCAGGCCACTATGCCTCTGGCTGCCCTGCTAAACATCGGATACCTGGACCTACATTGCCACCGCCGCCAAAAGGCCAGCCCCAGGCGTAAGTGGACCCTCCAGCCTGGGGCGACTAGCTGGGTCCTCCGAACAGCAGACTGATACCCCGGGCCCGTTCCTGCTACCAGTCAAACTCCGTCTGCCTGATGAACGCTGGCTGTTTGTATATGCCATGCTGGACTCGGGAGCGGCCCACTGTTTCGTAGATGCCGCCTTTGTAAAGCAGCACCAGATTCCAGTGCAGCCAAAAGAGACTCCAACACTGGTGGAGGCTATCGACGGGCGCCTCCTCCGTTCTGGCCCCGTCACCCAGGAGACCTGTCCCATCACCTTCCACGTCCAGCAGCACCAAGAACAGCTGCAGTTTGATGTCGCCCGCATGCCTCGCTTCCCGTTGATTCTAGGCCTTTCCTGGCTGAAGCTGCACAACCCCATCGTGGACTGGGCCCAGCAGGAACTACGCTTCCGAGACCCATGCCCCCATCTGACTCCTCCCACCACTCTAGCAGCCGGCATCCCGAGTGGTGGTCCTCAGCTCCCTCAGAAGTATGCGGATTTCGCCGATGTCTTCGAGGAGACAGGAGCGGATCAGCTTCCCCCTCACCGACCCTATGACTGTGCCATTGATTTGGTACCTGGGGCACCACTCCCGGTGGGGCGTCTGTACCCAATGTCGGAGCCTGAGTTGGCAGCTTTGCGAGACTACCTGGACAAGAACCTGAAACGCGGATTCATCCGACCCTCAACTTCTCCCCTGTCTGCCCCAGTCCTCTTCGTGAAGAAGAAAAGTGGGGAGCTCCGGCTGTGCAATGACTACCGGGCCCTGAACAAGATCACCATCCGCGACCGGTACCCTCTACCACTGATCCCTGAACTCTTGGATCGTTTAAAGGGGGCCCAAATCTACACCAAGCTGGACCTCCGCGGAGCGTACAATTTGGTGCGCATACGGCCCGGAGACGAATGGAAGACCGCGTTTGGGACCCGATACGGGCAGTACGAGCACCTGGTGATGCCCTTCGGATTGACCAATGCCCCCGCTGTCTTCCAGAGGTTCATGAATGATGTATTCCGGGACCTGCTCGACCGCTTCACGATCATATACCTGGATGACATCCTAATCTACTCCCGCAATCCTGCCCAGCACGCCGAGCACGTCCGCCAGGTCCTGCAGCGCCTACGAGCCCATGGCCTCTACGCCAAGCTGGAGAAGTGTGACTTCGACCTGCGCTCTGTCGAGTTCCTCGGTCACATTGTGTCCCCACAAGGGATCCTCATGGACCCGAAAAAAGTAGAAGCGGTCCTGACCTGGCAGGCTCCTCAGAATCGCAAAGACCTGCAGCGATTCCTTGGTTTTGCCAACTATTATCGGCAATTCATCCCGGCCTATGCCTCCCTGACAACACCCCTGACTCAACTACTCCGCCCCAAAGAACCCTTCTGCTGGTCCCCAGAGGCCGATAATGCCTTCTCCACCCTGAAGACTCGCTTTGCCACCGGGCCACTCCTGAGATACCCTGACCCCCAGCTTCCCTTTACGGTGGAAGCTGATGCCTCCAACGTGGCCCTGGGAGCAGTGCTGTCCCAGCGCGAGGAGCCGTCTCAGCCACTCCAGCCCTGCGCCTATTACTCGCGCCAGCTCACGGCTGCGGAAAGGAACTATACCATCTGGGAGAGGGAGTTGCTCGCGATCAAGGCGGCCTTTGAGGTTTGGAGGCACTACCTCGAAGGGGCTCGCCACCCTGTTCAAGTGCTCACTGACCACCGGAACCTAGAGCACCTCCAGACCACCCGCCGTCTCAACCAGCGCCAGATCCGGTGGTCCCTATTCTTCTCTCGCTTTGACTTCCGGATCTCCTACATCCCCCATACCCAGAACTGGAAAGCAGATGCGCTGTCCCGGAAACCAGAATACGCCCCTGCTTCAACTGAGGCCGCGCCCGCTGCTCCCATCCTGCCGCCCTCAGTATTTGCAGCCACCTCCACTTCACCCACACTCGTGGAGGACATTCGTGCTAGCCAGGCCAACGATCCCTGGGTCCAGCAACACCTCCAGGCACTCCAAGACGACTCGGCAGGCGAGTTCACGACTCGAGGCGGTCTCTTGCTACACCGCGAACGCCTCTATGTGCCTCCCGGGCCCTTGCGGGCAGAAGTGCTTCGCCTGACCCATGACTCGTTACCCGCCGGGCACTTTGGACAGCATAAGACCACCCACTTGCTGACGCGAGAGTTCTGGTGGCCACGAGTTCGCTCCGATGTTGCCCGCTATGTCAGCTCCTGTGACGTCTGTCGGCGGGCCAAAGACGTCCCGGCCAAACCCTCGGGGTTGTTACAGCCCTTGCCCGCACCCTCAGGACCCTGGGACACCATCTCGATGGACTTCATTACAGAACTCCCACGATCCAAAGGTCAGACTTGCATCTTGGTGGTCGTCGACCTATTTACCAAAATGGCCCACTTCATTCCGTGTCCGAAACTTCCCACAGCTCAGGAGACAGCCCAGCTCTACCTGCAACACATCTTTCGTCTGCACGGACTCCCAGCCCACCTGATCTCAGACCGGGGCCCCCAGTTCTCCTCTCGGTTCTGGCAAGCCCTCCATTCCAGCCTGGGTACTCGAGTGCACCTGTCCTCAGCCTACCACCCACAGACTGATGGTCAGACAGAGCGCACCAATGCCACGCTAGAGCAATATCTCCGCTGCTACACCTGCTACCAGCAGGACGACTGGACCAGTCTGTTGCCTCTAGCGGAGTTTGCATACAACAACGCGGTCCACTCGTCCACCCAAATGACCCCTTTTGCTGCAACCTACGGGTACCACCCGCGGTTCTTCCCAGCGATCCTGCCACCCACGAATGTCCCCGCCGTCGCGGCCTACCTGCAAGAACTCCGTGCCAGCCAAGACTTGCTCCGAGAGCAGCTACAGCAGGCCAAGGAGGCATATAAACGGGCTGCGGACCGAAAGAGGCAAGAAGGCCCTCCAGTGCAGCCGGGGGATCAGGTGTGGCTCTCAACTCGCTACCTGCGCCGGCCTGGTCGGTCTCACAAGCTGGATGCACGGTTCATTGGACCCTACCCCGTCGTAGAACAAATAAACCCCGTCGCCTTCCGGCTTCAGTTGCCACCCCACCTCCGCATTCACCCTGTGTTCCATCGCTCCCTCCTTGTTCCAGCTGCACCCCCTGACCCAGCTCGGCCTCCTTCCCCACCGCCGCCACCACCGGTGTTGGTGGATGACGAGGAAGAATATGAGGTGCGCCAGATTCTGGACTCCCGGTACCATCGTGGAGGCCTCCAGTACCTTGTGGACTGGGAGGGATACGGCCCAGAAGACCGGTCCTGGGAACCTGTGGACAATCTTCATGCCCCGGACTTGGTGCAACAATTCCACAGCGACCACCCCGACCTCCCAGGCCCCTCGACGGAGGGGGGCCCTGGGGGGGGGGATAGTGTCATGGGTGCTGGGGACCTTGCAGAAGAAACCGAGCCTGCAGAGCCTGCAGAAGGAACGGTGCCCCTGCCACCTGCACCAGTGCCCCTGCCTCCTGCTGAAGAAGATCCAAGCCCCCCTGCCTCGCCCTCTCTGGTGGGTCGTGTGCGTGACCGCCTTCGTCAGGACCTCAGGGATCGGAGGAGGGCGGCACGCTCACAAGCAAGACGCTCCCTGAGCCCTGAGTGGTGAAAGGATTCTGGCCCTTCTAAGTGTGAGGATGCTTAAGTTTCGGCAGGATCCTGGCTGCTGCTCTGAGACAGCAATTAGCCCAAATGAGCAACAGGCAGCAGAGGGCTATATAGCTGTGGGCTTTGGGAGGAGGCTTTGTGGAAGCAACTAGTCACATACCTGACATCCTAGCATCCACTCCGGCTCTTGACTTTGGCTTTTGGATTCCTGACTTTGGCTTGGACCTCTGGACCCCCTGACTTCGGCTTCTGAACCTCTGACCGGTGATACCTGGATTGCGATTCTGTTTTGGCGCCTTGGACCCACCTTGCTCACGAGTTGCCGACCTTGGACTGCCCCTGGACTTTGCCTGACTCAGCCCCAGCTCGTGACAGAGGCCTAGGTTCGAATCCCTGCTATCCCAAGGAAGCTTTCTGGGTGACTTTTGGCCAGTCCCACATACTCAGATTAACCTACCTTATGCGGTTGTTGTTAGGATAAAGTGTAGGGGAGGCGAAAGTTCCAACTCTTGAATCATTCTAGTTGCCCTTTTCTGCATCCAGGGAGAAGGGTCCAGGAGCCAGTGTTAGGTAATAGTCGGATGGGGAGAAGTGGGTTCAGATTCCTCGCTCAGCCAAAAAGCTCCCTGGATGTTTGTGGGTCAGTCACGATCCCTTAGCTAACCTACCTCGCAATGTTGTTGTGAAGATTAAACAAAGGAGCTTTTGGGAGGAAGGGAAAGAGAAAAACGAAAGAGAGAGAGAGAGATTTACTTTTATTTAAGCTATTTATGTCCTGCTTTCCCCTCCATCGGGGAACTTTCTCCTCCCCTATACTTTATCCTAACAACAACCCTATAAGGTAGGTTAGTGTGACTGGCCCAAAGTCACCCAGCAAGCTTCCTTGGGAGAGCAGGGATTCGAACCTAGGCCTCCCAAGTTCTGACATTCCAGCCACTACCCCGTGCAGACCAGAATACAACTGAAGAAATAAAAAAACCCATCCTCCAAATACATTATTAAGGTATATATAATGTGCTTTTGTAGAGACTACTCTTTGTGTCGCTTAATAATACAACCTTTGTCATTACCTCCTAAAGGTCTAGTTGAAAAGTCATACTATTAAGGAATATCCTATCAGCATCAGAAGAAAACCAACCCAGAACAGTGACTCATGCAGAGATACAACAAACAGCTGTCTTGGAGGCTGGGTAATTCCACAGTGCCTTTGACTGAATCCTCCCATCAAAGCAGAAAAGGGCAACTAGAATGATTCAAGGGTTGGAACACTTTCCCTATGAAGAAAGGTTAAAACGTTTGGGGCTCTTTAGCTTGGAGAAACCTTGACTGATGGGGTGACATGATAGAAGTTTACAAGATTATGCATGGGATAGAGAAGGTAGAGAAAGAAGTATTTTTCTCCCTTTCTCACAATACGAGAACTCGTGGGCATTCAATGAAATTGATGAGCAGTCAGGTTAGAACAGATAAAAGGAAGTCCTTCTTCACCCAAAGGGTGCTTAACATGTGGAATTCACTGCCACTGGAGGTGGCGGCAGCTGCAAGCGTAGCCAGCTTCAAGAGGGGGGGGGGGGAAATAGATAAACATATGGAGCAGAGATCCATCAGTGGCTCTTAACCACAGCGTATTGTTGGAACTCTCTGCCTGGGGCAGTGATGCTCTGTGTTCTTGGTGCTTGTGGGGGGCACAGTGTCCTAGCCCCACTGGTGGACCTCCTGATGGCACCTGGTTTTTTGGCCACTGTGTGACACTGAGTGTTGAACTGGATGGGCCATTGACCTGATCCAGCATGGCTTCTCTTATGTTCTTCTGTCTGGGGCAGTGATGCTCTGTGTTCTTGGTGCTTGTGGAGGGCACAGTGGGAGGTCTTCTAGTGTCCTAGCCCCACTGGTGGACCTCCTGATGGCACTTGGTTTTTTGGCCACTGTGTGACACAGTGTTGAACTGGATGGGCCATTGACCTGATCCAACATGGCTTCTCTTATGTTCTTCTGTCTGGGACAGTGATGCTCTGTATTCTTGGTGCTTGGGGAGCAACAGTGGGAGGGCTTCTAGTGTCCTGGCCCCACTGGTGGACCTCCTGATGGCACCTGGGGGTTTTTTTTTGCCACTGTGGGACATAGAGTGTTGAACTGGATGGACCATTGACCTGATCCAACATGGCTTCTCTTAAGTTCTTACGTTCTCTCCTTTTCAGTTTGTTGTACCAGTAACATTCTTCCATCCGGTATCTCATTTGCCCTTGAACTAGCCAAGTCAAAGAAGGTTTCATTGAAGCTGGGGGCTGCTTGAGAGCTCCCCCAGCCGTCATGGAGAGAAACCACGCTTTTTAATTCTAAGCATATCAGACTGGACTGTGGGCGCTCAGTGCTGTGGGAAAGGCACTCTGCACTTGCTCAGAGACTCCCTGCTTTAGTCAACATGTTCCGGGGTGCAGCGATATCTCTGACAATCCATTCCAGGGTAAAAATGACATTTGGTCTCGTTCCAGAGGTTTCCCTGCAAGGTGAGATTTGAACGCAAAGCCAGATCTGCCCCTTCACGGGAATGGCTCTTCAAAATCTTCCACTGAGAATTATGCAAACTTTGGTTCTGATCTTTTTTAAATAATACTTTTTTTTTTTTTGCTTCTCCCCAAATGCAGATGGCCAGCCGAAGAAGGTCCGAAAGGTGCCCCCGGGACTTCCCTCTTCGGTGAGTGGCGCGGTTTTCTGCTAAGGCATAGTAATGGGTAGAAAATCCAGGGGGCAGCAAGATTCGCTGAGCTTCTCTGACATCACGGAACGTCTGCAGATGTGCGGCTGGGAAGGTTTAAGGGGGTGGCGGAATGCTGAGAATTTGTGTTGTCATCGATGTGGAATGTTTACCGAAATTTCAGACGGGGCGGGGAAGAAGGCAGGAAACACTGAGACGGCACAAAGCCCAAGAACCCCAGAATGCCAAGAAACGTGGTGCTGAACAGCGCCTGAAATCCTTTCAGAACTCCCCGTCTCAGTTTTTTCTGGGTCTCAACCAGTGTTCCCTCTTAGCTGCAGAGTCTTGTGAGCAAGAATTCTACTTTGTGAGCTCCTGGCATTAAAGGTGTGAGCTGCTGCATCAATTAAAGGGCTCTGAGGTTGTCCTTCCTGAGCCAAGACAAAAAGGTGTGAGCCATAGGCTAAAAATCTGTGAGCTAGCTCACACTCACTCAGCTGAGAGAGAACAGTGACGGGGACCAGTTTTCCCTCTGAGCTGAGTTAGCGTGAGCTCACTCACAGTTTCTTAGCCTCCAGCTCACACCTTTTTGTCTCAGCTCAGGAAAAATGGCCCCCAGAGCAAGCTAACTTATGCAGTAGCTCACATAGTAGATTTTTTGTTCACAAGACTCCACAGCTTAGAGGGAGCACTGTGGGGGGGGGGGGCATCTCTCTTTCTTCCAGCCCAACCTACCTCGTAGGGTTGTTGGGATGACAAAACGAAGGAAGGGAAGATTGCCCTGATCTTCTTGGTGGAAGAGAGGGGTAATATTATATAAATATTAGTGAATAAATACAGGCGACAGGTGTGCCAACAGCGCTATAAAAAGAGTTTCGAGATAAAGCGATTGGCTTGACTCCCTTTGGGCGGCTCCTGCCTTTGAACTTCTGCTGCTTTGGCAAGCATTTCCTGGTGCCATCGGGCTGTGTTTTTGGGGAGGGGCATGGAAAGATAGGTGCAGTTGGGCTTCTACAAAGGTTGGACTTCGACCCGGAAGTGTCTCCCTCGCCTTGGGCAAACCCCTCTCTCTCCTGTCGAATCTTCGGGCAGTCGGAATTCGGCGCTCAGGAAACTTGCTATTTTGCAAAAGGGGCCAGGAGTTTATTCGACTCCGATGAAAGGAAACGGGGAGGGAATCTCCCGGGAATCCACATTCCACTTCCTGTGGCTTTTCAGCAGAGCTTCAGATTGGGTTTTAAGTAGGTTTTAATTCGGTGCGCTTGGCCCAAACCATTTAAAACTTAAATACGGCTAAATGGCTCGGAATAGCTTCCCAGTTTTGCCCCATGGCCGCACTCTTGGGCCCCAAACCTCCTATCCTCCCCCCCTCCCCTGCCCATCCCAGTCTTTTCTAGCCTCACCCCAGGCCCCCGTGTCGTCCTCCAGTTCTGCATCCCCCGCCCCGTCTACCAGCTAGAGATTAATGCGTTTATTCGTGCTCTCTGTGTTTGTGTGTCTGTCGTTGGTTTTGATTTAACAAACTATCGTTATTTGTAATGAGGTTTGTGCATTTTGACCCAAACGCATGAAATGGGTGCAGAAAAGCTGAAAACAAAATATATTTTGGTTCTAAATTGCTTTCCTTGGGAGGAGGGGAGAGGCACCTGGATTTTTCCTTCTCTCTGCGTGAGCTTTTTTCTAAATCCAGGAAGTGATCTCACCTGTCGGGCTTGAGGTGAGGGGGGGGGGCTGAGACTTTTGCTGACCTAGGCATAAACGCAGAGGTGGAAAAGGGGGAGGTATGCCCCGAAAGAGCCCCGTGGCGCAGAGTGGTAAAGCTGCTCACAACCTGAGTTCGATCCCAGCGGAAGCTGGTTCAGGTCACCGGCTCCAGGTTGACTCAGCCTTCCATCCTTCCGAGGTCGGTCAGATGAGTCCCCAGCTTGCTGGGGGGAAAGTGTAGAGGACTGGGGAAGGCAATGGCAAACCACCCCATAAAAAAGTCTGCCGTGAAAACGACTGGTGCTTGCACAGGGGACTACCTTGACCTTTTGCAAGAGCCCCGTGGTGCAGAGTGGCAAAGCTGCAGTACTGCAGTCGGAGTCTTCTGCTCATGACCTGAGTTCGATCCCCAGCGGAAGCTGGGTTTTCAGGTAGCTGGCCGTGAAAACGTTATGATGCGACATCACCCCAGAGTCGGAAATGACTGGTGCTTGCACAGGAGACTACCTTTACCTTTTTATGCTCCTAAAGTGGGGGGGGGGGGGACAGGACGCTTTTTGATTCAATGTTTCCTCTTTGGCGCCAGACCTGGGACTGTCTCCCCAGCCCTCTTTGGGGAAGGTGCCTTGGGGCCAGCGGCTGATAGATGCTGCTTCCACGCTCTTGTTCCACAATCCTGCAGCTCTGTGCTAGGTGCGAGTTCTCCCTTAATCCAGGGGTGTCAAACATACAGCCTGGGAGCCGAATAAGGCCCCTGGAGGGCTCCTATCAGGCCCCCGAGCAAATGGCTGTCATCTGCTTCCTTCTCTCTCTCTCTCTCTCTCTCTTGCTTCCTTCTGCATCTCAACTTGCTTTGCAAGGCTTGCTCAATTGCACAGGAGCTACAGAGCAAAGCCTCTGTTTTCTCCATTGGCTGAGACTCCTCCCCCTCCTGGTTCCCTGAGGAGGGAGGGAAAGAGCCAGAGCTTCCTTTGCCCAGTTTCCCTGGATCCTATGGGAGAGATGCAAAGAAAGTACCTTTAAGACCATGGCTGTGGCTAACCCAAGGCCATTCCAGCAGCTGCAAGTGGAGGAGTGGGGAATCAAACCTGGTTCTCCCAGATAAGAGTCTTCACACTTAACCATTACACCAAACTGGGTGAGGCTCTTCCACCCTGCTATCTCTGTTTTTCTCTTCTGGCTACCTAGCTTTGGGTAACTGGACTAAAACTTCAGGAGGAGGGTGGGCATTGAAATACTGGGTTTTGTCACTACAGCGCCACAACATGCTCTGGTGTAAACTTAGGGTTGAAAACAACCGGCCACCCCTAACAATCAGCGACTTTGAATGCGCTGCTGTCACCTCCCCCCCCCCCCCCGTGGGTGAAAAAAGAGCCGCCTCATTTTGGGAGGAAGGGAAATATATTAAGGCCGAAGCAAAAAAAAAATTAAAAGACTGGACTTTAGGGAAGCGGGGCTGTCTTCCGATTTTCTTCGTTTTTGCGTTTTCCCCTAAGCGGGTTGCATGTATCTGTGTGTGTGTGTGTGTGTGTGTGAGAGAGAGAGAGAGAGAGAGAGACGTCTCCCTCCCCACCCCAAAAAACTTTCAAACTCACATTTCTGTAAATGGGGGGTGGTATTCTTTTCCATTCCCCGTGCACCCCCTCTTTTAATGGAAGGTGTCTCTTGTTCTCTCCCTTAGAAGGCTTTCAGGAGGTGTGCAAAAGTACACGATGCAGAGTGTGAATGAATGAAATGCAAGGGAGGTGGGGGAGAAAGATCTCACCCCGGCAAGGGGGGGGCGGGTTTTCCCCTGGTCTTCGTCTGCCTCCCCCTTGTTCAAGCTTGAGACCGAACCCAGCTTCCTCCCTCTCTCTCTCTCTCTCTCTCTCTTGCTCTTTCTAAGCTCCTCTCCCCGCCTTTCCCTGCCCCCACACTCTTTTTTGTCTCCCAACCTCCTCCCTTCCCCCTCCTCCCCCCCCCCAGCACCACACAGCTGCCTGGAGAACTGGCCCAGTGCCAAACGCTGGCAGATGGCGTAGAGCTATTATTCCTCCTTTGCTCCAGTCCCAGCTCCTGCTATTTAATCAAATTATAGGAAAAGGCAATTTACTGGATTTCTTATTCTTTGTAGCCTGTTTCGTCGCTCTTCCCCGCCCGCCGCCCCGTGCGCTCCCGCCCCGAGCCTTTCCAGCGCTCTCCCCCACCTCTTCTCCCCCTCTCCTCCCCACCTCTTACACACGTACTCCCTGCAAATGCACTTTGCAAAAATTGTAAGGAAAGAGGGGGGGGGGAGACGTAGGCATGGATTTTCCCCCTCCCCTTTATACGAAGGTCGTGGGGTGAAGCAAACGGAGTAGTAAAAAGGGGGGGGCTAAAACGTGCAACACAACATGCACAGACTTGCTGTCTAGGCCCGCCAACAGTTGGAAACTAGGTGGCTGAAACGCGCACACTGCCCCGGTAGGGACACTGGGTGAGAATCCATGCAATTTGTACCGGTGTGAGAACCTTCAGAGAGGTTTGCAGTTTTGCCCAGACTCATCTGCACTTATCTTGAGTCTTGGGGCCAGTTTAGTGTAGTGGTAAAGTGTGCAGACTCTTATCTGGGAGAACCGGGTTTGATTCCGCACTCCTCCACTTGCACCTACTGGACTTCGGTTAGCCATAGCTCTTGCAAGAGTTGTCCTTGAAAGGGCAGCTTCTGGAAGAGCTCTCTCAGCCTCACCTACATCACAGGGTGTATGTTGTGGGGGAGGAAGGGAAAGGAGATTGTAGGCTGCTCTGAGACTCTGTCCTTGAAAGGGCAGCTTCTGGGAGAGCTCTCTCAGCCTCACCCACCTCACAGGGTGCCTGTTGTGGGGGAGGAAGGAAAAGGAGATTGTAGGAGCTCTGGGACTCTGATTCAGAGAGAAGGGCAGGGTATAAATCTGCATTCTTCTTCTCTGCAGCGGCTATTGAGAAAAACTGCTCAGTCATTTCTCCATTCCCTGCCAAAGGCTCTGTTCCCCAGGGACTGGCAGCTTGAAGATCAAGGATAGAGTCTCAGCGTGGCCTACAATCTCCTTTCCCTTCCTCCCCCACAACAGACACCCTGTGAGGTGGGTGGGGCTGAGAGAGCTCTCACAGCAGCTGTCCTTTCAAGGACAGAGTCTCAGAGCAGCCTACAATCTCCTTTCCCTTCCTTCCTCACAACAGACACCCTGTGAGGCAGGTGGGGCTGAGAGAGCTCTCCCAGAAGCTGCCCTTTCAAGGACAGAGACTCAGAGTGGCCTACAATCTCCTTTCCCTTCCTCCCCCACAACAGACACCTTGTGAGGTAGGTGGGGCTGAGAGAGCTCTCCCAGAAGCTGTCCTTTCAAGGACAGAGACTCAGAGTGGCCTACAATCTCCTTTCCCTTCCTTCCCCACAACAGACACCCTGTGAGGTAGGTGGGGCTGAGAGGGCTCTTCCAGAAGCTGCCCTTTCAAGTACAGAGTCTCCGAGCGGCCTGCAATCTCTTTTCCCTTCCTCCCCCACAACAGATACCCTGTGAGGTGAGTGGGGCTGAGAGAGCTCCTCCCAGAAGCTGCCCTTTCATGGATAACTCCTACAAGAGCTCTGGCTGCCCCAGACATAAGAACATAAGAGAAGCCATGTTCGATCAGGCCAAAGGCCCATCCAGTCCAACGTTCTGTTTCACACAGGGGCCAAAAAAACCCAGGTGCCATCAGGAGGTCCATCAGTGGGGCCAGGACACTAGAAGCCATCCCACTGTGCCCCCCCCAAGCACCAAGCATACAGAGCATCACTGCCCCAGACAGAGTTCCAACAATAAACTGCGGCTAATAGCCACTGACGGACCTCTTCTCCATATGCTTATCCATTCCCCTCTTGAAGCTGGCTATGCTTGTAGCCGCCACCACCTCCTGTGGCAGTGAATTCCACGTGCTAATCACCCTTCGGGTGAAGAAGGACTTCCTTTCATCAGTTCTAGCCCGACTGCTCAGCAATTTCATTGAGTGCCCACAAGTTCTTGTACTGTGCGAAAGGGAGGAAAGGACTTCTTTCTCTGCCTTCTCTGTCCCACGCAGAATCTTGTAAGAGGGTGTCTCTCAGGAGACCTGGTAAGCAGCGCTCCCTCCGTCTAAGCCTGAGGTGGCCAAACTTGCTTAACGTAAGAGCCATATAGAATAAATGTCAGATGCTTGAGAGCCGCAAGATGTGGAGATTAGATATTTGAGAGCCACATGGGAGGGAAGGAGGAAGGGGAAATTGAAAAAAAAAAAGGTGGAAAAAGCAAATATAGGGGGAGAGAGGGGGAAAGAAAGCAACTTTAACTGCATTCTCCAGACCGCTGGTTGGCTTGACTTGGAGAAGTGATTTAAAGAGAGAGATGCCTTCGACAAGCCGGTGGTGAGGGCTATGTATGTGTGTGAAAGAGCCACCCTTGCTCTAAGCTGAGCTAGTGTGAGCTAGCTCACTTTTTTTATCCTCAGTTTCTTTTAATCCTACGGCTCACCCGTTCCTGTCTTCGCTCAGGGAAAATGTCCGCAGAGCGAGCAGATTCATGCAGTCGCTCACAACTTGAATGTCGGTAGCTCACGAAATAGAATTTTTTTTTGCTCACAAGACTCCGCAGCTTCGAGGGAGCGTTGCTGGTGGTAACCCTCATTCCGCCCACTCCACAACCCTCACCGCACAAAACGTTACACCCTGCAGTGGGGGCAGCCGGCCAGTAGAAGGAGCTGTTTCCCAATTTCTGCTGCGCTGCAGCTCCACACACACACACACACCCCTACAGGCCCGAGAACGATATCGCAGCTACGGACTGAACAGTGAGCAGTGCCCCAGGGGCTGAGGAAGAGCTGTGCAGGCCGACGCTGGCTGAAGTCTTTTGGTCTCAGGAATTCGGCATCTGTTTTTCCCCCCCTAAGTAAAGACCAGGCTTTTGTCAGGTTGCCATGGCCTGGAGACCAGCCCTGCAGCGCCACCTTTGTGTCTGTTCCTCTCTACTGGCCAGCTTTGGTACAAGGGGGGCATTTTTTGAGCAGAAAGGGAATTCCGGCTGGCTTGTCGTCCCGGGGGTGGGTGGGCGTGGCTTAATGTGCAAATGAGTTCCTGCTAATTCCAACTTGTCATCGGGGGTGTGGCTTAATATGCAAATGAGTTCCTGCTGGGCTTCTACCAAAAAAGCCCTGTGTGAAACAATGGTGACATCAGGGGGTGTGGCCTAACTTGCAAATTATGATATGAACGAAAGCCGAAGTGAGAGAACCAGTTTCAGTAACTGGACCTTCTTCAGCCCAAAGCTTCAATTGCCCTTTGCCAAAGAGGAAGATATTGGATTTAAATCCCATCCTATACTCTGAATCTCAGAGTCTCAGAGCGGTCACAATCTCCTTTACCTTCCCTCCCGTACACACACACCGTGTGAGGTGGGTGGGACTGAGAGAGCTCTCCCAGAAGCCACCCTTTCAAGGACAACTCTGCTAGAGCTATGGCTGACCCAAGGCCATTCCAGCAGGTGCAAGTGGAGGAGTGGGGAATCAAACCCAGTTCTCCCAGATAAGAGTCCACACACTTAACCACTACACTTGGGGTCATGGTAGATAACTCACTGAAAATGTCAAGACAGTGTGCAATTGCAATAAAAAAGGCCAACGCCATGCTGGGAATTATTAGGAAGGGAATTGAAAACAAATCAGCCAGTATCATAATGCTCCTGTATAAATCGATGGTGCGGTCTCATTTGGAATACTGTGTGCAACTAGAATGATTACAGGCTTGGAACACTTTCCCTATGAAGAAAGGTTAAAACGCTGAAGAAACGTCGACTGCGGGGTGACATGATAGAGGTTTACAAGATTACGCATGGGATGGAGAAAGTAGAGAAAGAAGTACTTTTCTCCCTTTCTCACAATACAAAAACTCATGGGCATTCGATGAAATTGCTGAGCAGTCGGGTTAGAATGGATAAAAGGAGGTACTTCTTCCCTCAAAGGGTGATTAACTGCAACAGGAGGTGGTGGCGGCTACAAGCATAGCCAGCTTCAAGAGGGGGGTTAGATAAAAATATGGAGCAGAGGTCCATCAGTGGCTATTAGCCACAGTGTGTATATATGTGTATGTATGTGTGTGTGTATATAATATAATATAATATAATATAATATAATATAAATTATTGGCCACTGTGTGACACAGAGTGTTGGACTGGATGGGCCGTTGGCCTGATCCAACATGGCTTCTCTTATGTACACCAAACTGGCTCTTCATTTGCCTTTTCAGACATAGGTTACTTGCACTGTTCCCTCTAAGCTCAGGCTGAGCTAGCTCACAGATTTTTAGCCTCTGGCTCACACATTTTTGTCTTAGCTCAGGAAGGATGACCCCAGAGCACCCTAATTGCTCACAACTTTCATACCAGTAGCTCACAAAGTAGAATTTTTGCTCACAAGACTCTGCAGCTTAGAGGGAACTTTGGTTACTTGTTAGTTGAAGCTCCTGGAGAAGCGATACCGGCAGACAGTGGGGGAGCTTTTGTCCCAAGAACAGAATAGACCGGTGCTAAGCAGTTGCCTAGGGCGCCGAATTGGGTGCCTCCATGTGACTCGGTGATGTTATCAATAGGGGGGCGGGCAGGCCAGAAGTTAGCCATTCCTAGGGTGCCTGACAATCTAAGCCTGGCTCTGCCTGTGGAGCAAGCGCTTTGCACACCGAAGGCACTGAGTTCAGAGGTGGCCTTCCAAACACCTCCAAAGCCCAGTGTGGAAAGACACCCACCGAAGGAGAAGAGGAGAAGGGGTGAGGGCAGCGGCTGCAAAAGCTAGCCAAAAGTTTTGCTGTCTGGCCCCTGGTTGAAAGACACCAGACCTCTGGATCCGGCCGACGGCTCTCGTTTGTCGGATCCCCAAATGGAGACAGAAATGCTGAATACGAATGGGGTTTTTTAAAATTTATTTTACTCTTGAGTGCACTTGAGGCTTTATTAGCCCAAGAGCAACAGGGATTTGGGGGCGGGGCCTGGGCTGGGCCTTCTTTCTCAAAATGGCTGCCTCTTTCTCTTGCAGGTGTATCCACCCAACTCAGGCGATGACTACAGCAGGGAACCAGCTGGCTATCCTCCTTCCAAACCCCCCAGCACGGTTTACCCTGGAGCCTTCTACATGCCAGGTAGGCAGCCAGGCCAAAGGGGCCAAAAAAGACATCCAGGGGCCAAAAATGAGGACAGATTAGGATGGGGAGATGGGGCTTGTCTGTCAGCCAGTTAGATTGATTGATTGATTGATTGATTATCTTAGATTTCTATCCCACCCTCTCCGCAAGCGGATTCGGGACGGCTCACAGTCAGTTCGAATTGCCAATTCTATTTGCAATTAAAGCCGATAAAATACAATTTCAATTCAAACATTCCACGGTGCTGTACAATTTCAGTGCAGGCGGGCTCTTCTTTCCTGACGGTGATCGTATAGTAGTTGTAGCTCTTTAGCTGTTCAAGGCCTGTCAGAACAGCTCAGCTTTGCACGCCCTGCGGAAAGTAGAGAGATCCCGCAGGGCCCTTATGGCCTCCAGGAGGGCAGTCCGCATTTCTGGTGCTGTCACCAAGAAGGCCCTGGCCCGTGTGGAGCATAGCTTGGCTTCCTTTGGTTCGGGGATGGACAATAGATTTTGTGTCCCTGAACGCAGTGCTCTCTGGGGAACATGCAGAGAAAGGCAGTCCCATAGATAGGCAGGCCCCCGACCGTAAAGGGCTTTAAAGGTCAATACCAAAAGAACGCAGTAGGCAGCCAGGGCACCTCTTACACCACTGGCCGAATGTGCTCCCATCGAAGGAGCCCCATTAACAGCTGCGCCGCAGCGTTCTGCGCTAGCTCTAGTTTCCGAGTCAGGGTCGAGGGTAGCCTCGTGTAGAAGGACGGCTGCCAGGGAGGTGGGCAACGGACCCCAAGTCCAATTTTGGGGTGACAGCATGAAATGTGGCGTTCTCGTTCCGCAGACGGACTGCACAATTCGACCGACCTGTGGAGTTCTTCGGGCGCCATGGGCCAGTCCAATTACGGATCCATTTTGGGTGCCTCCTCGTCCCCCCTCCCGCAGTCTGGCAACTTCAGCGGTCTTCACCAGCATGAACGGATGGTAAGGAAGGGGGGGACTCTTTGCCATGGAGCGGGGGGGGGGGGGCTCCTGAGGGCTCAGGACTCCTCAGGAGTATTGTGTTCAGTTTTGGGCACCACATTTTAAGAAGCATCTAGACAAGCTGGAACGGGTCCAGAGGAGGGTGACGAAGATGGTGAGGGGTCTGGAGACCAAGTTCTGTGGAGAAAGGTTGAAGGAGCTGGGCATGTTTAGCCTGGAGAGGAGGCGGCTGAGAGGTGATAGGATCACCATCTTCAAGTACTTGAAGGGCTGTCTTGTAGAAGATGGGGTGGAATTGTTTTCTGTGGCCCCAGAAAGTCGGGCCAGAACCAGTGGGTTAAAATTTAATCAAAAGAGTTTCCGGCTCATAAAACATTAGGAAGAACTTCCTGACCGTTAGAGCGATTCCTCAGTGGAACAGGCTTCCTCGG
Organism: Heteronotia binoei; assembly: GCF_032191835.1. NCBI lineage: Eukaryota > Metazoa > Chordata > Lepidosauria > Squamata > Gekkonidae > Heteronotia > Heteronotia binoei. Next base: position 194,073,301 of record NC_083224.1, on the reverse strand, counting down.
GAGGGGGTGGGCTCTCCTTCCTTGGAGGTTTTTAAATAGAGGCTAGATAGGCATCTGACACAAAGGCTGATCCTGTGAATTTAGGGGGAGGGATTTGTGAGTTTCCTGCATTGTGCAAGGGGTTGGACTAGATGACCCTGGAGGTCCCTTCCCACTCTAGGATTCTATTCTTTCTTGGGCAAAACCATTCATGCCATCTGAATTGAGCCCCCAGGACGGGTTCAGGGGGTCGCATGTGATTCTGCAGCTCCAGGTCTCAAATGGGGCGCTCACAGGACTGAGTCAGGAGACATGTGGATTCAGTTTATGCACACTGTTGGGTTTTAGTTCTCCTCCACACAGAGCATTCAGGGCCGCAGCCGCAGTGGTGCCACTGCATGACCATCTCCATGCAAAGCCCTGGTTTATCCTGCCTAAGATGTTTAGTTTGGGGTTTGTTGTTGTGTTTTTATTTGGTAGGCCACGTAATTTTGTGATTTTACATTTGTAGGCCTCTCTGAGACTCTGTCCTTTAAGGGGCAGCTTCTGGGAGAGATCTCTCAGCCCCATCCACCTCACAGGGTGTCTGTTGTGGGGGAGGAAGGGAAAGGAGATTGTAGGTGCTCTGAGACTCTGTCCTTGAAAGGGCAGCTTCTGGGAGAGCCCTCTCAGCCCCACCTGCCTCACAGGGTGTCTGTTGTGGGGGAGGAAGGGAAAGGAGATTGAAGGCTGCTCTGAGACTCTGTCCTTGAAGGTGCAGCTTCTGGGAGAGCCCTCTCAGCCCCACCCACCTTACAGGGTGTCTGTTGTGGGGGAGGAAGGAAAAGGAGATTGTAGGTGCTCTGAGACTCTGTCCTTGAAAGGGCAGCTTCTGGGAGAGCCCTCTCAGCCCCACCTGCCTCACAGGGTGTCTGTTGTGGGGGAGGAAGGGAAAGGAGATTGAAGGCCGCTCTGAGACTCTGTCCTTGAAAGAGCAGCTTCTGGGAGAGCTCTCTCAGCCCCACTCGCCTCACAGGGTGTCTGTTGTGGGGGAGGAAGGGAAAGGAGATTGAAGGCCGCTTTGAGACTCTGTCCTTGAAAGGGCAGCTTCTGGGAGAGCCCTCTCAGCCCCACCTGCCTCACAGGGTGTCTGTTGTGGGGGAGGAAGGGAAAGGAGATTGTAGGTCCTCTGAGACTCTGTCCTTGAAAGGGCAGCTTCTGGGAGAGCCCTTTCAGCCCCACCTGCCTCACAGGGTGTCTGTTGTGGGGGAGGAAGGGAAAGGAGATTGAAGGCTGCTTTGAGACTCTGTCCTTGAAAGGGCAGCTTCTGGGAGAGCCCTATCAGCCCCACCTGCCTCACAGGGTGTCTGTTGTGGGGGAGGAAGGGAAAGGAGATTGAAGGCCGCTCTGAGACTCTGTCCTTGAAAGAGCAGCTTCTGGGAGAGCTCTCTCAGCCCCACTCGCCTCACAGGGTGTCTGTTGTGGGGGAGGAAGGGAAAGGAGATTGTAGGCCACTTTGAGTCTCTGATTCAGAGAGAAGGCCGGGGTATAAATCTGCAGTCTTCTTCTTCTTCCATGTCAGGACAAGCCCAGATAACATTCTGAATCTTTTCCTGCTAGAGGTGGCGTAATGCTTCTCCCCGTCCGACTGCTTTTTCTTCCCTCTTCCAGAACTATCAGATGCATTCAGGAGAAGTGAACGGAGGGCTGCCGTCTGTCTCCGGGTTTTCCTCGGGCTCGACCCAGTACGGAGTGTCAAGCCACACGCCTCCAATTGGGGGGACGGAAAGTGTGATGGGTGAGTGTTGGTCGGAGGAGAAGGGGGCAAGACGTGTTTTTTCTGCAACGGAGGCTCGTTTTTAAGCCGTGCTTCTTTACAGGCCGTGAGGGTTTTGGGGCAGCTTAGATGGTGCATAAAGAACTGTTGAGACCTGGGTTTTATACCATGTGTGTGAGAGAGACGGAGAGGGAAGAATGTGTGTGGGGGGGGGGGTTGGAGCACAAGAGAAGGGAAGGTTTTGGTGTCAGACCTCTTCTGAAACCTGTAGAGATCGTTAATTACATGGCGTAAGAGAAATGAGGCGCGTAATTGGGGCCATGTTTTTACATAGCTGTGGTTTTGCGTGACTTGCTACAGGAAACGACAGAGGGGTGCCCTCGTGCACATATAAAAACATAATGTCAGAGAGGGGAGAGAGAAGAGTGCTGTTTTTCTCTCTCTCCCATAACATAACTCCACAGTCACCCAGTGAAACTGGCAGGCAGGAAGTTTAGGACAGACAGCAATGCTGCGGCAAAAAAGGCAAATTCAATCCTGGGCTGTTTAAAAAAGGGCTATAGCATCAGAATCACAGGAGGTCCTAGCTCTGCTGTATGCTGCCTTGCACCTGCTGCGATGGCCTTGGGTTAGCCAAAGCTATCGCAAGAGTTGTCCTTGAAAGGGCAGCTTCTGGGAGAGCTCTCTCAGCCCATCACCTCACAGGGTGTCTGTTGTGGGGGAGGAAGGGAAAGGAGATTGAGCGATGGGCTCAAATTACAAGCAGAAAGGTACTGGCTGGATATTAGAGTGAAGAAATTTACAGAGTAGTTCAGAGGTGGGGCCAACTGCCTAGGAAGATGGTGAGCTTCCCCTTCATCGGCAGTCTTCAAAACGCAGCTGGACGATTATTTGTTGGAGATGCTCCAAGGTTTCCCATTTGCAGGGTCGCAACCCAGTACCAGGCCACGGAAGTTCAATTCCGGGTCGCCAGGAGCAGCCCAACCGCCCCCTCCACTCTCGGTCTTCAGTGCTGCTTGCCACTCTGTGCTCCAGCCCTGCCCCCCAAGCCGGCGCCTGTAGCACTCAGAGAGCGTTACAGAGACTGCCAGAAGCCCTCCCTCGTCCCTTTCTGTTGTTCGGAAACATCAGAGAGGGCGGGGAAAGCTCCCGGCCAGCACACGGTGTCTGTAGCGCTCCCCGATCGTCCTCTGCCCCGGCCACAGGGAGAGAACCGGGCCACGGAGGGGGAAACTTTGGGAAACCCTACTCTAGGTTGATCCTGCATGGAGCAGGGGGTCAGACTGGATGGCCTGTAGGGTCCCTTCCAATTCTAGGGTCCTGGTCAGACGCACAATATAATCAGATGTTGCTGTTGTTTCCTTCCGCATTTAAAGTGCTGTGTGAAATAATGGTGACCATCTGTCTCCCGGTATTAACTTGTGGTAACCTCCCACACACACACAAACACCCTCTTCGGAACGGGATTATTTTGTTACCTGCTCCTTTGCGGTGCTTTTTTCAGTTCTCCGGTTTCACCTCGTCGTTTTCTCCGCCTGGATAGTTCTGCTGCGATATTAACCAACTTCCGGATGTCTGAAGGCTGTCCCAGAGCAAAAAGAGCCTCAGACATCCGGTTTACGGTCACCCTTTTTTTTTTTTACTACTGAGCGATATGCACATAACCACGTAACATTGTCAACTGTGTGCCTGAGCACCTATGTGCCTAATGCGCACACGTGTGCATAATAGTGGAAATAAAAAAGAACTGCACAAAACGGTTTCACCATGGAGTGATTCGAACTGCAGTATGGCAGTCCGATCGATAATATCCGGAACAAAGATATTCGGAACAGAACCGGGTCAGTTTAACACGGACTCGACACGCTGTGTGGACAGGGCCTAGGATTCTAATTACTGTTTCACGCAGCACATGGTTAACTTGTGGGATTCACTTCCGTAAAAAGCGGCCAGGTTGCTTTTAAAGGAGGATTGAACAAATGCCTGGAAAAGGAAGTCCCAGAAAGGTCACGATGACTGTGTAGAACCTCCCCATTCAGAGGCAGTGTACCTCGGAATGCTCAGAGCAGCAAAAGGGGGAAGCGTTGTCCTCTGTGCCCCTTGTCCACCTTCAGGGAAGGGCATCCGATTAGCCAGGGCTAGTGCTGGATCTAGTGGATTATTGATCTGATCCGGCAGAGCTCTTCTCACATTCATATGGACTAGAAACTTAAAATACGACAGTGAAGATTGTCAGCTTTTTGTAGTATGCACATATATCCCTGAACAGGGGTGGCTAGACGTGTGACTAGGGAGCCACGTGTGGTTCTTTCACACATATTATGTGGCTCTCGAAGCCCCCACCGCCCCATCGGCCGGCTTGGAGAAGGTGCTTCTTTCTTTAAATCACTAAGCCAAGCCAGCCAGCGGTTTGGACAAACCAGGGGGGCCAAACTTGCTTAACACAACAGCCACGTAGAATGACATCAGATGTTTGAGAGCCACAAAACATGAATGTCAGATGTTTGAGAGGAAGGAAGGAAGGAAGGAAGGAAGGAAGGAAGGAAGGAAGGAAGGAAGGAAGGAAGGAAGGAAGGAAAAGAGTTGGGGAGGAAGATGTGGAAAGAAAGCAACTTTAATTTTCAATTCATTCTCCAAGCCGCCAGCTGGCTTGGCTTGGAGAAGTGATTTAAAGAGACAGTTGTCTTCTCCAAAATGGGTGACGGGGTAGTGGGGCTTTGAGAGCCGCAAAATATATGTGGAAGAGCCACGTGGTTTTCGAGCCGCAGTTTGGCCACCCCTGGATGATGCATTTGAAGTGAAAGTTGCTTTCTTTCCACCTCTCCCTCCCCCATCTATTTGCTTTCTTCCCACCTTTCCTTCCTTCCTTCCTTCCTTCCTTCCTTCCTTCCTTCCTTCCTTCCTTCCTTCCTTCCTTCCTTCCTTCCTTCCTTCCTTCCTTCCTTCCCGTCTTGTGCCTTTCAAACGTCTGACATTCATGCCTTGCGACTCTCAAACATCTGATTCTATGTGGCTCTTACATTAAGCACGTTTCGCTGCCCTTGACCCTGAATATCATGGGGCATGAATCCTTAAAGGGCATGAATTTTTTTTAAGGCGGGGTTGTCTAAACATCCGTCCCGTTTAAAACAGTGGGAGGTGGACCAAGAAGGGAAGAGGTGGCAACCGTTGGGCGGAACTAACGGGCACTGTGGTGCAGACAACAGGGCAGCCGTTGATATCTATGCTGGGCTTTTTCTTTCCCCCACCTGTTTCAGGTGACTTCGGATTGCTGCATTCAGCTTCGCCCCCGTCTTTCCCCACGCATGTAGGTTAATCCTTATGGGAGTGGCTGTCAGAGATACACAGGCCGAAACAGACCCGCTGGGTGTTAAGCCGCTGTCTGGGGAACTGCGCACAGTAATTCCTGTCTTCCTCGTGACGGCCAAACAGACAGGATTCACCCCCTTCCGTGGGCGGTGGCATGCACACAGCTGGAATTCCAACCACGGTGTCTCCGCAGGGCAGCCTGAACATCGTCTTAAATGTAGCATGTGGTGTTTAAAAGGCATTGTGTTGGGCTGCAGGGGCCGACGATGGAAACGCCCCATCTCTGCACCCTAGCACGGCTGATCCGGGACCAGAATCGTTCTGATCGTCCCTGGGATGTGCCACTGCAAAATGAGATCCAGAAAGGGGAGATAATATGGATCAGCTTAGGGGAGGGTGGTGGGGGGAGGAACTTTTGTCAGACAGAGGCCGGAATACGCCGGGGAGCTGCGTTGGCAAGGCCAGGCTAAAAGCCAGCGCCCACTAATCCTCTTGCACCCGCTGCGAAGCTGGCAGAAAAACCGCTTCTCTGAAATTAACTCAATACCAATCGAGAAGTGTTTTCTTTTTAAATAAAGAAGAAGATTGCAGATTTATATCCTGTCCTTCCCACTGAATCAGAGACTCAGAGTGGCTTACAATGTCCTATATCTTCACCCCCCACAACAGACACCATGTGAGGTGGGAGGGGCTAAAAGAGCTCTCCCAGAAGCTGTCCTTTCAAGTAGAGTCTCAGAGTGGCCCACAGTCTCCTTTCCCTTCCTTCCCCACAACAGACACCCTGTGAGGCAGGTGGGGCTGAGAGAGCTCTCCCAGAAGCTTCCCTTTCAAGGACAGAGTCTCAGAGAGGCCTACAATCTCCTTTCCCTTCCTTCTGCACAACAGATACCCTGTGAGGTGGGTAGGGCTGAGAGAGCTCTCCCAGAAGCTGCCCTTTCAAGGACAACTCCTGCGATAGCTCTGGCTGACCCAAGGCCATTCCAGCAGCTGCAAGTAGAGGAGTGGGGAAATCAAACTTGGTTCTCTCAGATAAGAGTCCGCGCACTTAACCACTACACCAAACATAAGCAGCAAGCGCTACCCAAAAAGATGGGTGGAAGGCTCATTTTTGGCCCTTATTTTTGGCCAGACGTTGTATGTAAATATGCTAGAGTGTCCTGGTAAAAATCAGAGGAGGGGATTTCTGCGTTGCTGTGTAACAAACATGATACCAGCATCAGGTTTTGGGTGTGTCTACAAGAGAAATCCTGTGCGTGTCTATTCAGAAAATGGCTCAGGTCTATTGGAGAGGGCAGTGGCTCAGTGGTTGAGCATCTGCTTGATAAGCAGGAGGTCCCAGGTTCAATCCCCAGCATGTCCAACTAAAAAGGGTCCAGGCAAGTAGGCGTGAAAAACCTCAGCTGGAGACCCCGGAGATCCACTGCCATTCTGAGTAGACAATACTGACTTTGATGGACCAAGGGGGGGTCTGATTCAGTAGAAGGCAGCTTCAGATGTTCAAAGGAAGGAAGGAAGGATGGACGGATGGTGGCTCAGTGGTAGACCATCTGCTTGGTAAGCAAAAGGTCCCAGGTTCAGTCCCCGGCATCTCCAACTCAAAAGGGTCCAGGCAAGTAGGCGTGGAAAACCTCCGCTTGAGACCCTGGAGAGCCGCTGCCAGTCTGAGTAGACAAGACTGACTTTGATGGCCCAAAGATGGTCTGGTTCAGTATAAGGCAGCTTTATATGTTCGGAAGGAAGGACGGATGGATTGACAGCGTCTCAATGGTAGAGCATCTGCTTGGTAAGCAGAAGGTCCCAGGTTCAATCCCCGGCATCTCCAACTCAAAAGGGTCCAGGCAAGTAGGTGTGAAAAACCTCAGCCTGAGACCCTGGAGAGCCGCTGCCAGTCTGAGGAGACAAGACTGACTTTGGTGGACCCAGGGGGGTCTGATTCAGTATAAGGCAGCTTCATATCTTCATATTAGGGGAGGGATGGTGGCTCAGTGGCAGAGCATCTGCTTGGTAAGCAAAAGATCCCAGGTTCAATCCCCGGCATCTCCAGCTGAAAAGGGTCCAGACTTGAAAAACCTCGGCTTGAGACCCTGGAGATCCACTGCCAGTCTGAGTAGACAATACTGACTTTGATGGATCGAGCGGGGTCTGATTCAGTAGAAGGCAGCTTCATATGTTCAGCACTACGGAGTCACCCTTTAGGGGAGGGACGGTGGCTCAGTGGTAGAGCATCTGCTTGGTAAGCAGAAGGTCCCAGGCTCAATCCCCGGCATCCCCAACTATAAAGGGTCCAGGCAAGTAGGCGTGAAAAACCTCAGCTGGAGAGCCGCTGCCAGTCTGAGGAGACAAGACTGACTTTGATGGACGGGGGGGGGGGGGGGGGGGCGGTCTGATTCAGTAGAAGGCAGCTTCATATGTTCTTATATGGTCACATTCAAGGGAGCTTACTCCCAGGAAAATGGTTTTAGGATTGCATTGTGAGAATCTCACACATATATCCGTTTATTCTCTCTCTCTCTCTCTCTCTTTCCCTGCTTTGGGAAGACCTGGGTGTAGAATGTAAACTGCCCTGATCTCCCTTGATATGTACAACTGATGTGGCGTCTGCAAATCACAGAGAAGGGCAAGGAACAACGCAGGCCACTGAATGTCATTCCTCCACCCGGAGGTGTGTGGTTTTTTGTAGCAGGAACTCTTTTGCATATTAGGCCACACCCTCCTGATAGAGCCAATCCTCCTGGAGCTGGCAGTAAGCCCTGTAGGAAGAGCCCATAAGCTCTTGGAGGATTGGCTATATCACGGGGTGTGGCCTAGTATGCAAAGGAGCTCCTGTTACAAAAAAAAGCCCTGTCTCCACCCATTTGTGATTTCAGTAGGCATAGGCCACACGCCCTGAAGTGTGCCTTCCATAAGGACTAGTCGCTTGCCCTTTAACACCAAGGTTTTCTCTTTTTTGCCTAGAACCCTGCGGGGATGGCAGTTGGTGATTTAAAAACAGCCCCTGCAGTCTTACCGTTTTATAGACACCCTTTCTGTTTCCTTTCTTTTTCTTGCTTTCTCCTTTCAGGTAACAGAGGAACCACCGCTGGGAGTTCAGGGGACGCTCTCGGGAAAGCATTGGCTTCGGTAAGTGGCGCCCTGGAATCCTGGGAATCGGGTGTGACCCTTGCCTGCCCTTGTTGGACCTTGCAAGGAAAGCTCTCCATGAGGTATGGGATTCTGGCACGTGCTGGTTTCTTAGAAGTGCATCTTTCCCCCTCCCTCCTCCAAATGTTGCTGTCGTTCAGTTGCACGCTCGAGTCTGACTCTTCGCAACTCCACGGACCGCATCACGCCAGGCTCTTCGATCTTCCGCAATCTTCCAAGTTCGCTGAGATTCATGCTCGTTGCATCGATAACACTGCCTAACCATCTCCTCCTTTGCCCCGTCCCCTTCTTCTTTTCCCTTCTGTCTTTCCCAGCATCAGGGTCTTCTCCAGGGAGGGCTCCCTTCTCATTGGGTGGCCAAAGGATTGGAGCTTCAGCTTCAGCATCTGACCTTCCAGGGAACAGTCTGGGTTGATTTCCCTGAGGACTGACTGATTGGATCTTCTTGCAGTCCAAGGGACTCTCAAGAGCCTTCTCCAGCACCACAACTCGAAAGCATCTCTTCTTCTGCACTCGGCCTTCCTTGTGGGGCTAGCAAAAGTGAACTTTGGGCTGGAGGGACAGAGTTGTCCTAACACCCACCTGAACAAAGTCTCAGGTGGTTTGGCAAAGCGAGCCTATTTCTTTTTAAGTCGAACAAACAAAATCTCACCCCAAAGTAAAAAAACGTTTTTGTTTTGTTTTTTAAATAATAGATTTTGATTGAATCTAATCCAATACAAAAGGGAACAGTCTGGGTTGATTTCCTTTGGATTGACTGATTTGATCTCCTTGCCGTCCAAGGGACTCTCAAGAGCCTTCTCTAGCACCACAGCTCAAAAGCATTTGTTCTTCGGTGCTCAGCCTTCCTTATGGTCCAACTCTCACAGCCATATGTTACTAGTAGGCTCCAAATTCATGAAACCATCCCATTAGTGCTTTAAATATTTCTCCTTTTTTCCAGAGGGTACTCTGGATTGAGGGTGGGAACGGTATATGATGAATAATTACAACTCTTTTTCACATTTTTTCCATTAAGGCTAAAAGTTATTGGTATTCAGCTCCGATTTTTAAAAACGTATTCACTTTGGTATTTAAACCTTTAGAGTCTCAAGTCCAGATTGTTGGAGGAATTGTAAAACTAAAACATATCATATGAGGTGGAAATGTCCAACGGTGTTAAATTTTTGGAATAAAGTGGTAGAGCAAATAAAACTTATATTCGATCTAACCATTTCAGTTGATTTTAAACTTCTTTTATTTGATATCTGGCCTGATGAATTGGCGAGTAAAGATCAAATCTTTAATCTCAACAATGTTGGCAATAAGTCGCATGACAATTGCTAATAATTGGAAACCCCCACAAACCCTCATGATTGAAATGTGGTATGATAAGTTACGGGACCAGTATGTAATGGGAAAGACAATGGATAACCCTTTCTTCAAAAATGACACTGATTTGGCTATAGATTATGATTTGCTTTGGACCCTGGTTTTGGAATTCTTTGGGAATATTTCCTTTTAGACTAATAGAATGGCTTGTAGGCTGTTTCTTCATTCTTAATAGCTAGCATATTATGTACTGTTTTTGTAAATTGTTCGTTATATGCATCCAATGATCTAAATTGGATTCTTGTGTGTTAGATTTATATTTTTATTATCTATTTTCCCTATGCTGCCTTTGCATCGGATTAGATTCAGTCAAATAAAATCTATTCTTTTAAAAAACAAAACAAAAACGTTTTTCACGTTGAGGTGAGATTTTGTTTGTTTGACTTAAAAAGAAATAGGCTCGCTTTGCCAAACCACCTGAGACTTTGTTCAGGTGGGTGTTAGGACAACTCTGTCCCTCCAGCCCAAAGTTCACTTTTGCTAGCCCCACAAGGAAGGCCGAGTGCAGAAGAATTGATGCTTTCGAGCTGTGGTGCTGGAGAAGGCTCTTGAGAGTCCCTTGGACTGCAAGAAGATCCAATCAGTCAGTCCTCAGGGAAATCAACCCAGACTGTTCCCTGGAAGGTCAGATGCTGAAGCTGAAGCTCCAATCCTTTGGCCACCCAATGAGAAGGGAGCACTCCCTGGAGAAGACCCTGATGCTGGGAAAGACAGAAGGCAAAAGAAGAAGGGACGGCAAAAGAGGAGATGGCTGGACAGCGTTACTGATGTAACGAACACAAATTTGAGCGGACTTCGGAGGGTGGTGGAAGACGGGAGGGCCTGGCGGGGCTTGGTCCAGGGGATCGCAAAGAGTCAGACTTGACTGTGCAAGTGAACAACAACAACAACAACAAAAATCTGCCGATCAGAAGTGTTTTCAAGAGGGACTCAGCACTGGAGAATCTGCGTGGAATGCGGGAAGAGTTTGAGTACCGGTCCCCAGCATCTCCAGGTGAAGGATCTCAGGTGCAGGAAAGACTTTGCCTTAGACTTTGGAGCGCTGCTGCCGGTCAGGGGGACCCAGAGCTCAGAATCTGCAACAGGGAACTTTGTATCCCTCTGGCAGCATTCTCCGGCTCCTGCCACCTCTATTGAAGCACCTGGTGGTGCAGAGTGGTAAGCTGCAGTCTTGTGAGCAAAAATTCTACTTCGTGAGCGACTGGCATTAAAGTCGTGAGCTCCTGCATCAATTAGTGTCCTCTGGGGTCATCCTTCCTGAGCCAAGACCGAAATGGGTGAGGCTGGAGGCTAAAAATCTGTGAGCCGGCTCACGCTAACTCAGCTTAGAGAGGACACTGCTCATGGCCTGAGTTTGATCCCAGCAGGAGCTCGGTCGAATGAGTCCCCAGCTTGCTGGGAAGAAAGTTTAGAAGACTGGGGAAGGCAATGGCAAACCACCATGTAAAAAAGGCTGCCGTGAAAATATCGTGATGCGACATCACCCCAGAGTTGGAAACGACTGGTGCTTGCGCAGGGGACCTTTCCTTTCCCCCCATGCTTACAGGGCCCTGTGGCACAGAGTGGTAAAGCTGCAGTGCTGCAGTCGGAGCCCTCTGCTCAGGTCCCTAGTTTGATCCCAGTGGAAGCTGGATTCAGGTAGCTGGCTCCAGGGTGACTCAGCCTTCCATCCTTCCGAGGTCAGTCAAAGGGGGAAAGCACAGAGGGCCGGGGAAGGCAATGGCAAACCACCCTGTAAAAAGTCTGCCGTGAAAACATTGTGAAAGCAACGTCACCCCAGAGTCGGAAACGACTGGTGCTTGCACAGCGGACTACCTTTATCTTTACCATCTCTATCTACAGTAGCAGAAAAGAGCGAGAGCCCAGAAGCACCTTAAAGGCTTAACGAAATTGGAGTGGCAGTCAATGAGCTTTTGTGAGTCACTTCCTCAGGGCTTTTTTGGTAGCAGGAGCTCCTTTGCATATTAGGCCACACCCCCCTGATGTAGCCAATACTCCTGGAGCTTCCAGTAGGCCCTGTACTGAGAGCGCTGTAAGCTCTCGGAAGACTGGCTACATCAGGGGGTGTGGCTTAATATGCAAAGGAGTTCCGGCTACAAAAAAAAAAACCTTGCTCTTCCTGCTTCTTTAGATAACATTGGCGATGGAAGTATCTGAAGAAGCAAGCAGAGAGCCAGTTTGGTGTAGTGGTTAAGTGCGCGGACTCTTATCTGGGAGAACTGCGTTTGATTCCCCACTCCTCCGCTTGCACCTGCTGGAATGGCCTTGGGTTAGCTATAGCTCTCACAGTTGTCTTTGAAAGGGCAGCTTCCGGGAGAGCTCTCTCAGCCCCACCCACCTCACAGGGTGTCTGTTGTGGGGGTGGAAGATAAAGGAGATTGTAGGCTGCTCTGAGACTCTGTCTTTGAAAGGGCAGCTTCTGGGAGAGCTCTCTCAGCCCCACCCGCTTCATAGGGTGTCTGTTGTGGAGGAGGAAGGGAAAGGAGTTTGTAGGCTGCTCTGAGACCCTGTCCTTGAAAGGGCAGCTGCTGTAAGAGCTCTCTCAGCCCCACCCGCCTCACAGGGTGTCTCTTGTGGGGGAGGAAGGGAAAGGAGATTGTAGGCTGCTCTGAGACTCTGTCTTTGAAAGGGCAGCTGCTGTAAGAGCTCTCTCAGCCCCACCTACCTCACCTGGTGTCTGTTGTGGGGGAGGAAGGGAAAGGAGATTGTAGGCTGCTCTGAGACTTTGTCCTTGAAAGGGCAGCTTCTGGGAGAGCCCTATCAGCCCCACCTACCTCACAGGGTGTCTGTTGTGGTGAGGGGAAGGTAAAGGAGATTGTGACCACCCTGAGATTCAGAATGTAGGGTGGGATATAAATTCAATTTCTTCTTCTTCTCATCACAGCTCATATCCTTATCACAGATGTTGGTATTCTTTAAGGGGATTCTGGGTACTCTTTTCTACCGCTGCAGAGAGATTAAAGCTACTCATCTCAGTCTGCCTCTCTCTAGAATGAGCAAATGCGCCCATATAAATCTTTTAAATAAACGTTCTTTCCTCTCCTCTTTCTCCCAACCCCCTTTTTTTTTCAGATTTACTCCCCAGATCACTCTAGCAATAATTTCTCTTCGAATCCATCCACACCGGTGGGTTCCCCTCAGGGAATAACAGGTAAGCAGAGAATTTTTGGCGGGGGGTGGGATGGGACATAAGGAAAGACTTAGTAGCTCAATGAGAGACCAAAATGTGTGGTTCGTGGGTATAGTGATGGCCACAACCATTTAAAGGGAGATGAGACACATCCATGGAGGATACGTCTGTCAGTGGCTACTGGCCCTGGGGACTAAAGCAAACCTCCACAGTCAACTTCTGAAGGCAGTCAGCTTCTGAATAGCAGTGTCGAGAGGAACCATCGTGACGGGCTTCAGCCTCTATGCCTTGTCGTTGGACCTCCAGAGGAATAGGTTGCCCACTGTGTGAGACAGGAGGCTGGCCTAGATGGACCACTGGTCTGATCCTGCAGGGCTCTTCTGATGCTCTTCTCAGGGGAAGGCCTTAGCCTATCTGCCCTGTTGTTGGCCCTCCAAAGAAACTGGTTGGCCCCTGTGTGAGAAAGGATGCTGGACTAGATGGACCACTGCTCAGATCCAGCAGGGCTCTTCTGATGCTCTTCTCAGGGGAAGGCCTCGGCCTGTCTACACTGCTCGCGGCCCTCCAGAGGAACTGGTTGGCCACTGTGTGAGACAGGAGGCTGGACTAGATGGACCCTCCCTGGTCTGACTCAGCAGGGCTCTTCTGCTGTTCCTCTTAGGGGAAGGTCTCACCCTCTCTGCCCTGTTGTTGGCCCTCCAGAAGAACTGGTTGGCCACTGTGTGAGACAGGAGGCTGGACTAGATGGACCCTCCCTTGTCTGATCCAGCAGGGCTCTTGGCCTTCTTCAAGTACTATTTGAGGCCTTAAGATTGAAACACATGTTACTCTGGCTCCATCTAGGGCCTGTGTGGAGGTGTTGCAACAGCCTAAGAATTGCCTTTTGTGGGGGGGGGGGGGGGATTGATTGTCCTCAGCTTTTTCACTTGCAGCTGAATTGAGGAGGGAAAGCAGGGGGAGGTGTTTGGATTGTATGTGTTGGAAATCTGACTCCGTTAAAGATCACATCCCCTTTTCTCCAGGGTTTCTCAAGGCCTTTTTCCCCAGGACATTCCAGTAAGAAAGTTAGTTTTAAAATGTCTAAAAATCCAGGTCTTGATTATATATATCTTCTGGATTGGCTCTCTGCACCCCTCTAGCTATATACCCTTGAAGAATGCTAAAGGTCGAGAGAGCACCGTCTCCCTCATCAGAGACAACAGGGAACTCCTGTCCTGGGTGCAAATTCTCCGGGGGGGGGGGAGCATAAAACAGGGACCCGCAGCCATGGAATATCTTAACAGTTATCAAAATGGCATTATTTATTTATTTGCTTGGTTTATATCCCGCCCTCCCTGCCAAATCCGGCTCGCTTGCAAGGCCAATAGGCAAAGCAATAACAGAAAACCATTAAAACAGCTATGACATAAAACAACTGTATCAATGCAAGTGCTATGTTAAAACTATATTAATCAGGGCTTTTGTTTTGGAACGGGAACTCCTTTGCATATTAGGCCACACCTCCCTGATGTAGCCAATCCTCCAAGAGCTTAAAGGGCTCTTAGCACAGGGCCTACTGTAAGCTCTTGGACAATTGGCTACATCGGGGTGGGGGGGTGGTGGCCTAATATTCAAAGGAGTTCCTGCTACCAAAAAAAGCCCTGATATTAATATATTAATGTATTAATAGCAGCGAAGTACAGCAGATCTTCTTCATATCTGCATAAACCACACTACACTGTTCTGTTTGTTTGGAGTCGTTAGGATGGCGAATGTCAGTTTAGCTACCTAGCTTCCTCTGAGGCTTAGAGAGGGCAGCAGGCCAAGCAGAAGTGCATTGTTCTCGTTAGCCTATGCACATTTTTTTTGGTGCTCTGGAGCTAGTTCCTGAAGGGACGGGGCAGAGGATCGGAAACCCACGGTAGACCCAAATCCCTGCTTGTGGCCCCTTTATCAAGAATCGTAGATCGCTTTCCAACTTCCTCGTCTTACACCGTGAGAGTCTCGCTGGGAGCCGGCCACCTCATTTTCTCTCTGTGCGTTTGTCCTCTCCCCAGGTTCTTCGCAGTGGCCCCGATCAGGCGGACAGGGTGCCTTATCCCCGAGTTACGAAGGGACCCTTCATACTTTGGTGAGTTGCTGTGAGGCTGCCCATCGGCGTTTGCGTTTTTGCCCAAACGGCGGTTGGGTTGCATAGTAAAGCCTTCTGTGCGTCCCAGGTTGTGCGCCCAAAGAAGGGAGAAGGTTTAAGCTGCAGAACATCCAGCTCGAAGGGCGGGCTCTATAGCTTTGGCCCTTCCCCTCCCCAAACCCTGCCATCTCCTGGCTCCACCCCCCAAAGTCTCCTGATATTTTCCAACGCTGACCTGGCAACTCAGGCTGAGAGGTCAAGTGCTTTACCTACAAGTGGGTTAAAAAGGGACTGAAGTGCTGAATCAAGAGCCTACACAAACTGGGCTGGGCCAGTCTTTACTTTGGTCCTATGAATTCCTCATGGATCGGGCTCAAAGGGTTGCTCTCGGATAGCAGTTGTCATAAGAGCCCCGTGGCACAGAGTGGTAAAGCTGCAGTACTGCAGTCGGAGCCGTCTGCTCACGGCCTGAGTTCGATCCCAGCGGAAGTTGGTTCAGATAGCCGGCTCCAGGTCGACTCAGCCTTCCGTCCTTCCGAGGTCGGTAAAATGAGTCCCCAGCTTGCTGGGGAGAAAGTGTAGATGACTGGGGAAGGCAATGGCAAACCACCCCGTAAAAAGTCTGCCGTGAAAACATTGTGAAAGCAACGTCACCCCAGAGTCTGAAATGACTGGCGCTTGCATAGGGGACCTTTCCTTAGGAAAGCCCCGTGGCGCAGAGTGGTAAAGCTGCAGTACTGCAGTCTGAAATCTCTGCTCACGACTTGAGTTCAATCCCAGCAGAAGCTGGGTTTTCAGGTAGCCGGCTTGAGGTTGACTCAGCCTTCCATCCTTCCGAGGTCGGTAAAATGAGTCCCCAGCTTGCTGGGGGGGGAAGCATAAAAGACTGGGGAAGGCAATGGGCAAACCACCCCGTAAAAAGTCTGCCGTGAAAACATTGTGAAAGCAACGTCACCCCAGAGTCTGAAATGACTGGCGCTTGCATAGGGACCTTTCTTAGGAAAGCCCCGTGGCGCAGAGTGGTAAGCTGCAGTACTGCAGTCTGAAATCTCTGCTCACGACTTGAGTTCAATCCCAGCAGAAGCTGGGTTTTCAGGTAGCCGGCTTGAGGTTGACTCAGCCTTCCATCCTTCCGAGGTCGGTCAAAGGAGTCCCCAGCTTGCTGGGGGAAAGCATAAAAGACTGGGGAAGGCAATGGCAAACCACTCTGTAAAAAGTCTGCCATGAAAAGGTTGTGAGTCTGAAACGACTGGTGCTTGCACAGGGGACTACCTTTACCTTTTTACCTTTAGCAGTTGTCATTGGGGTGGGACCTATCTTGTGGGGGTTCCCCAGGGCGCATTGTGTCTCCTGTGCTTCTCAATCTCTGTGCAAATCCCTCAGTGTTTCCTCGCAGCTGCAGAGTCTTGCAAGCAGAAATTCTACTTTGGGAGCGACTGGCATAAAAAGTTGTGAGCTGCTGCATAAGTTGTTGTGCTCTGGGGCCATTTTTCCTGAGCGAAGACAAAAAGGTGTGAGCTGGAGGCTAAACATCTGTTAGCTAGCTCACGCTAACTCAGCTTAGAGGGAACAATTATCCCAGCTCATTCTCCTTGCAAGGGAGCCGGAGTTTGTTCCTAATGTCAAGTCTGGTCGAATCTTAGGCCCCAACCTCTCCTGCAATTGAAGAATAATAAATGATAATAAAGGGAAGTGATAAATAATACTAATAAAGGGAAGAAGAATAAAGGGAAGAAGAATAAAGGGAGAGCCAGTTTGGTGTGGAGAGCTAGTTTGGTGTAGTGGTTAAGTGCGTGGACTCTTATCTGGGAGAACCGGGTTTGATTCCCACTCTTCCACTTGCACTCGCTGGAATGGCCTAGGGTCAGCCATAGCTCTCGTAGGAGTTGTCCTTGAAAGGGCAGCTGTGAGAGCCCTCTCAGCCCCACCCACCTCACAGAGTGTCTGTTGTGTGGGTGGGGTGGGGGAGGTACAGGAGATTGTGACTGCTCTGAGATCTCAGAGCAGCCTACAATCTCCTGGCCCCGCTGATGGACCTCCTGATGGCACCTGGGTTTTTTGGCCACTGTGTGACACAGGGTGTTGACTGGATGGGCCATTGGCCTGATCCAACATGACTTCCCTTATGTTCTTCAGTGACACAGAGTGTTGGACTGGATGGGCCATTGGCCTGATCCAACAGGGCTTCTCTTATGTTCTTATGTGACACAGAGTGTTGGACTGGATGGGCCATTTGCCTGATCCAGCATAGCTTCTCTTATGTTCTTAGGTGACACAGAGAGTTGGAGTGGAGGGGCCACTGGCCTGATCTAACATGGCTTCTCTTATGTTCTTATGTGACACAGAGTGTTGGACTGGAGGGGCCACTGGCCTGATCCAGCATGGCTTCTCTTATGTGACACAGAGTGTGGGACTGGAGGGGCCACTGGCCTGATCCAACAGGGCTTCTCTTATGTGACACAGAGTTTTGGACTGGATGGGCCATTGGCCTGATCCAGCATGGCTTCTCTTATGTTCTTATGTGACACAGAGTGTTGGACTGGAGGGGCCATTGGCCTGATCCAACATGGCTTCTCTTATGTTCTTATGTGACACAGAGTGTTGGACTGGAGGGGCCACTGGCCTGATCCAACATGGCTTCTCTTATGTTCTTATGTGACACAGAGTGTTGGACTGGAGGGGCCACTGGCCTGATCCAACATGGCTTCTCTTATGTTCTTATGTGACACAGAGTGTTGGACTGGAGGGGCCATTGGCCTGATCCAACATGGCTTCTCTTATGTTCTTATGTGACACAGAGTGTTGGACTGGAGGGGCCACTGGCCTGATCCAACATGGCTTCTCTTATGTTCTTATGTGGCACAGAGTGTTGGACTGGAGGGGCCACTGGCCTGATCCAACAGGGCTCCTCTTATGTTCTTACGTGACACAGAGTGTTGGACTGGAGGGGCCATTGGCCTGATCCAACATGGCTTCTCTGATGTTCATATGTGACACAGAGTGTTGGACTGGAGGGGCCATTGGCCTGATCCAACATGGCTTCTCTTATGTTCTTATGTGACACAGAGTGTTGGAGTGGAGGGGCCACTGGCCTGATCCAACATGGCTTCTCTTATGTTCTTATGTGACACAGAGTGTTGGACTGGAGGGGCCACTGGCCTGATCTAACATGGCTTCTCTTATGTTCTTATGTGACAAAGAGTGTTGGACTGGAGGGGCCACTGGCCTGATCCAACATGGCTTCTCTTATGTTCACCCGAATTTTGACCTCACAACTGACTAGAACTGGATCTGGAAAGTAGGAAGCACGCGAGACCGAGAATAAACACGGCTCATCTTAGCTGTTCACAAAGGCTGTCTTGTTAGCGCCCGGCTTCTCTGCTTTTGCTCCTGGCAGCTGTTTTGTAAATGTCAGCTAGGCAGGGGTCAGAGGCCGGCCGCTTTGGCTGGCCTGGCTGGAATCCCCACATAGCCAGGGAGCTGTGAGGGTGACGCTTGTTTTCTTTCCCAAGCGATGGCAGCAACTGCCTACCTCAAGGGACCTTTTGCGGGTAGAGATGAGGAAAGGAAGAGTCAGTCTGTGGCCCCTCGTGGTTCTCTTTTAGTCCTTTCTCTCCATGGTTATTGAGATGTTTCTTCAGCTGAGATTCAAATCAAGATCAATAAAGGAAAATTGCATGGCACAATTCTTATTGAAGAAAATATTGCATTTATACCCTGCCCTTAGAGTGGCTCACAATCTCCTTTCCCTTCCTCTCCCTCAACAGACACCCTGTGAGGTGGGTGGGGCTCAGAGGGCTCTTCCAGAAGCTGGCCTTTCAAGGACAGAGGCTCAGAGCGGCCGACAATCTCCTTTCCCTTCCTCCCCCACAACAGACACCATGTGAGGCAGGTGGGGATGAGAGAGCTCTACCAGAAGCTGCCCTTTCAAGGACAGAGGCTCAGAGCGGCCGACAATCTCCTTTCCCTTCCTCCCCCACAACAGACACCATGTGAGGCAGGTGGGGATGAGAGAGCTCTACCAGAAGCTGCCCTTTCAAGGACAGAGGCTCAGAGCGGCCTACAATCTCCTTTCCCTTCCTCCCCCACAGCAGACACCCTGTGAGGCAGGTGGGGCTGAGAGAGCTCTACCAGAAGCTGCCCTTTCAAGGACAGAGGCTCAGAGCGGCCTACAACCTCCTTTCCCTTCCTCCCCACAGCAGACACCCTGTGAGGCAGGTGGGGCTGAGAGAGCTCTACCAGAAGCTGCCCTTTCAAGGACAGAGGCTCAGAGCGGCTACAATCTCCTTTCCCTTCTTCCCACACAACAGACACCCTGTGAGGCAGGTGGGGCTGAGAGAGCTCTACCAGAAGCTGCCCTTTCAAGGACAGAGGCTCAGAGCGGCCTACAATCTCCTTTCCCTTCCTCCCCCACAGCAGACACCCTGTGAGGCAGGTGGGGCTGAGAGAGCTCTACCAGAAGCTGCCCTTTCAAGGACAGAGGCTCAGAGCGGCCTACAACCTCCTTTCCCTTCCTCCCCCACAGCAGACACCTGTGAGGCAGGTTGGGCTGAGAGAGCTCTCCAGAAGCTGCCCTTTCAAGGACAGAGGCTCAGAGCGGCCTGCAATCTCCTTTCCCCTTCCTCCCCCACAACTGACACCCTGTGAGGTGGGTGGGGCTGAGGGAGCTCTCCCAGAAGCTGCCCTTTCAAGGACAACCCCAGTGAGAGCCATTCCAGGAGGTGCAAGTGGAGGAGTGAGAAATCAAACCCGGTTCTCCCAGATAAGAGTCTGCGCACTTAACCGCTACACCAGATTGGGGAGTATATCTAGGAATGGGTCAGCTCTTCTGAAGAGGAAAAACACATCTCCATGAGTTAGTCATATTCAGGAATGCCTAGAGTAGGGATGTCAGACATACAGTCTGCAGGCTGGAACTGGCTAGTTCAAAGCTCTTATCCAGCCCATGAGGAACTGATCACCTTTACTGACAGATGACAGAGGCTGAGTATTACATCCCTGTATACCAGAGTTGTCAAACTCATTTGTTATGAGCGATGGATCTGACATAAATAATAAACTTTTTTTTTTAATTTATACCCGCCCTCCCCCGCCTAGGCAGGCTCAGGGCGGCTTGTTGGGCCAGACCGTGTTGGGCTGAGCTATGCGTGTGCCTATTTAAGATTAGGTAGCAGAGATATAAACTTTTTAAAGGACACAAACACAATTCAAGATTTTTTTTAAAAAAAAAACCCTTTAAAACATGCTTAACATTAGCACTTGTTGATCTTAAAGATGCTTTCTTTGTATCTCGCCCATGGGATCCAGAGAACTGGGCAAAGGAAGCTCTGGCTCTTTCCTTCCTTCCCTGGGGGACTGGGAAGGAAGAGACTCAGCCAATAGAAGGAAGAAAGGCTTGGCTCAGTAGCTCTGCTGTGTGATTGAGAGAGCCTGGCAAAGCACGCTCTCCCTCTGTCTCTTCCTCAAGGGAGGAGCCGTAACCAATGGAGAGAAGAGAGGTTTTGCTCTGTAGCTCCTGTGCGATTGAGCAAGCCTTGCAAAGCAAACTGTGACGCAGAAGGAAGCAAGATGTCGGGAGAAGAAAGCAGACGACAGCCAGTTGCTCGGGGGCCTGATAGGAGCTCTCCGGGGGGCTGATTCGGTCCGCGAGCCATATGTTTGACACCCCTTCTATGCTGTCCTCGTGTTAAAGTGTAACAGCCTGTGGAAGCGGAAGGCTGGGCATTCAGGGGAGAAATACTGGAAGAGTGTTAATATTCTAAGCCTATTTGTATTTTGAGTAAAAAGTCATATCATTTATTGGGTTCACCCGTGTCCTTTATCAAGTTTATATCTCTGGTACCTGGCATTACATCTTATGGCACGCACGTCCCAGCCTGACAAAGTGACATTTATGTCAGATCCAGTGACATTTATGCCCTTGTAACAAATGGGTTTGACTCCTCCAGCCTAGAGAGCAGACATTTCTTCCCATTCTCAATAGCAACCCCTTTATAAAGGTCAAGGTAGCCCCCTGCGCAAGCACCAGTCGTTTCCGACTCTGGGGTGACATCGCATCATGACGTTTTCACGGCAGACTTTTTACGGGGTAGTTTGCCATTGCCTTCCCCAGTCCTCTGTGCTTTCCCCTTTGACCGACCTCGGAAGGATGGAAGGCTGAGTCAACCTGGAGCCGGCTACCTGAATCCAGCTTCTGCTGGGATCAAACTAGGGACTTGAGCAGAGGGCTCCGACTGCAGTACTGCAGCTTTACCACTCTGCGCCACAGGGCCCTGTAAGCATGGGGGGGGAAAGGAAAGGTCCCCTGCGCAAGCACCAGTCGTTTCCGACTCTGGGGTGACGTCGCATGACGATATTTTCACGGCAGCCTTTTTTACATGGTGGTTTGCCATTGCCTTCCCCAGTCTTCTAAACTTTCTTCCCAGCAAGCTGGGGACTCATTCGACCGAGCTCCTGCTGGGATCAAACTCAGGCCATGAGCAGTGTCCTCTCTAAGCTGAGTTAGCGTGAGCCGGCTCACAGATTTTTAGCCTCCAGCCTCACCCATTTCGGTCTTCGCTCAGGAAGGATGACCCCAGAGCACACCAATTGTTGCAGGAGCTCACAGCTTTAATGCCAGTCGCTCACGAAGTAGAATTTTTGCTCACAAGACTCTGAAGCTTACCACTCTGCACCACGGGGCGCTTCAACAGAGGTGGCAGGAACCGGAGAATGCTGCCAGAGGGATACAAAGTTCCCTGTTGCAGATTCTGAGCTCTGGGTCCCCCTGACCGGCAGCAGCGCTCCAAAGTCTAAGGCAAAGTCTTTCCTGCACCTGAGATCCTTCACCTGGAGATGCTGGGGACCGGTACTCAAACTCTTCCCGCATTCCACGCAGATTCTCCAGTGCTGAGTCCCTCTTGAAAACACTTCTGATTGGCAGATTTTTGTTGTTGTTCACTTGCACAGTCAAGTCTGACTCTTTGCGATCCCCCAGCCCCTCCCATCTTCCACCACCCTCCAAAGTCCGCTCAAATTTGTGTTCGTTACATCAGTAACGCTGTCCAGACATCTCCTCTTTTGCCGTCCCCTTCTTCTTTGGCCTTCTGCCTTTCCCAGCATCAGGATCTTCTCCAGGGAGTGCTCCCTTCTCATTGGGTGGCCAAAGGATTAGAGCTTTGCGACCCCCTGGACCAAGTCACGCCAGGCCCTCCCGTCTTCCACCATCCTCTGAAGTCTGCCCAAATTCGTGTTTGTTACATCAGTAATGCTGTCCAGCCATCTCCTCTTTTGCCGTCCCCTTCTTCTTTGGCCTTCTGTCTTCCCAGCATCAGGATCTTCTCCAGGGAGTGCTCCCTTCTCATTGGGTGGCCAAAGGATTTGAGCTTCAGCTTCAGCATCTGACCTTCCCAGGAGCAGTCTGGGTTGATTTCCCTGAGGACTGACTGATTGGATCTTCTTGCAGTGCAAGGGACTCTCAAGAGTCTTCTCTAGCACCACAGCTCGAAAGCATCTATTCTTCTGCACTCGGCCTTCCTTATGGGGCTAGCAAAAGTGAACTTTGGGCTGGAGGGACAGAGTTGTCCTAACACCCACCTAAACAAAGTCTCAGGGAAGTCAAACAAACAAAATCTCACCTCAAAGTGAAAAATGTTTTTGTTTTGTTTTTTAAAATAATAGATTTTATTTGACTGAATCTAATCCGATACAAAGGCAGCATAGGGAAAATAGATAATAAAAATATAAATCTAACATACAAGAATCCAATTTAGATCATTGGATGCATATAACGAACAATTTACAAAAACAGTCCGTGATATGCTAGGTATTAAGAATGAAGAAACAGCCTACAAGCCATTCTATTAGTCTAAAAGGAAATATTCCCAAAGAATTCCAAAACCAGGGTCCAAAGCAAATCATAATCTATAGCCAAATCAGTATCATTTTCGAAGAAAGGGTTATCCATTGTCTTTCCCATTACATACTGGTCCCATAACTTATCATACCACATTTCAATCGTGAGAGTATGTAGGGGTTTCCAATTTTTAGCAATTGCCATGCGACTTATTGCCAGCATTGTTGAGATTAAAGATTTCTGATCTTTACTCGCCAATTCATCCGGCCAGATATCAAATAAAAGAAGCTTAAAATCAACTGGAATGGTTAGATCGAATATAAGTTTTATTTGCTCTACCACTTTATTCCAAAAATTTAACACCGTTGGACATTTCCACCTCATACGATATGTTTTAGTTTTACAATTCCTCCAACAATCTGGACTTAAAGGTCACAAAAGGGGATGCTATCAGTATTCAGAAAGAGACTATCTGCTCTCTAGATCATTTGTTATGAGGGCCGGATCGAACCTAAATGAGACCCTGCTGGGCCGGACCATGCCGGGTTGGGCCATGTGTGTTCCTATTTAAGATTAGGTACCAGAGATATAAATTTTATAAAGAACACAGACAAACACAAAAATATATTTGTTAGAAAATGGTAAAACACTCTCAAAACATTAGCACTCATTGGTCTTAAAGGTTCTTTCTTTGTATTTCTCCCATGGGATCCAGCAAACTGGGCAAAGGAAGCTCTGGCTCTTTCCTTCCTTCCCCAGGGGACTGGGGGGGGGGAGCCTCAGCCAATAGAAGGAAAAGAGGCTTGGCTTAGTAGCTCTGCTGTGCAATTGAGAGAGCCTGGAAAAGCAAGCTCTCCCTCCCCAAGGGAGGAGCCTCAGCCGATGGAGAAAATAGAGACTTTGTTCTGTAGCTCTGCTGTGCGATTGAGAGAGCCTGGCAAAGCAAGCTGTTCCTCCCAAAGGGAGGAGCCTCAGCCAATGGTGAAAATAGAGGTTTTGCTCTGTAGCTCCTGTGCAGTTGAGCAAGCCTGGCAAAGCAAGCTGTGATGCAGAAGGAAGCCAGAGAGAGGGAGAAGGAAGCAGATGACGGCCAGTTGTCCGGGGACCTGATAGGAGCCCTCTGGGGGCCTGATTCGGCCCCCAAACTGCATGTTCGACACCTCTGCTCTAGACGTTCTTGGATATCAGCTAACCAGGGCTCTCTTTTTTCAGCAGGAACGCAGTTCCGGTTGGCTGGGTGTCAGGGGGTGTGGCCTAATATGCAAATGAGTTCCTGCTGGGCTTTTTCTACCGGGGGGGGGAGCCCTGCCATTAACTAATGGAAAGATAAAATGAATTAATCTGCCATCAAGACGCGAGCCCTGCCCGAAACAGCGAGAGAAAGAGAAACAGGCAACATTTCACCCACACTAAATAAGGCACTTTTCAGTCCACTCCCAGCGCATCTTGCAACTGGATTTCTCTGGGTGGAGCGGCAAAATCCACCCGCAAACGATCACGAAAGTGCAATAAAGTGCATTCCTTAGCATGTACGAAAGTTCATCTTCTTTTCCTCTTCCCCAAAGCAAAACAAAATGGAAGACCACTTGGACGAAGCGATCCACGTCTTGAGGAGCCACGCCGTGGGCCAGAGCAACCACGGAGACATACACGGCTTGCTCGCTTCCACGTCCGGCCACAGCACCTCGGTGGGCAGCCTCAACCAAGCTTTCCCCCCTGCCTCAGTCTTGCCGATCGCCAATCGGCATTCAAACTTGGTAAGCTAGGGACCGGATGCGCGCACGAGAGTGACGGGAATAACGGCGGCTCTCGTGCTGGGCTAGGACTGGGGAGACCTGTGTTCGAATCTTCCCTCAGCCTCAAGGCTCACTGGGTTAGGGTTAGGGGAGAGGGAACCAGAGACGCACCCTCTGAGCTGCTTGGAGGAAGGGAGGGATGGCATTGGGATAGTTGGGAACGGAGGCAAACGGGCGCTCTTCTGAATTCAGTGCTGCAAACAGTTGCAGTGGCGTTCAAACCCGTCTCCTGTTCCACAGCGTAAGTCTTTTGAATCCTCAGCGTCACAAATTCCATATGATCTTTTCTTGGCCCCTTCTAAGACATGTGACCAAACGTTCAAAACGTTGGTTGCTTTCTGCCTTGACCAGGATCTCATCAGATCTCGGAAACTTAAGCAAGGGTGACGCCGGAAAAATACTTGGGTGGGAGACCTCCTTGGAATACCAGCAGTCATGAGGCAGGGACAGGTTTTCTTCAACCACCTCTCTGAATATCCCCCAGGCCTCCAGTAGGGGTCAGTCGCCCAAAGAGTCTCAGAGCGGCTCACAATCTCCTTCCCCTTCCTCCCCCACAACAGACACCCTGTGAGGTGGGTGGGGCTGGAGAGGGGTTTCACAGCAGCTGCCCTTTCAAGGACAACCTCTGCCAGAGCTATGGCAGACCCAAGGCCATGCTAGCGGGTGCAAGTGGAGGAGTGAGGAATCAAACCCCGTTCTCCCAGATAAGAGTCCGCACACTTAACCACCACACCAAACTGGATCTCCGAGGGACCTCTCTCATGAGGGACCTTGGCTGTTGGGCAGGCACGAATTTGAATCAGACCCATGGCATGGGCTTCCCTTTAGACAGCTGGAGGGCACGTTGGCTTATCTGTTGGCCCTCCCCAGCCCAAGCGACGCCCACCTCGCCTCAACTAGGGCCAGGGCTTTTTCAGTCCTGGCCCCGACCTGGTGGAATCAGCTCCCTACAGAGATCCGGGCCCTACTTGGCTTATTAGCCTCCCGTAGGGCCTGTAAAACGGAGCTGTTCCGCCAGGCTTTTAGTTGAGGCTGCGGGCGTCTATTCGTGATCTGATTCCCCTCCCCTATCGGCACTGTCGCCTGTGCTATAAAATGGATTATCATCTGCCATCTCTATGAGATATCGTGACGTGAGATGGGTGGGCTGGGCAATATGTGATGATACGGTAAACTTCTCTGAGTGCTGTTGAGTTGTCCCGTTTTTAAAATGTTTTTATTGTGTTTTATTGTTCTATCGTATGTTTTATCCTATGAAGAAAGGTTAAAACGCTTGGGGCTCTTTAGCTTGGAGAAACGTCGACTGCGGGGTGACATGATAGAAGCTTACAAGATTATGCACGGGATGGAGAAAGTAGAGAAAGAAGTCCTTTTCTCCCTTTCTCACAATACGAGAACTCGTGGGCATTCAATGAAATTGCTGGGCAATCAGGTTAAAACGGATAAAAAGAAGTCCTTCTTCACCCAAAGGGTGATTAACATGTGGAATTCACTGCCACAGGAGGTGGTGGCGGCTACAAGCATAGCTAGCTTTAAGAGGGGATTGGATAAAAATATGGAGCAGAGGTCCATCAGTGGCTGTTAGCCACAGTGTGTGTGTGTGTGTGTGTGTATCTTTTGGCCACTGTGTGATAAAGAGTGTTGGAGTGGATGGGCCATTGACCTGATCCAACATGGCTTCTCTTATGTTCTTACGTTGTACTCCGCCCTGAGCCACACGGGGAATGGGCAGAATAGAAATATACTGAAATAAATAATAAATGAAAATAAATCTGTTAAATGGGAATATTTACAATCTCTGGATAGTTACGAGGACGTTTGTTCCCTTGGTCCTTCGTCCTCTTTCTGCTGAACGTGACATTCTTGGAGGTTTGCACCCTTCAGTTTGCAGGGTGCCTTGTACAGAATGCCTTTTTTTTTTTTGCATTTTCCCGTTGTAGGTGGGAGGAGGTCATCCGGAAGACAGCCTTCCCAGCAACCCCAGTCTACTCCACAACCACGTCGCTCTCCCGGCGCAGGCCAGCTCGCTCCCGGACCTCAACAGAGGACAGTCTGATGCCTTCAGTGGTAAGTCCGCATCGCCACGCGGCAAGGAGACTCGGAAGTCCGTGGCAAGCAAAGAGTCCAGTTCTCTGTCACGACTCCAGTTGAGGTCGCAGGGAAAGACCCGTCTCATCCTGGAGAACAACAAACTCGCTCCATGTGAAAAATAATTCTCCGTATAGTCCACAGAATACAATCTCTGTGTCTCAAAGAACAATACAATGGTACAAAGCAGTAGACAAGTGGCACCTTTAAGACCGAGTTTTATTCAGAATGTCAGCTTTCGTATGCTCTTAAGCAGGCTTCATCAGACAAAATGGGAATGGCAAGCTGCAGTTCTTAAGCGGGCAGTGAGTTGGTATGTAGGATCATGGGAATGCTTTTAGCAGATTAAAAGAATCACAAATAGGGATCTGTGTTTGTTAGTTATCAAAGATTTCAGGTTTTCACGGCTGGTAACATCATTAGGGTTTGTAGAATCTTTCGGGCTCAAGTGCCGTGTTCTACTGGAGAAAGTTTTCCTTCCAGACGTTTCGTTCTCAGCTGCGGAGAGCATCCTCAGTGGCGTCGCAGCCGGAGCAGGCGCTCTGACCTTCTGACCAATGCACAGCAGCCAAGAAGGTCAGAGCGCCTGCTCCGGCTGCAAGGCCACTGAGGATGTTCTCCGCAGCTGAAAACGAAACGTCTGGAAGGAAAACTTTCTCCAGTAGAACACGGCACTTGAGCCCGAAAGATTCTACAAGCCCTAATGCGTTTGTTAGTGTTAGTTCAAAGCAGGGCTGAAACAACACCCTCTAGTGCAGGGGTGGCCAACGGTGGCTCTCCAGATGTTTTTTGCCTACAACTCCCATCAGCCCGAGGCAGCATGGCCAATGGCTGGGGCTGATGGAAATTGTAGGCAAAAAAACATCTGGAGAGCTACCGTTGGCCACCCCTGCTCTAGTGTTTATCACCCTCCAGCGTTGTTTCAGGCCCTGCTTTGTCCTAACGCTAACAAACACAGGTCCCTATTTGTGATTCTTTTAATCTGCTAAAAACATTCCCATGATTCTACGTACCAGCTCACTGCCCACTTATATTATATTAAGAATCGCTGCTTGCCATTCCCGTTTTAGCGGATGACGTCTGCTTAAGAGCATACGAAAGCTTCCATTCTGAATAAAACTCAGTTGGTCTTAAAGGTGCCACTTGTCTCCTGCTTTGTTCTATTGCTTCAGACCAACACGGCTGCCCGCTGGGATCTAAATACAACGGTACAGTAAGAAAACCATCCTACGAACGACACAGCTACTGTGTCCAAAAACCTTATCACTTTCAAACCGTGTAGTCCAACAATAAAAGAGCGGTTTCGTTTCGGATAGTTATTTATTTATTCGACTTGCATCCCGCCCTCCCTGCCAAAACGGGTTCAGGGCGGCTCACGGTAAAAGGTCACAAGACCAATATTAATAGACAAAAGATAAAAATACAAGTACATCATAAATAAAAACATATAAAACAATTATGTAAAACAATGGTAGGTGCTATTTGATCTCGCATTAAAATATATATATTGAAGAAGAAGATGATGATGTTGGATTTATATCCCGCCCTCCACTCCGAAGAGTCTCAGAGTGGCTCACAATCTCCTTTCCCTTCCTCCCCCACAACAGACACCCTGTGAGGTAGATGAAGATATTGGATTTATATCCCGCCCTCCACTCCGAAGAGTCTCAGAGTGGCTCACAATCTCCTTTACCTTCCTCTCCCACAACAGACACCCTGTGAGGTAGATGAAGATATTGGATTTATATCCCGCCCTCCACTCCGAAGAGTCTCAGAGCGGCTCACAATCTCCTTTCCCTTCCTCCCCCACAACAGACACCCTGTGAGGTAGATGAAGATATTGGATTTATATCCCGCCCTCCACTCCGAAGAGTCTCAGAGCGGCTCACAATCTCCTTTACCTTCCTCTCCCACAACAGACACCCTGTGAGGTAGATGAAGATATTGGATTTATATCCCGCCCTCCACTCCGAAGAGTCTCAGAGCGGCTCACAATCTCCTTTCCTTTCTCCCCCACAACAGACGCCCTGTGAGGTGGGTGGGGCTGATAGGGCTCTCACAGCTGCCCTTTCAAGGACAACCTCTGCTAGAGCTACGGCTGACCCAAGGCCATGCCAGCAGGTGCAAGTGGAGGAGTGGGGAATGAAACCCGGTTCTCCCAGATAAGAGTCCGCCCACTTAACCACTGCACCAAACTGATATATTGAGATCAATATTAATAGACAAAATATAAAAATACAAGTATATCATAAATAAAAACATAAACAATTATGCAAAACAATGGTAGGTGCTATTTGCGGGTACTAGCAACTCCGTCGATGTTAAAATTTTTATTATTTCAATATTTCGGCTGGATGTCCTATAAGAAAAAGATCCACAGTCACAATATGATGTTCAAAGTGGGCCAAACGGATTGATTTCTGCTTTCCTGTTGTTGTCGATTTTAATTCGAAAATGCCCGGCGGAAGAACGCCGTTTTATAGGCCCTGCGGAACTGTGGAAGCTCTCGCAGGGCCCTAGCCTCATCCAGCAGCTCATTCCACCAGACAGGAGCCACAACAGAAAAGGCCCTGGCTCTGGTCGTCTTGAGCCTGGCCGCTTTGATGCTGGGGATCGAGAGCAGGTTCTGCGACCTATGAACTATCCTTCTTCCAGGGACCGTCTTTCATATTCTTAGGTTCGGTAGAGCTGAAGTGCCATAATTCATTTTGACGAACGCCATCGAATGCTGACGGATTGAAATTGGCAGTGGTGTCCCGGAAAAAGAAATTAAAATAAAATAAAATATTGGGAAGCCAGGAAATGAATTATTATGGCAGGTCAACACTCCTAATGGGCAGGCTGGCTGTTGCGCGACTGGAAAGTCTCCCCCCCCCCCCATGCTGTAAGTCGCCCTACCTGAGTGGTGCCTTCATTCAGGTGAGCCACAGCAGTGGTGCTGTTTAGGCCCCGCCCTCTCACACCCCATTGTGATTCCCTTCCAGGCTTGACGGGAGGCTTGGGGCGAGCCAGCGTTTCGTCGGGAACGAGCGAGATCAAGCGCGAGGATAAGGAGGACGACGAGAACACGTCCGTGGCGGACAACTCGGAGGAAGAGAAGAAGGAGCACAAGTCGTCCCGGAACAGAACAAGGTGCTCACTGAACAGGTCTTGACCTTCCTCTGTTCCCTTTAAGGGCAAGGGGCAACCCGTTCAGACAGGGTACCGATTGTTAAGGGGGCGTCACCCCATGCCCCGGCTTTGATTCCCTCTGGCTAATTTGACATTGAAGTGGGATTCGCGTTGTTCGTTGGTGTTAATTCCCCTGGCATTGTGAGTGTGTGTGTGTGTGTTAAAGGTGGGCCACTCCTTATCCGGGGTATCCTAAATTCCCAACAGCCCTTTTCAAACTGTCTGGGCACTTATCCCGCCTTGATCACCGTGGAATCCCTGCACGTGGCCGAAGTTTCCAGGGATGGAGGAGTCTTCGAGTGTGCCGTTTGGCTTCACCAAGACCCTGGCCAGGCATACTGAGTTTCTGCTGATACTCTCTGTAAACCGATACATACCTGAGGATGTACCCAAGGCTCCCTTATAATGGGAGAGACAGCTGGGGTCAGGGAGACAAGAAATCCCTGGTAGAGCTGCTCTGGAAGGCAGCTAGTCTGAGGGACGTGGGACAGAAGGGTTGCAGTTTCCTCATGTTCGGTGATCTGAAATTTCACGGGTTCGGGGAAGCTTTGTTATCTTCTCGTCGAAAGCAAAAATTCGGGCGGGATTACCCAGTCGCACAATTTGAAAAGAGCTGACCTCAAGGGACTCCCAGCAAAATGGGTGTCGTTTCCTCCGGTTTGGAAAACAGGAGTGGGGTGGGGAGGGGTGTGTGCGTGTTTAAACCTCCTTTATATATATTTTTTTGTCTACGCGAACCGGTGCTGAGGTGTGCACACGAGAAAAACGTCCCTCCCCCCCCCTTGTTTCGTTCTTTATTTCAAACCATTAGTCAAGATGAGGATGAGGAAGACGACCTTCTTCCCCCAGAGCAAAAAGCCGAGCGAGAGAAAGAGAGGCGGGTCGCCAATAATGCCCGCGAGCGCCTGCGGGTCCGCGACATCAACGAGGCCTTTAAAGAGCTTGGGCGTATGTGCCAGCTCCACCTGAACAGCGAAAAACCTCAGACCAAACTGCTAATTCTCCACCAGGCTGTGTCGGTTATTCTGAACCTGGAACAACAAGTTAGAGGTCAGTGGAGGCTTCCGACGGGGTGACGTTTTCGGAACGGCATGGGGCTGTCTGTTTTGTCCCACCCCCTACCCCTCTCCCGCCCCGAGGCTGCGCTGCAAGGATGCACCCGGCGCTCTCCCTCCGCCGCCTCCCCCCCCCCGGCTGATGTCGTGTCCCCCCCCCTTGAACTTTTGCGTCCTTTTTTATTTTTATGGTGGTGCGTTTTATTTGGTTTTTCTGTTTCTGTTTTGGGGGGGTTGTTTTTTGGGGGGGGTTGGGTTTTTTTTGTTTTTGCATCCTCCCCTCTCCTGTTTTCTGTTTGGAAAAAAAAGCGTTGCGCTCTCTGCATGTTGTCCCTCTTGCCTGTGCAGGAACTCTGGGAAGCTTCTCGCGCTAAGAGGTCTTTAGGTTGAGTTACGGCAAACCAGTCTCTCTCCCCCGCCCCCCCCTCCCGAGAATCTCACCTTGTGGAGAAAACTCCCCGTAATTCCCCCTCGCCGTTCCTTACGCAGCGATTGCAAAGCAAACCAATTCAGCTTGACCAAAAGTACAGCCATGGTTCTGTGAGGGAGTGGGGGGGATCCCAGAATACTGAAGATGAGTTGTTTTGCTTTCAAAGTCACACCTCTGTCTCACCGCCTGAGGCCTGGTTTACAAGTTGCGTTACTGGAATTTGTCACCTCCTGGCGAGCATCCCCTGCGCACACACAAAAATGGGTTTGTTTAAATCTTGCCCTTCGTGTAGCAGGCAGTTTAGCTAATGAGGGCGGAGCTTTCGACAGTCACAGCTGGTTCCCGAGTGGGGTGCTTAACAGGAACAGTGGGAAAGCACATAGGAAAGTAGTTCAAGATATATCATATGAACATATGAAGCTGCCTTATACTGAATCAGACCCTTGGTCCATCAAAGTCAGTATTGTCTTCTCAGACTGGCAGCGGCTCTCCAGGGTCTCAAGCTGAGGTTTTTCACACTTACTTGCCTGGACCCTTTTTTGGAGATGCCAGGGATTGAACCTGGGACCTTCTGCTTCCCAAGCAGATGCTCTACCACTGAGCCACCGTCCCTCCCTAATCGGGTGTTTTAAGTCCCGGAAATTAGCACCTTGGTTTCAGCCTGCTGCTTAGCCTTTAAAGAAACGAAGTTTGAGTCCAGTGGCACCTTTGAAGACCAACAAAGTTGAATTCTGGGTTGAAGCTTTCATGTGCATGCATACCTCAGCAGATGCAGTCACCTTCCAGAGGAGAGCCAGTTTGGTGCAGTGGTTAAGTGCCTGGACTCTTATCTGGGAAAATCAAGTTTGATTCCCCACTCCTCCACTCACAGTTGCTTGAATGGCCTTGGGTCAGCCATAGCTCTCACAGAGTTGTCCTTGAAAGGGCATCTTCTGGGAGAGCTCTCTCAGCCCCACCCACCTCACAGGGTGTCTTTTGTCGGGGAGGAAGAGAAAAGAGATTGTAGGCCACTCTGAGACTCTGTCCTTCAAAGGGCAGCTTCTGGGAGAGCCCTTTCAGCCCCACCACCCTCACTGGGTGTCTGTTGTGGGGGAGGAAGGGAAAGGAGATTGTAGGCCACTATGAGACTCTGTCCTTGAAAGGGCAGCTTCTGGGAGAGCTCTCTTAGCCCCACTCGCCTCAAAGGGTGTCTGTTGTGGGGGAGGAAGGGAAAGGAGATTGTAGGCCGCTCTGAGACTCTGTGCTTGAAAGGGCTGCTGCTGTGAGAGCTCTCTCAGCCCCACTCGCCTCACAGGGTGTCTGTTGTGGGGGAGGAAGGCAAAGGAGATTGTAGGCCGCTCTGAGGCTCTGTCCTTGAAAGGGCAGCTTCTGGGAGAGCTCTCTCAGCCCCACCCACCTCACGGGGAGTCTGTTGTGGGGGAGGAAGGGATAGGAGATTGTGACTGCTCTGAGACTCTGCGATTCAGAGTATAGGGCGGGATATAAATCTTCTTCTGTGCATGCACATAAAAGCTTACACTCAGAATTAAACTTTGTGCGACTGGACTCCAACTTAGTTCTGTTGCTACCTGCATGAAGGTAGCTTTTAAAGGATGGGTGAAATACGCACAAAAGATGTGTGGGGGGGTCACCTGCCTCCAAGGTTCTGACTTTGAAGACCACCCCGGTATCCATAAGCTGGGTCTCCCATCCCAACGCCAGGTTATCTCCGGAGGTCAAAACAGCAGCAGAGAAAATCCCCACCACCAGCAGCCCCGAGCATGTGACGTGGGGCTTTCGGGGTAAACAGAGGGGCATTTGGCCGGGTAAGGGGGGAGGGAGTGAATTTCACATGGAAAGGAGCTGGGCTAATTTTTCTGCTGTGTTTTTAATGCTTTGAGCTGTGCATGCGATTTAACATTCCGTCCTCTGACTCCGCCCAACGGTTGCATCTTGGCCATGTTAACATCAAGTCCGTCCCCCCCTCCTCCCCGCTACCGCCGCTGTTCGTTACGATAAGCAATTCCTCACCGCCTGTTTCCGCTCCGCTTGGATGTTGCAACGTTGGAATTCCTTTGTCTTCCCCTCTCCGTGGCTTCTGTTAATGTCTCATCCTTCCCTCCTTTCCGTCTTTTGTAGCGTACGTATGTATATATGCATAGATGTATACATATGCACATGGATACGCATTTATCGATTGATTTTTTTTTCCGTGTCCGCATTCATTTCCCTCTTCCTCGTCCCTTTCCCGCCCGCCCCGCTTTCCTACAGACAGTCCCCAGCCGTGACCTCTCGGTGGTACCCACCCTCTACCTTGTACTTGCTGCTTGCTCAGAGAGACAGAACTTGGGGGGTTGGGGAGAGCATGGGGGCGGCAGGGAAAGTACAGTCCGTGAGAAGTTTGGTGGCTCCGTCGCCGTCCAGCTATGAGTCTCCCGCGTTCCGCCTTTACGGATTCAAGTTTCCTGACTGGCAGAAGCAGGTTACTTTGGCCGTTCCCCTCCCCTTGCTTCCGCAAGGCAGAAAATGCCAGGCATGATCTGTGTTCGAGAGAACTGCCACTCCCCCCCCCCCGGGACAGGGAGCCTTATGCTCTTTTAGATAGCGCCAATTCCAGATTCGTGGGGTGCAGTTCGGGCAGGGGTGTGGAACCCTTTTTTCTGCCAAAGGCCGTTTGGATATTTATAACATCATTTGCGGGCCATGCAAAAGGATCAACTTAAAAAACAGTGCTCCGCCAAGGGGAGAACGATCCAGGCTGGCAAAATTAATGCAAATAATTGTTTTTCCTGTTTAAAGTCATGCGAGCCTAATTCGGCACACCTCGCTGGCCTGCTGCTCTAGGCAAATGCCCAGATCCAAGGCTTTTTTTGTAGAAAAAGCCCAGCAGGAACTCATTAGCATATTAGGCTACACCATCTGGGATAACCAAGAGCAAATTGAACTGGTGACTGCCATCCCTCTCTCCCTCCATGCGGAAACTGCAGTTCCTCCCAGCAGACCTTTAAAGGCACCCACAGCAGTCCTTCACAGTGCCCACCACTCAGTTTCCCCAAGGGCCAGGCCAAGTGATCTCGAGGGCCACAAACGGCCCTCGGGCCTGATGTTCCCCACCCCTGAGTTAAGGCAATCAAGCCAGAGAAGCCACTGCTATTCCTGGTGGCTACCGGGCATCCACCGGCCATGTCTTCAGTGGCTGCTACTCAGGGGTGGAATTCTAGCAGGAGCTCCTTTGCATATTAGGCCACGCCCCCCTGATGTAGCCAGTTTTCCAAGAGCTTACAAATAAGAGCCTTGTCAGCTCGTGAAGGATTGGCTACATCAGGGGTGTGTGGCCTAATATGCAAATGAGGTCCTGCTAGAATTCCTTACAGGGCCTGCTGTAAGCTCCAGGAGGATTGGCTACATCAGGGGGGAGTGGCCTAATATGCAAAGGAGCTCCTGCTAGAATTCCACCCCTGACCTGACTGTATTTCAATCCAACTCTCAGTTAACGTAACAAACTCGGTAGCAGTGGCGAAGGTTCCCATCCAAAAATAAATAAAATTTGTAATATTTTTTTTTAAATGGTTGCATTTAGGGACAGATCTTGATTGTTCCGCATCTCGTTTGTGAACATACGGAAGTGGAGTGGGGAAGGGTAGGGAAGGTTGGCTCTCCAGATGTTTTTGCCTACAACTGTGACCAAAACCCATGCTGGCTGGGGCTGATGGGAGTTGTAGGCAAAAAACATCTGGAGAGCCAACGTTCCCTACCCCTGATTCTAGATCATTATCACCTGTTCTGATTTGTCACTGCCTTGTAAGTCTTCCTCAGTTCTTTCTAAGAACGTAAGAGAAGCCATGTTGGATCAGGCCAATGGCCCATCCCATCCAACACTCTGTGTTGCACTGTGGCCAAAACCCAGGTGCCATTAGGAGGTCCAGCAGTGGGGCCAGGACACTAGAAGCCCTCCCACTGTGCCCCCCTCAAGCACCAAGAATACAGAGGATCACTGCTCCAGACATAAGAATATAAGAGAAGCCATGTTGGATCAGGCCAATGGCCCATCCAGTCCAACACTCTGTGTTGCACTGTGGCCAAAACCCAGGTGCCATTAGGAGGTCCAGCAGTGGGGTCAGGACACTAGAAGCCCTCCCACTGTGCCCCCACAAGCACCAAGAATACAGAGGATCACTGCTCCAGACATAAGAATATAAGAGAAGCCATGTTGGATCAGGCCAATGGCCCATCCAGTCCAACACTCTGTGTTGCACTGTGGCCAAAACCCAGGTGCCATTAGGAGGTCCAGCAGTGGGGCCAGGACACTAGAAGCCCTCCCACTGTGCCCCCCCCCAAGCACCAAGAATACAGAGGATCACTGCTCCAGACATAAGAACATAAGAGAAGCCATGTTGGATCACACCAATGGCCTATCCAGTTCAACACTCTGTGTTGCAGTGTGACCAGAACCCAGGTGCCATCAGGAGGTCCAGCAGTGGGGCCAGGACACTAGAAGCCCTCCCACTGTGCCCCCCCAAGCACCAAGAATACAGAGCATCACTGCTCCAGACATAAGAACATAAGAGAAGCCATGTTGGATCAGGCCAATGGCCCTTCCAGTCCAACACTCTGTGTTGCGCTGTGGCCAAAACCCAGGTGCTATCGGGAGGTCCACCAGCGGGGCCAGAACTCTAGAAGCTGTGGCCCCCCCCAAACACCAAGAATATAGTGCATCGCTGTCCCAGACAGAGAGTTCCATCCATACCTTATGGCTAAGAGCTACTGGTGGATCTCTTTTCCCTATGTTCATCCAGTCCCCTCTTGAAGCTTTCTGTGCTTGTAGCCGCCACCACTGCAACTCTTCAAGTGGAGACCAATCCTGGGACTTCCAGCAGGCCAAGTAGGCACTGCTCTACTCTGAAATGGGATTCTGAATAGCCTCCACGATGCCGTGTGACCTTGGAAGAGTCAGGTCTGCGAGGGCAGACCCACGAATGAGACGTGGAGGTGACTTTTCTTTCTCAGTGTGATCACTTCGGGTTCCCGATGTTTCAGAAGCCCAGGAGCGAAGGCGGTGGTAGCGTTGTCGTTGTAGGGTTTGTTTCCCGTTCGAAGCCCCGTTGAGCGCTTGGATCAGTGCAATCCTCCGGGGTGAGCCAAAGCTGCCTTCTGCAGCTTAGACGCCCCCCTCTCAAATCAGCCTTACCACCCCTCAGGCATACATCCTGGACAGAGCCCCGTGGCGCAGAGTGGTAAAGCTGCAGTACCGCAGTCCAAGCTCTCTGCTCACAACCTGAGTTCGATCCTGGCGGAAGCTGGGTTCAAGGAGCCAGCTCAAGGTTGACTCTGCCTTCCATCCTTCCGAGGTGGGTCAAATGAGCACCCAGCTTGCTGTGGGGGGAGTTTAGATGACTGGGGAAGGCAGTGGCAAACCTCTCCATAAAACGTCTGCTTTGAAAAAGTTGTGATGTGATATCACCCCAGAGTCGGAAACAACTAGTGCTTGCACAGGGGACTACCTTTACCTTGAGGAGAGACGGGGGCTCAGTGGTAGAGCATCTGCTTGGTGAGCAGAAGGTCCCAGGTTCAATCCCTGGCATCTCCAAAAATGGGTCCAGGCAAGTAGGTGTGAAAAACCTCCGCTTGAGACCCTGGAGAGCCATGAATGGGGCTGTGGCTCAGTGGTAGAGCATCTGCTTGGTGAGCAGAAGGTCCCAGGTTCAATCCCTGGCATCTCCAAAAAAGGGTCCAGGCAAGTAGGCGTGAAAAACCTCCTCTTGAGACCCTGGAGAGCCGTGAATGGGGCTGTGGCTGAGTTGTAGAGCATCTGCTTGATGAGCAGAAGGTCCCAGGTTCAATCCCTGGCATCTCCAAAAATGGGTCCAGGCAAGTAGGCGTGAAAAACCTCCTCTTGAGACCCTGGAGAGCCATGAATGGGACTGTGGCTGAGTGGTAGAGCATCTGCTTGGTGAGCAGAAGGTCCCAGGTTCAGTCCCGGCATCTCCAACTCAAAAGGGTCCAGGCAAGCAGGCGTGAAAAACCTCAGCTGGAGACCCTGGAGAGCCACTGCCCGTCTGAGTAGACAAGACTGACTTTGATGGACCCAGGGGGGGGTCTGATTCAGGAGAAGGCAGAGCTTCATATGTTCACTTTGATCATTGGCGTAGCATTGCCGGATGAGTTTTGAAAAGGGCATTGTGGCGTCCGGTGTTAGATCAGCCTCTGTTTGCTTTCCGACCTTCCTTCGGCGCCCAGTGTGGTCAGGTTGGCCTCCCGTTTGATCCAACGTGCCCGCCGAATCCATCCCTTTGGGGCAGCTTCTGCCTTTCCTGCGGGAATGTTTTGCTCTGGGGGAGAAGAAGGTCATCCCTTTTCACAGCTGTGCACCCTGGCTTTGCCAGGGCTTGGGGAGGCTGGCGGGAAATGAAGCCCTGCCAAGAGCTGTAAGGTGCTGCCAACGCCCGCGGTTGCCTGAGGATGTTTTGTTCCCACCCCACCTTTCCTGGGCCGATCTTGGCCTTGCTCGGAGGCCTGGCCTGAGCCGTCCACATGACTCGGGAGGAAAGTTACATCCCGCCAGGGGTGGAATTCTAGCGGGGGCTCCTTTGCATATTAGGCCACACCCCTCCGACGCAGCCAATCCTCCAAGAGCTGACGAAAAACAGCTTCGTGAGCTCTTGGAGGATTGGCTGCGTCGGAGGGGTGTGGCCTAATACGCAAAGGAGCCCCCGCCAGAATTCCGCCCCTGCATCCCAACTAAGCAAGAAAGAGAGCCACACCCCTCGCTGGGTGGTCGTCGTGCTGCCGTCTTGAGCATCGTTTTCTCTTCTGCGGTTATTTCCAAAACATTCCAGGATGCGTTAATGTAGGTGTCGTTATGGAAAGATTTTATGCCAGTACCAGGGCTGTTCTTGTAGCAGGAACTCCTTTGCATATTAGGCCGCACCCTCCCCCCGATGTAGCCAATCCTCCCAAGAGCTTACAGTAGGCCCTGTACAAAGAGCTATGTAAGCTGTTAGAGGATTTGCTACATCAGGGGGTGTGGCCTAATATGCAAAGGCGCTCCTGCTACCAAAAAAAAAAACTTCTCTGGCTGGTACCATTTTCTCAGAGACGGTACAGATCCTTTGGATGCCTGTTTTGTTTTCATAAAATATTCATGTCCTGCCTTCCCCCCCCCCCTTCCCCCCAAAAAAGGCTTACGGTGACCGTGTTTTGGATCTTGTACACGGGATAAAGTAAGGGATGTCAGTCCCCGGATGGGGGTAGGGGATCCCCCAATAAGTCTCCTGTCTCCACCCCCAAAGTCCCCAGATATTTCCTGAGTTGGACCTGGCCACCCTAGTTGTAGTTAACGGGTCTTCGCAATCATTTGGTTTAGCTCCTCTTCCGGATGTGTGCTGCTTGATGCCCGGCTTGCCTCTCTAACCCATTTCATCGATTCCTTGTGGAGAGAGTAAGGTCCCCACAAAGCAATTTTAACAATACCCTATTGAGGGGATGCAGGGGGGCGGGGCGGATAGTATTTCCAATTCAACGTCCCTTTTCTCACTTGGAAACCCCCTTTGCCCGGGGAGTTTTTGAAAATGGGTTGTTCCAAAGCCACCGCATCACTTGGGGTGATATCTTACGGTCTGGTTTGTACGGGCAGAAGGATGAGATGGGGCTGCCCCGCTTCAGAATGTAGGTGGTTCTGGACCAGGGGTGGCCAGACTGTGCCTCTTCCACACATATTGTGTGGCTCTTGAAGCCCCCACTGCCCTGTTGGCCAGCTTAGAGAAGGCATTTGTCTCTTTAAATCACTTCTCCAAGCCAAGCCAGCTTGGAGAATGCGTTGAAAGTTAAAGTTGCTTTCTTTCCACCTCTCCCTCCCTATTTGCTCTCCTCTCTCCCTGTCTTGCGGCTCTCAAACATCTGACAGTCATGTCTTGCGGCTCTCGGAAATCCAATGTTCATGTTTTGCGGCTCTCAGACCGCTGACGTCTATTCTGTGCGGCTCTTAAGTTAAGCAAGTTTGGCTCTTAAGTTAACCAAGTAAGAGCCACGTAGAGTAAATGTCAGATGTTTGAGAACCACAAGATGGAAGAAAGGGAGGGAGGGATGAAGGAAAGCAAGTAGATGGATTAGGGAGGGAGAGGTGGAAAGAAAGTAACTTTAAATGCATTCTCGAAGCCGCTGGCTGGCTTGGCTTGGTGAAGTGATTTAAAGAGCCAAATGCCCTCTCCAAGCCAGCCGACGGGGCGGTGGGGGCTCCGAAAGCCACATAGGATGTGTGAAAGAGCCACATGTGGCTTCCGAGCCGCAGTGGCTGCAGCGCATGATGGTTCAATGGAACCTGCATATTCCAAGAAGCAGGGCTTTTTTCTTTGTAGCAGGAGCTTCTTTGCATATTAGGCCACACCCCTCCGATGCAGCCAATCCTCCTGGAGCTGACAATAAGCCCTGCACAAAGAGCCCTATAAGCTCTTGGAGGATTGGCTACATGGGGGGGGGGGGCTAATATGCAAAGGAGTAAGCCCTGCCAAGAAGCCACGTTCCCTCTACGCTGCAAAGTCTTGTGATCAAAAATTCTACTTTGTGAGCTGTGGCATTCAAGTGGTGAGTTCCTGCATACATGATTGTGCTCTGGGGCCATTTTGCTTGAGCTAAGACAAAAAGGCGTGAGCTGGAGACTAAAAACCTGTGAGCAAGCGCACACTAACTCCACTTAGAGGGACACACTGCCAAGAAGTATATGGGGAGGGACGGTGGCTCAGTGGTAGAGCATCTGCTTGGGAAGCAGAAGGTCCCAGGTTCAATCCCTGGCATCTCCAAAAAATGGTCCAGGCAAACAGGTGTGAAAAACCTCAGCTTGAGACCCTGGAGAGCCGCTGCCAGTCTGAGAAGACAATACTGACTTTGATGGACCAAGGGTCTGATTCGGTATAAGGCAGCTTCATATGTTCATATGGCTGAAAGCAAGTTGCCGTGGGGAAACAAGGAAAGGGGAGGTTTTGATCTCCCAGCCTCTCCTCGCCTTATAGGACACCCAGCTGGGCACTGTGGGAAAAAGGGTGCCGGACTGTTATGATCCAGCAGTGCCCTTCTTACGCGGCGTGTTAAAGCTGCATTACTGCAGTCCTAAGCTCTGCTCATGACTCGAGTTCAATCCCCGGCGGAAGCTGGGTTTTCAGGTAGCCGGCTCGAGGTTGACTCAGCCTTCCATCCTTCCGTGGTCGGTAAAATGAGTCCCCAGCTTGCTGGGGGGGAAGTGTAGAGGACTGGGGAAGGCAGTGGCAAACCACCCCGTAAAAAGTCTGCCGTGAAAATGTTGTGAAAGCAACGTCACCCCAGAGTCGGAAACGACTGGTGCTTGCACAGGGGACCTTTCCTTTCCTTGCACTTTAAAGTGAGGGGGGGAGGAACTCTCAGCTGCCCTGATTTGAACAGCCCGACCTTGTCAGATCTCTGGAGCCAAGCAGGGCCAAGCCTGGCATGTACTTGGATGGGAGACCTCCTGGGAATACCAGGAATGGGAGGCAGGGGCAAGCTGCATCAAGCCACTTCTCTGAACATCCTCCATGCCCTAGTAGGGGTCGCCGTGACTTCCAGGCATGCACGCACGCACGCACACACAAAATTAAAGC
Organism: Heteronotia binoei; assembly: GCF_032191835.1. NCBI lineage: Eukaryota > Metazoa > Chordata > Lepidosauria > Squamata > Gekkonidae > Heteronotia > Heteronotia binoei. The sequence continues at coordinate 194,032,544 of NC_083224.1, read as the reverse complement.
AAATTCAAAAAAGACAACTCCCAGCCAATAGAAAACTAGTTCATCAAGGTTCTACCCTTCCCTCTTTGCTTGTGATGCTGGATTTCTGTCTGCAGGGAGTTCGTAACGTAAGGGAGCACTGCGTATTTCAAAGCAGGACTCTCTGCGATCCACCACCTGCCGTCTAAAGTCAGTTCTCCCACCTCATCCTTCTGCATGTGCGAACCATGCCCTCCAGTTTGGTGTAGTGGTGAAGTGTGCGGACTCTTAAGCTGGGCAAACCAGGTTTGATTCCCCACTCCTCCACTTGAACCTGCTGGAGTGGCCTTGGGTCAGCCATAGCTCTGGCACAGTTGTCCTTGAAAGGGCAGCTTCTGGAAGAGCCCTCTCAGCCCCATCCGCCTCACAGGGTGTCTGTTGTGGGGGAGGAAGGGAAAGGAGATTGTAGGCTCCTCTGAGACTCTGTCCTTGAAAGGGCAGCTTCTGGGAGAGCCCCCTCAGCCCCACCCACCTCGCAGGGTGTCTGTTGTGGGGGGAAAAGATATAGGAGATTGTAAGCCACTCTGATTCAGGGAGAAGGGTGGGGTTTAAAATCTGCTGTTCTTCTTCCTCCTCCTTTTTTTCTCTTGCCTCTCTCAAGTTCCAGTAGTTCAGTCTAGCTTGAAATTTACATTTTTTTCCAAAAGTGGCCCATTTGTTCCTCAGACCTCTGAGACCCGCAGACCAGCCCAGTTCAGAACTGTTTCAGGTCTCAAAATATGAACGATAAGACTCAAGCGCAAGTCAATGCTTTGCTGCTGCGTTTCGGATTTCGCATTCCCACTGGTTTGGGATTTCTTTGTCGATTGGATACATTTCTTAATCTTGCTGCAGGGCTCAAAAACCTGAAGGGTGAATCTGAATACCTGCAACCAGTGTTCCCTCTGAGTTAGCGTGAGCTAGCTCACAGTTTTTTAGCCTCCAGCTCACACCTTTTTGTCTTAGCTCAGGCCCCAGAGCAAACTAATTGATGCAGCAGCTCACAACTTCAATGCCAGCAGCTCACCAAGTAGAATTTTTGCTCACAAGGCTCCACACCGTAGAAGGGAAGATGGCCTGTAACTAGGAAATAGTGATGTTTTTTAAAGTGGGGTTCTTTTTACAAATCCATTGTTTAATCTTTGCGGTTGAACGGCAGGCAGAGTGCAACTTCAAAATGAGAGACGCAGAATTCTGACCCGTGAATTATACCGTCTCTGGTTCATTTACCTTCCCTTGCCTTGCTGTTTCCATTACTGTGGCACTCACACGTGGGTACAGCCAGGGGTGGAATTCTAGCAGGAGCTCCTTTGCATATTAGGCCACACCTCCCCGATGTAGCCAATCCTCCAAGAGCTTACAAAAAAGAGCCTCGTAAGCTCTTGGAGGATTGGCTACATCGGGGGAGGTGTGGCCTAATACGCAAAGGAGCTCCTGCTAGAATTCCATCCCTGGGTACAGCTGTGGTTTCCGAGGCCTCCAGGATCATGGCTTCTCCCCGTGGCAACCATTTTAAGGACAAGAGAAATTCCCAAGGGTTACGGCTACGATTGTCTCCTAGCGTTGGCAGCGCCATACTTCTCTGGGCTCCCCCACCCCTTGGCAATTGACTATTCCCTGTGGACATTTTTCTGCCACACCTTGGCACCGCCCCCTCCTGTCCCCTTCCCCCACCCTTGGCCCCAAGTCACTACTTCCCACCCCCCCTGATTAACCCCTGTGGTGCTATGTGTGAACACAGCAGTACAGATGAGGCAGAAGACAAGGATCTGAGGGACCGGGAGAGGCGGATGGCCAATAATGCCAGGGAAAGGGTGCGAGTGCGGGACATTAACGAGGCCTTTAAAGAGCTGGGACGCATGTGCCAAGTGCACTTAAAAACAGACAAAGCGCAGACCAAGCTCATCATCCTTCAGCAAGCAGTGCAAGTCATTCTGGGCTTGGAGCAGCAAGTACGAGGTACGGCGCTGGGGGGGGGGGCTCTCCCACCCTGAGGTCACTCTTGTGCAGGAGACTGCGTGTTTCTGTGTGCCTGCCTGTCCGTCCGTCTCTCTGTGCGCACGCGCATGCTTGCATGAGTCTCTCTTCCTGTCCCTTCCGCCTTGGGTGCGAGCCTCCGCTTTTTTCCTGCTCTGCCTCTCACAAAGCGACGGGGGGGGGGGGGGGGGACGGAGATCGTGCCAGAGGGCATGACGAAAGTGTGGTTCTTCCTCAAATAAAATTTAGGAAGAGGGGGCTTGGGGGGGGGTGTCTGTTAACGCTGGCGACGTTTTCCTTCCCTCCGCGAGGAGCGACTTTTTGTTTTGTTGGGATGACTGCAGCTGGCGAAAGGAATAGCGTCGTGTTCTCTGTTGGAACGTTTCTCATTCTTTCATATATCTGTGTATGTATTCTCTCTCTCTTTCTCTTTCCGGGGAAGGAGGGAGGGAGGGAAAGGAAGGTCGCTTGCAAGGCGCCTTCCCCAAAAGTTTGGCATTCTTCTCCTTCCCATGGCTCTCTCTCTCTCTCTCTCTTTTTTTTTTATCCCGTTGTCTCAGAACGCAATCTGAACCCCAAGGCAGCCTGCTTGAAACGTCGTGAAGAAGAGAAGGTGTCGGGTGTCGTGGGTGACCCCCAGATGGCGCTCTCGGCATCCCATCCAGGTCTTGGAGATGGGCATAATCCTGTGGGACATATGTAAAGGTACCCTCTTCTGTGATCACGTGGCTGGCTGGATCCCCCCCACCCCCCCGGGGGAAACCAGGCTCACGTGCTTAAAACTGCCACTTCTATATGAGTAGCCTTTGCTCCATCATGTGGCGGCCAGTTTTGCAGGAACCTGGACACTGAACGACTTGCTGTTCTGCTAATGTGAAAGAAACACACTCTCTCCGTTTACAAAATAGTCACAATGTGTGATACAAGCTGCATTCGCCAAAACACCTCGAATAGACCATACACACGAATGCAGTTACACGACGCTACTGAATGCTGATAGACACGGGTGGGTAGGCGCGTCCCATGCATAACAGATCATATCCAAAATTCAGACTCCGATATCTCGAAATTCACAGAAATGGTTTCCTTTTATTGGGTTCATTACAGCAAATGATATTCAGCCACACAAACCAGAATATCTTCTCTGCTTGTCAGTTTTGAATATTTTTCTTCAGCTTTGTTTTTTTGTTTCTTTTCCTTTTTGCTAGTACTTTTTATTTCTCTCTTTTTCCCCCTTCCTTTTCTTTTACCGTGTTAAGTCGTGGGTCACACCTAATCGTAATTACTCGATAGTAATTTTTGGAATAATCTGTAATAGTTGGCATAAAAAATCATTTAGGCAGTTAAGAATTCTTAGCAATGCTTACTTAATAGTTTAGTGATGATATGGGTACTAATATGGATAATATAGTATGGGAGAGCCAGTTTGGTGTAGTGGTTAAGTGTGTGGACTCTTATCTGGGAGAACTGGGTTTGATTCCCCATTCCTCCACTTGCACCTGCTAGCATGGCCTTGGGTCAGCCATAGCTCTGGCAGAGGTTGTCCTTGAAAGGGCAGCTGCTGTGAGAGCCCTCTCCAGCCCCACCCACCTCACAGGGTGTCTGTTGTGGGGGGAGAAGATATAGGAGATTGTGAGCCGCTCTGAGACTCTTCGGAGTGGAGGGCAGGATATAAATCCAATATCTTCATCTACCTCACAGGGTCTCTGTTGTGGTGGAGAAAGGGAAAGGAGATTGTGAGCCACTCGGAGACTCTTCGGAGTGGAGGGCGGGATATAAATCCAATATCTTCTTCTTCTTCAATTAGATTGTTTGTATTTTGATGCAGGAATTATTGCCTTAACTTTAATCCTGTTTTCCTCTTGATCTCTCTCTCCTTGGATAGAAAATGGTCTACATATCTAGACACATCTATATAACTTAAAATTCTTACTAGATATTTTATTGTATGGACGTAAGTATTTATGCTTGCTTATAACCTGACTCCATAAGATAAAAAAAGGTAAAATAATAAATAAGAACTTAAAAGGAAGCCAGGAAATTTCGGCACTGTTCCGATATGTCTACTGTTCCGATATGTATGACAAGGCGTCCCTTGAGGAAGGATAGTGCGTCTGAAACAAAATTGGACCGGTTCTGTTTTTCCGTCGGACTCACCATAAATCATTATGAATTCTGGACAGCAGCTACGTTGTGCACGGGATAGTTTTGTGACTGCATTAGTGTATTGCTTATTCGAGGTGTTTGGGTGAATGCAGTTTATATTACACGTTGTTACTATTTTGTGAGCAAGAGCCCCATGGCGCAGAGCGGAAAAGCTGCAGTCCTGCAGTCTGAGCTCTCCACTCACGACTTGAGTTCGATCCCGGCGGAAGCTGGGTTCAGGTCGCCGGCTCCAGGTTGACTCGGCCTTCCATCCTTCCGAGGTTGGTCAAATGAGTCCCCAGCTTGCTGGGGGGAAAGCGTAGAGGACTGGGGAAGGCAATGGCAAACCACCTCGTAAAAAGTCTGCCGTGAAAACGTCGTGATGTGACGTCACCCCAGAGTCGGAAACGACTGGTGCTTGCACAGGGGGACTACCTTTACCTTTTTTGTTTTTTGCTATTTTGTAAACAGAGGGAGTGTGTTTCTTTCTAAGTTTCTGTACCTCTGTGGTCCAGATCCTTTCTGACATTCTATCCCTGTGCGCTGCGTGCAGAGATTCACGATCTCTGTTTCTGTTTGTTTTTTTCTCCCACCCCTTGTCTTTCTCTCTAGAGGATTCTTTTCTTCTTCTGGGTTGCAGCCATCTATAGGAAGAAGGAAGAAGGGAAGGCCGCATCCCGCCCCCGCCCCATGGTCCACAACAGAAACTGTAGCCCTGTTAACACTGACGCACGGCAATGGATCTTCATGTTCAAAGGAACTTTTTAAAAAAGAGAGAGAGAGAGAGAGGGAAAGGAAGGATGGAAGACAAGGAAAGGAGCAACTTTATCAAAAAACCAACAGCAAAGATTGCCTTAAAGTGTATATTCTGGAACTGTCACTGCATATCTTGAATTTACTGAGGGGGCATTGGGGAGGTGGGGGGGAAGTGTTATATACAAAATGGCTTGTTCACAAAAGGCCAGCAGAAGAATTGTGCCTAAGCGTAATTTTTTTTTTTGTTAACGATAATTTTTTTAAAAAGAAAAAAAAGTAGAACAAACATAGCAATGCCTTTTTTGGGTTTTTTTTTTAATTAGCTTCTTTTGCATCTATGTTTTGTAAGCGAAGACAAAAAAAAATTGTGTACAAAAATTTTTTTTTTTTTTTGTTCCCCCGTCCTTTTGGTTATTATTTTTTTTTTGTGCTGCTGTTTCCGTAGTTAACGTTGCATATTATTTTTCTTTTCAAAGAAGATCAACCAGAAATATTAAAAAAAAAATTGTATCGAGAGACTGGATGTCTGAAAGAGAGAGGGGGGGGGAAACCAATCACTCTTGACTCCATAAAAGCCACTCGCGCGGATTTAGCTCGGCGGATGAATCGATACTTCGGTTTGGCTCATAACTTCCACAGTGGAAAAAGAAATTCGGAATGGGGGGAGGTTTGGGGGGGGGGGGAGATGGGGAGAGAGAACGAGCACAGCGTGATGGCCAAGAGAGGATCTGTTCTCTGCCATCCTGAAGACTAGCCCCAGAGGGATTCCTGAAAGTCTTCTGTTCTTATCTCCGGACCTGAGATTTTTTGTGACCCTTTTCCTAGGAAGCCAAAGGGGACTGCAAAGGGGGTGGGGAATAAACTTCTGGTTCCTTTAGAGCTGCAAGGACCTCAAAGTCAACATCTCAAGTTGCTGGTGGCGGATGGGTGGGGAGAGACACACTCAGTGGCGTTCACGGAGCAGGGTTATACAGATGAAAAACGGCACTCCAGAGGTGGGAAAACAGCTTATTTTAAAGCACTGGAGCCAACTGGCAAGGAACAAACAAAACGGGGGGGGGGGGGGGGGAGAGGACAGAACAAAGATCTCGGAGAGGCGAGGAGGGAGGCACAAAATAAAGAAGAACAAAACAGCTTCGTCCTGCCAAGCAAAGGAGGAGCAAAGGCTGACCGGAGACTTCAGACGTTCGGGAAGAGAAGACACTTTCCGTTGGAAGAGCAGAGGGTCGGCTTCCCTCCGGGCTGAGCTGAAAGCCACGGTTGGAAACGCACATCCCCCGCACCCCTCTGGAGATGGTGTGTTGCTGTTCGCTGTGTCCCTGTTCCGAGGCTGTTAAGAAAACGTGCTTCCTTGGCTATATGGAGCCCATGGGAAGCTCAGAACAGGCTGGCTGAATGTCTCTTCCCCCCGCCCCCCCCCCCCCCCACTGGACACCCCGCAACTATCCCCGAGTGCCGTTCGGAGAGACCGCCTTCTCCTGCCTGCCTCTTTGTGGACAGAAAGTAGCGTCGTCGCTGTATCTCTCTGCTTCCGTGTCAGTCACACTACTGTGGGTACGGGGGTCTAGAATTCAGTTACGGGGACACTTCAGCCTACGCGGGCCTGTCTGCCGGTGCTGCCAACTGCAGTTCTGAACGATTGGTTCCAGGTTTGCAGCGGAGGGAGCTGTCATTTCGAAACATGAAGCGTTCCGGATCGTAGGATTTTGCTTCGGAGCCGGTGGAGGGGCGGCGGGTGCCCTTGAGGATCCTTACAGGAACGCTGCTTCGGCCCCCGCCGCCAACAATCTGACATCGGAAGAGAAACGGGGAGAGAGAAGGGCCGTACGTTTTGCCGAACCCGTCGAGCGCAGTCCTGTAATTGCTTGGGCCTGGCGTTAACTGGGAAGAGAAGGGAGGTGCCTTTCAACCAAGGCCGGCCATAGGCCCCATAGGCAAAGCTAACTTCTGGCGTTTCCCCACCACACACACACCGATGACGTCACCGAGTCACATGGGGGGCGCCCAAGTTGGCGCCCCAGAAGGCCGGCGCCCTAGGCAATCCCCTAGTTTGCTTAGCGGCAGGGCTTGGCCTACTTTTAACAAGAAGCCAGACTGCCTTCTGCATCTGCGGATGGCCCGGCTGGTCCACTGGATGTATCTCCGCCCTCCCTTGGTCCCCCGAGTCCTAGCTTTCCAGCAGAGGGGGGTACGTTCCCCTTTTACGTGTAGCTGCCTAACCTGGAAGGGAGGGAGTGTTGCTGTGGAAAAGGGAGAACACAGCTGCCCATACCCAGGGCTTTTTTTTTTTGGTAGCAGGAACTCCTTTGCATATTAGGCCACACTCTCCTGATGTAGCCAATCCCCCTGGAGCTTCCAATCGGCCCTGCGCTAAGAGCCCTGGAAGCTCTTGGAGGATTGGCCACATCGGGGGGGTGTGGCCTAACATGCAAAGGAGTTCCTGTTACAAAAAAAGCCTGGTTCTCAGCTGGGAATTTGCGCTGAGAAGGCCAGGTTGACTCTGAAAGGAACGAGGTCGGGTTGCCGCCGCCCCCCCCCCCCCCCCCCCGGTTGCCAGAACCAGGCTGGGAAACTCCTGCAGGTTTGGGAATGGAGTCTGAGAAGGGCATGGACTTCAGTGGGGCTCAGTGCCATAACTGTCCATTTTCCTCAGCATCAGGGCCTTTTTTTGTAGCAGGAACTCCTTTGCATCTTGGGCCACGCACCCCTGATGTAGCCAATTCTCCAAGAGCTTCCAGGGCTCTTATTCCAGGGCCTACTGTAAGCTCCAGGAGGATTGGGTACATCAGGGGGTGCGGCCTAAGATGCAAAGGAGTTCCGGCTACCCAAAAAAAGCTACCAAAAGGCTCAGCCAGCCCTTTGACTCCTTGGATTTCCCAAATTTGTTTGCAGAGACAGAAGGAGAGATTGGGGCAGGGTAAAACTGAGGGTAGGAGAGTGGGAATTCGTGACTCCACGAGGAAAGGTTCCAGGGCGCGTCGTCTCCCCGCATGCGCCCCACACACGAAGCTCTGTCCAAGAAGGCCTGATGATTCTTAGTGCCAGATCTCCCCAAATCTCTTTCCAATCCACCAGCTCGAAAGAAAAAAGAAAAAGCTTTTTTGGGGGGTCGTTGTCCTTATTTTTAAATGGTTCCTTTTTGTTCGTTTCAGTTCTGTAGCGGTGTTTCTGTCCTGTCGAGCAGAGGTGGGACGCTCACCTTTCTTAGGGCATGTCTACGCTAGGACTTTTAAACCCGTTTCAAACCGTGGCTGTTCCAGTGCATGCCTTCTCTTAGAACCGCCATACCCAGACGTCCCCGTTCGGGTGACCGCAAGAGCCGGAAACGGTTTGAAACTCGTTGGAAGTTTATAATGTAGATACATCCCAAAGAATCTTGGGATATTTATTTTCGTTTGGGTAGAGGGGGTAAGAGTTTTAGGAGAGCAAAAAAGGGATATCCAGCAAAAAAAAAAAAAACTCTTAGGAAGGGACGGCATTGTGGGGAAACGAATCTTTGTTTTCTTTTGTTTGTTTTTTTAAAAAAATGGGGTTCAAGCAATACAGAGAACAAAATGTAACTTGATTCCCGTTAGACTATATTTTTTTAGGAGTTGGGGTGTTGCATATTTCGTAGCCCTTTTGGATGTTTTGAGGGGTTTTCTTTTGTTGTTACTGGGGCTTTTTATATAAAAAAAATAAAAAAAAATATAGTCTTTGCTTTTTTGGGGGGCGGCCCCAATCCAGCTAAAGTGAGTTATGACAAAAGTCTCATTAAAACCGTCAAGTTGCAATTTACATGTAAATCTTGTCGTTTCGATGGGATTTCAGACGTACCTGACTGCAGGCTGGATTGTGGCCTTTTGTGTTTTGCTGCCTACATCTAAGTCCAGCTGTATGTAACTGGCCAAGATCCTTGTTATTAAAAATCCAGATACACATTATAGTTTTGAAAAATATATATATAGTATAAATATATATATATATGTATGCCTATCCCCAATTTAAAAAAGAAAAGGTTTTTGGGGAAGGGAGGAGGGGAGGGCAAGATAGAAAGAGAGACGTTTTTTGGACTGATCAGAATTTCTAGGGGAGGGGGAGAGCACGGGGTTAAAAATTGTGTTTTCGAGTGCCTCAAGATATGGATTGTGTTCATTTTTTTAAAAAAATAATAATTTTATACAAGTGTCAAGAAAAAAAAACAGCTGGCTGGATTATTTGGAATTTTTAAATAATCCTTAACTTTTTTAAAAGTAGAATTTTGAGAACTGTCCTGTATATAACAGTAATGTAGCAATAAATGTGACATTTTATAACAATATTACTTTTTTTCCCTTTCCCCCCCCCTCCCTGTATCTGTCTTTCAGATGTTGTATACCTATCAATGAAAAAGTTGTAATAAAGGGTTTACCTTGTACTAAACTTGTGTGTGTGTGTGTGTGTGTGTGTGCACCCTTCCTCCCAAAGAAAGCTAAATTACCTCTGCTTAACCTACCTTGGCAACTGTGTGAGGATAAAACAGAATCATAGTATTCTAGAATAGAAGGAACCTCTTGGGACATCTAGTCCAGCGGGCCCCAACCTTTTTGGTACTAGAGACTGGTTTTGTGGAAGACTGTGGGGAGCATGGTTTCAGGATGATACAATTGTGCACTTTATTTCTATTAGTTTGGTGTGGTGGTTAAGCGTGCAGACTCTTATTTAGGAGAACTGGGTTTAATTCCGCACTCCTCCGGTTGTAGCTGCTGGAATGGCCTTGGGTCAGCCGTAGCTCTCGTAGGAGTTGTTCTTGAAAGGGCAGCTTCTGGGAGAGCTCTCTCAGCCCCACCCACCTCACAGGGTGTCTGTTGTGGGGGAGAAAGGGAAAGGCGATTGAAGGCCGCTCTGAGACTCTCTCCTTGAAAGGGCAGCTTCTGGGAGAGCTCTCAGCCCCACCCACCTCACAGGGTGTCTGTTGCAGGGGAGGAAGGGAAAGGAGACTGTAGGCCGCTCTGAGACTCTGTCCTTGAAAGGGCAGCTTCTGGGAGAGCCCTCTCAGCCCCACCCACCTCACAGGGTGTCTGTTGTGGGAGAGGAAGGTAAAGTAGATTGTGAGCTGCTCTGAGACTCTGTCCTTGAAAGATCAGCTTCTGGGAGAGCTCTCAGCCCCACCCACCTCACAGGGTGTCTGTTGCGGGGGAGGAAGGGAAAGGAGATTGTAAGCTGCTCTGAGACTCTGTCCTTGAAAGATCAGCTTCTGGGAGAGCCCTCTCAGCCCCACCCACCTCACAGGGTGTCTGTTGTGGGGGAGGAAGGGAAAGGAGACTGTAGGCCACTCTGAGACTCTGTCCTTGAAAGATCAGCTTCTGGGAGAGCCCTCTCAGCCCCACCCACCTCACAGGGTGTCTGTTGTGGGAGAGGAAGGTAAAGTAGATTGTGAGCTGCTCTGAGACTCTGTCCTTGAAAGATCAGCTTCTGGGAGAGCTCTCAGCCCCACCCACCTCACAGGGTGTCTGTTGCGGGGGAGGAAGGGAAAGGAGATTGTAAGCAGCTCTGAGACTCTGTCCTTGAAAGGGCAGCTTCTGGGAGAGCTCTCAGCCCCACCCACCTCACAGGGTGTCTGTTGCAGGGGAGGAAGGGAAAGGAGACTGTAGGCCGCTCTGAGACTCTGTCCTTGAAAGATCAGCTTCTGGGAGAGCCCTCTCAGCCCCACCCACCTCACAGGGTGTCTGTTGTGGGAGAGGAAGGTAAAGTAGATTGTGAGCTGCTCTGAGACTCTGTCCTTGAAAGATCAGCTTCTGGGAGAGCTCTCAGCCCCACCCACCTCACAGGGTGTCTGTTGCGGGGGAGGAAGGGAAAGGAGATTGTAAGCTGCTCTGAGACTCTGTCCTTGAAAGATCAGCTTCTGGGAGAGCCCTCTCAGCCCCACCCACCTCACAGGGTGTCTGTTGCGGGGGAGGGAGGGAAAGGAGATTGTAGGGCCGCTCTGAGACTCTGTCCTTGAAAGGGCAGCTTCTGGGAGAGCTCTCAGCCCCACCCACCTCACAGGGTGTCTGTTGCGGGGGAGGAAGGGAAAGGAGATTGTGAGCTGCTCCGAGACTCTGAAATTCGGAGTGGAGGGCAGGATATCAATCCAATGTTGTCTTATTATTATTATTTTTATTGTTACTACATTGTAATATATAATGAAATAATTATACAACTCACAGCCCAGTTGCTAAGAGGCCACTGCTCGGTACCAGTCCACAGCCCATGGATTTGGGGACCCGTGATCTAGTCCAACCCCCTGCACACTGCAGGAAATTTACAAACACCTCCCTCAAATACATACAACGCCCAGAACGGGGGTGCCCAACGGTAGCTCTCCAGAGGTTTTTTTTGGTCTACAACTCCCATCAGCCCCAGCCATTGGCCATGCTGGCTGGGGCTGATGGGAGTTGTAGGCAAAAAAAAAAAATCTGGAGAGCTACCGTTGGCCACCTGTGGCCCAGAAGATGGCAAAAACATCTCCAGGATCCCTAGTCAAACTAGCCTGGAGAATAATGGCTTCCTGAACCCAGGGGTAATGTTTAGCATTTCCCTGGGCATGTAAGAAAGGGCCACGAGAACGAAGCCCTGATGCAGCCTTTCCTGCTCTCCTAGGGTTGCCAATCCCCAGGTGGGGGCAGGGGATCTCCCGGTTTGGAAGCCCTCCCCCCGCTTCAAGCTCGTCAGAAAGCGGGGGGGGAGGGGAAGAAATGTCTGCTGGGAACTCTGTTATTCCCTATGGAGATTTATTCCCATAGAAAATCATGGAGGATTGATCCGCGGGTATCTGGGGCTCTGGGGGGGGGGGCTGTTTTTTGAGGTAGAGGCACCAAATTTTCAGTACAGCATCTAGTGCCTCTTCCCAAAGTATCCCCCAAGTTCCAAAACGATTGGACCAGGGGGTCCAATTTTATGAGCCCAAAAAGAAGGTGCCCCTATCCATTATTTCCTATGGAAGGAAGGCATTGAAAAGGTGCCGTCCCTTTAAATGTGATGGCCAGAACTCCCTTTGGAGTTCAATTATGCTTGTCACAGCCTTGATCTTGGCTCCACCCCAATGTCTCCTGGCTCCACCCCCAAAGTCTCCTGGCTCCATCCCCAAAGTCCCCACCTATTTCTTGAATTGGACTTGGCAACCCTATACTCTCCTTATGTTCTGCCTCCATTCACCAGATCAGCATAGCTGTCTGATGGCCATCCAGCCTCTGCTTTGTAGAATGTAGATTCCGATTGGCACTAGAGCATGCACAGAGCGCTAAACATATTTGCCCTCGTTCTAATCATAGAGCATATTGTACTAGCTCTAGTCATAGAACCTGCCTTAATATATGTGAAATAGCGCTTTTCTGTGGGCAGCAGAAGAGCCCCGTGGCACAGAGTGGTAACGCTGCAGTACTGCCGACCTAAGCTCTGCTCATGACCTGAGTTCGATCCCCGGCGGAAGCTGGGTTTTCAGGTAGCCAGCCCGAGGTTGACTCAGCCTTCCATCCTTCCGAGGTCGGTCAAATAAGTACCCAGCTTGCTGGGGGGAAAGTGAAGAGGACTGGGGAAGGCAATGGCAAACCAACCCCGTAAAAAGTCTGCCGTGAAAACGTTGTGAAAGCAGCGTCACCGCAGAGTCGGAAACAACTGGTGCTTGCACAGGGGACGACCTTTACCTTTTTATGGGCAACAGGCCTTAGTGATCTTGAGAACAAAGACAAATTTATTTTCTTATTAAAGGCTCTACTAAGCACATTAGACAATACCAGGGGTCGTTTTGTAGAAAGACAGGTGGCAGAGCGCATTAGCGTAACTCATTAGCATATGCCACCGCCCCCCCCCATCAAAAGCAACCCAATGCAAGAAAGGAGAGCCCTGGGTGAGTGAGGCCTGCTTGGGCTGGCTAGAGATCCAGCCAGCCCAAGCAGGCCTCGCTCGCCTGGGGCTCTTCTGGGCTGCCCCCCCTCCAATCAAAAGGCCAGCAAGCCACCTGCCGCCCAAAATCACATCAGAAGTGGAGAAAGGGTGGCGCGGGTTTCTCCAGCGGTTCATGAGGGCTGCTGGGGGCGTGGCAAAGCCCCTGGTGGCTGGCTGCCCCCTCTCCTAATCCAGGGATTGTTATGCAGCTGCACCTCCTATTCAATGGACAAGGTAGGTAGGTATGTGGGAGAGAGGAGGGGGAACCCTCAGAAAGGTTCAGGAGCTGTGCTCCTGTGAGCTGTTGGATCTGAGGCCTGCGTATTACAAAGCCCTTTTTCTCTAGCCGAAGCCACATAGTGCGTAAATGCCATCATGTTCCATCATGTTTTGTTAGCATCCTTTGAAAAGAGAACTTTTCTTATTGCCTTTGGAGAGAGACCACACACACACACACACACACACACCTGAAAGAGTCATCTCACCCCCACAAAGATAGAGGTTCTGCCTTTTACATCTTTTCTGGAACTGAGCCGAAAATCTAGACAAAGAACCTGAACAAACACCCCTTGGCTATACACACGTTCTTAGAGGACCCCCATCCCCACAGAGGTCCTGGATCCAGATACTAGATGCCAGGAAAGCAGGAACTGGGGTACAGATTAAAGGAACGTAGCGTTCCCAAGTCCAAGTAATATCTGGGGACTTTGGTAAAAAGTGCTATGGCTGAGAAAGGAAAAATAAATAGCAGAAATAACATCTTTCAAAGTCTTATCAGCAAATGCATTGCCCTGAGCAATCGCACCAGGAAAATTAAGATTGCTTTCACTATGAGCAAAAGAGGTAACTTCACAACAAAAATTAAAAACTGCAAGATTAAAAATATAGCCAATCAAATTAGGGTTAAGTTAAGTGAGTCTTTAACACTTTCTCCCCAGCAAACTGGGTACTCATTTGACCAACCTCAGAAAAATGGAAGGCTGAGGAGCCTTGAGGCAGCTATCTGAATCCAGCTTCCACCAGGATCAAACTCAGGGCGTAAGCAGAGCTCAGGACTGCAGTACTGTAACTTTAACACTCTGCACCATGGGGCTTGTTTTAAATCCAAATTAGCATTTTCCTTGGGCAATTTCATCATCAATTTTCCTGCTGCATCAGGATTATCAATCTGTCTGCTGATTGCTGCCTGAAGACAGTTGAGAAGGTTTAAATAGAGTTCTTGTGGCCGTTGACAAACCTTTGCAAAACTATGAACTGATGTCCCTTCTTAGCAAAGTCCTGTAAAGGGATCTGTTGAGGCTGGGTGAGTGGGCGTCAACGTGGCAGATGCGGTTCAATGTGGCCAAGTGCAAAGTAATGCACATTGGGGCCAAGAATCCCAGCTACAAATACAAGTTGATGGGGTGTGAACTGGCAGAGAATGACCAAGAGAGAAATCTTGGGGTCGTGGTAGATAACTCACTGAAAATGTCAAGACAGTGTGCGTTTGCAATAAAAAAGGCCAACGCCATGCTGGGAATTATTAGGAAGGGAACTGAAAACAAATCAGCCAGTATCATAATGCCCCTGTATAAATCGATGGTGCGGTCTCATTTGGAGTACTGTGTGCAGTTCTGGTCGCCGCACCTCAAAAAGGATATTATAGCATTGGAGAAAGTCCAGAGAAGGGCAACTAGAATGATTAAAGGGCTGGAGCACTTTCCCTATGAAGAAAGGTTGAAACGCTTGGGACTCTTTAGCTTGGAGAAACGTCGACTGCAGGGTGACATGATAGAGGTTTACAAGATAATGCATGGGATGGAGAAGGTAGAGAAAGAAGTACTTTTCTCCCTTTCTCACAATACAAGAACTCGTGGGCATTCGATGAAATTGCTGAGCAGACAGGTTAAAACGGATAAAAGGAAGTACTTCTTCACCCAAAGGGTGATTAACATGTGGAATTCACTGCCACAGGAGGTGGTGGCGGCCACAAGTATAGCCACCTTCAAGAAGGGTTTAGATAAAAATATGGAGCACAGGTCCATCAGTAGCTATTAGCCACAGTGTATGTGTGTATATAAAATTTTTTGCCACTGTGTGACACAGAGTGTTGGACTTGATGGGCCGTTGGCCTGATCCAACATGGCTTCTCTTATGTTCTTATGTTCTAAAGCACATTTAGGCACAACAGTAAGGTTTGTACAAGCCCTATTAGAGTCATGCCCTTGAACATCAGCCAAATGTTTCCCTGTCAAATGTGCAGGGCAAATAGACAACATTTCTGCCAATTCTGGGACATCTTCCAATTTAGCCTGATCAATTTCCTTCTCTAAAACTTCACAGACCATGTGTCCCGGGGCATTAGATGGTGGGCCCCCGGGGGGATCTGGTGGTGGAGAAGGGGGAAAAGGAGGAGGAAGAAGAGGAGGGGCAGAGGGCACTAGTTAGACACCAGTGCTGTTTAAGGAACAATCTTTGGAGAGCTGACTTGGGTTAGAAACAGGCATAAATGTCTCTACTGCATACCTGCATTTATGCCAGGTTTGCAGAAGTGCAATAGAAGCTCGAGGCTCCGTGTGAAGGGTCTTCCCTATTTTCTCCCAGTCCCTTAGCTTAAGAGAGCCACACTGGGGGTACCATGGACATTGCTGCCTAATGACTTTAAACAGATTCTGTAGCTGAGCCGCAGACACAGTCCCGCTGGCCTTACGAATCAGGAATCTTAACTCCTCTAAATGTTTCTGCTCAGCCTGTGATCATTGTCCTCCCATTACTTACCAAATGAAGGGGGTCGTTTGAGAACGATGGAAGTGTACACCTGAGGGCTCTGCAAGCATTTGATAAGTAGAGCTGAGGTGGCCTTGAAGTCCCTGCTCGAGGGCGCCACGTGTTGCATTGACGACTCTGGAGGAGAGAATGCCTTCTGCTTGTCAGGCAAACAGGCTTTATTTTACATATGTTCACCAGTTAGTCAAAAACATTCTTATCTCACAGTACCATGCCATATAGCATCACAGGAAGACCTTGGCGTAGAAGATAACATCTTGCTTTAGCCAGCAAGAGTTCACAATAGTTTGGTTGTCGTTTCCCAAAGTAACATTGTCAGAGGAAGAGGAAACAGAAGGCATGCTTATGACGTTAAAGGTTGTTGGTTTTTCCCCAGAGAATTGCAAGCTTGGCAAATCTCTTGATAGGTGGCCATTAGGTCAGGACCTCATCTGCCCAGGTTTTTGGGGCACAGGTCTCATTACATATCTACAAAGGAGTATAACTAAATAGGGTCTCCCTTGCCCCATCTACAAAAAGAGCATTGGACTGTGATAAGGAAACACTGGCTGTGATTACACACACTAAATAATGCACTTTCAATCCACTTTCCATCTGGATTTTCATGTATGAACTGGCAAAACCCAGTTGGAAAGTGCATTTTTTAGTGCAGGGGTGGCCAAACTTGTTTAACGTAAGAGCCACACAGAATAAACATCAGATGTTTGAGAGCCACAAGACGTGAATGTCAGACGTTTGAGAGCCACAAGACACAAACATCAGATGTTTGAGAGCCGCAAGGAAGGCAGGCAAATAGATGGGGAAGGAGGGAGAGGTGGAAAGAAAGTAACTTTAACTTTAAATGCATTCTCCAAGCTGCCAGCTGGCTTGGCTTGCAGAAGTGATTTAGAGATAAATGCCTTTTCCAGGTCAGCTGATTGGGGGGTGGGGCTTCAAGAGCCACACAATATGTGTGAAAGAGCCACAGTTTGGCCACCCCTGGTTCAGCGTGTGTGAAAGTCCCCGCTCTGCCCCGGTGCTTAAGGCTTCTAGGTCCAATTCAAGAAATATCTGGGGACTTTGGGGGTGGAGCCAGGAGCAAGGTTGGGACAAGCATAATTGAACTCTGAAGGGAGTTCCAGCCATCACATTTAAAGGGAATTGCACACCTTTTAAATGCCCTCCCTCCATTGGAAACAATTAAGAGTAGGGGTACCTTCTTTTGGGGCTCATAGAATTGGACCTGCTCCGATCTTTTTGAAACTTGGAGGGTGTTTTGAGAAGAGGCATTTGGATACTATGCTATGCTGAAAATGTGGTGCTTCTACCTCAAAAGCGGAGGATCCCTTGCCCCCGCCAGGGGATTGGCAACCCTACTGGTGCTTGGTGAGCAGTTTTGGACCAGTGACTCTCCCATCTGAGCTCACAGAGTTGTCATGAACAAATGGTGGGAGAGGGAGACCATGTTTTGAGCTCTGTAAGAGAGAAGGCAGAATGAAAATCTAATATAACCTGTTGGATTGTCTGGAAAGGGGGTAGTGACTTCCTCTGTTTTGTGAGGAGGGGCACTCTGGCAGGTTTAGATATATCACCACCACATGACAAATTTGAACTAGTTTTGCTAGTTTTATCTCAGAGGTACTCTGAAAACAGAGTCTTGTTCTAAAGGGTTAGCTGCACTGCTGTTTTGCAAGCAAAACAACTATTGGATATTAAAAATATGCATATCCTGCCTTTTTGACCTGAAGGAAGGCTACAGCCAGCTTACAGAAATATAGTATAAAACAAAGAATCTTGTGGCACTCGAATGTGTGGCCTTGGAAATATCTGTAAATCAGAACTGATTTTGTGGCATGTTGGTCTGTATTGGCAGACACAGAAAGGGGAGTTATTACCAAACCTACTCAAAAAGACCAGTAATCCAAGAAAACTTGTACTACTTTATGATGAAAGCACAGATAAAACCAAACTCCAGCCAAAAACCTGAAATACCCAAGCAGAACAGGACAGAAGAACTCCCAATGGCTGAGAAATTGGCAAATTGAACAGGGAGACTATTGCTTGCTGTATCAAGCTAGCGGCTCCCCATCTCTGTTAAACCTAAACTGCATGATGTCACATTCACATAAGAAGAAGTCTTGGAGTAGCTAACAATCTCCTTCCCTTCCCCACAGCGAACACCCTGTGAGGCAGGTGGGGCTGAGAAACCTATGACTGACCCAAGGTCACCCAGCTGACTGCATGTGGAGGAGGAGTGGGGAATCAAACCCTGTTATCCCAGATTACAGTCCGCCACTCTTAACCACTACATCAAACTGGCTCTCAGAGGAGGAATTCTTGTTCCGCAGGTTCAGACCAGCCTCTCCCTTGGATTTCTTTTCTTTTCTTTTTGCTCAACAGAGGCTAGGGTTGTGAAGTCCAACTCAAGAAATATCTGGGGACTTTGGGGATGGAGCCAGGAGACTTTGGGGGTGGAGCCAGGAGACTTTGGGGGTGGAGCAAGGGTGTGACAAGCACAATTGAACTCCAAAGGGAGTTCTGGCCATCGCATTTGAAGGGACCCCACACCTTTTAAATGACTTCCTTCCAAATAACGGATAGGGGCACCTTCTTTGGGGGGTCAAAGAATTGGACCCTCTGCTCCAGTCTTTTTGAAAGTTGGAGGTTGCTTTTAAGAGAGGCTCCAGATGCTATGCTGAAAGTTTAGTACCTCTACCGCGAAAAAACAGCTCTCCCAGAGCTCCAGATACCCACAGATCAATTTTCGCCTTTTAAATGCTACTATACACAGCAACTGGGGCAAAAACAAACAAACCTTTGGCCAGTCCTAATCAATGTTCCCTCTAAGCTGCAGAGGTTTGTGAGCAAAAAATCTACTTTATGAACTACTGGCATTAACGTTGTGAGCTCCTGCATAAATTAATGTGGTCTGGAGTCATCCTTCCTGAGCTAAAATGTGTGAGCTGGAGGCTAAAAATCTCTGAGCTAGCTCACACTAACTCAGTATAGAGGGAACACTAGTCGTAATTCCAAAGTTGGGGGGAGGGAAGAAAGGAAGAAAACTTCGTTTTATTCCATTACACTCAAAATCAGGCATTGTAATAGACAACCCCGTTCCTCGACCGAGGTAAGAAAAGCCCCCGGCGCAGGGTCCTCCATCCTGGGACAACAAACAATGCACCCGTTGAGACGCCGCCTGCGCCGCGCACGCGCACTTAGCTCAGTTGGCCCGGAAGACGGCGTGAGCGCCTTCAAAAGTGTTGGGGCGCCTGCGCCGGAAGGAACGGGCTGATTAAAGGTGACTTTTCAGCTTGGGTCGACGGTGGCCGAAAAGGATGATCAGCAAATACGTGGGCCCTCGCTACATGCAGCTCTTGCGCAACTGGTGCGTGGGGGTCTCCTGCCTTGGGTTCCTTTTCTTGATCCCCCTTTTCCTCCCATTGCAACTCTGTCTCCTGTCTCTTCTGCATAGGGTTGCCAATCCCCAGGTGGGGGCAGGGGATCCCCCGCTTTGGAGGCCCTCCCCCTGCTTCAGGGTCACCAGAAAAGGGGCGGGGGGAGAAATGTCTGCTGGGCACTCCATGATTCCCTATGGGGACCGATTCTCATAGGGGATAATGGAGAATTGATCTGGGGCTCTGAGAGGCTGTTTTTTTGAGGCAGAGGCACCAAATTTTCAGCATAGCATCCAGTGACTCTCTCCAAAATACCCTCCAAATTTCAAAAAGATTGGACTAGGGGGGGCAATTCTATGAACCCCAAAAGAAGTACCCCAAAGGAGGTACTTCTTCACCCAAAGGGTGATTGACATGTGGAATTCACTGCCACAGGAGGTGGTGGCGGCTACAAGCATAGCCAGCTTCAAGAGGGGATTGGATAAAAATATGGAGCAGAGGTCCATCCGTGGCTATTAGCCATAGTATACATGTGTGTGTATGTGTGTATATACACACACACACACACATATATTGGCCACTGTGTGACATAGAGTGTTGGACTGGATGGGCCACTGGCCTGATCCAACATGGCTTCTCTTATGTTCTTATGTGCCTCCTATCCTTCAGAATTTGCAATGCAGGGAAGGCATTTAAAGGTGTGTGGTCCCTTTAAATGTGATGGCCAGAACTGGTGTTCAATTATGCTTGCCACGCCCTTGCTCCTGGCTCCACCCCCAAAGTATCCTGGCTCCACACACACACACACCCCCAAAGTCCCCAGATATTTCTTGATTTGGATTTGGCAACCCTATCTGCATCCCTTGCTTTCCTTACTAGGGTGTTTCTTCTTGCTAGGCAAGGTGGAGGCTTCTTTGTCTGTTTTAAATCAATTTAGTGGGTTTTCAGGTAAAATAGGAAGGGGGGGGTAGAAGGGAAGGGAAAGGGGTGGGGTTCATGAATTAAAATGTTGTGTTATTTCTACTTACACATTATTCATTTCATATCCTCATCATCAATATCAGTCATCTTATAACGTTTTCTGCAATTACATCTTACAATTCATTAATCAATATCTCTTAAAACTCCTACTAAGACAAGGATATATTTTTACACATCAATAATTGTCATAAATCACATTATTATCTAATCTTATAAGTTCATGTATTATACTGTAACCAGCTATATAATGGTTCCCGTATTTTCTTAGTTTCATACAGATTAACATCATTCAACCTGGCTGATATGTTTCTGCGAAGTCTAAAAGCTTAGCTAGTAGCTCCTCTTTTCTCAATATTTCATATAATTTCCAATATTTAGCAAAGATTATTCTGGCTGCAGTCAGAGGCGTCTTTGTCTGGGTCTCCCCTGGTTAGTGTTTCCTATCTGGAGCTCCTTGCCTTTCCCTCTCATTGCTCTGAATAGCATTGCCTCTCCCATCAATCCCCCCCCCCCCCCGCCTTTCCTTTGCTTCCTTATGGAATGCTTTCTTCCGGGTGTCTTCGCTATCTCCTAGGGATCAGAAATATTGACAGTGGTTCACAATGGTGTTTTGTTTTGCAGGATCCCCACTGCAGCCACGTGGGGCACAGTGGGTGCTGTCGGGCTGGTTTGGGCCACAGACTGGAGGCTGTTCCTAGACTATGTTCCCTACATCAATGGCAAGTTTAAAAAGGATGACTGAGCAGCGGCTGCCCTTACAAGAGGTGAGGATCTTACCCTTGCGTCTTACTTGTTTTTATATTTTTATCCTAAGGTGTTCAAGGTAAGTTCTGTTCTATCCTTACAACAGTCCTGTAAATTAGAAGTTAATGGAGAGAGCAACTTGCTCAAGGTCACCCAGGGAACTTCACAGCTGTGTGAGGATTTGAACTCCGGACTCCCCCAGTATTCTGATCAGTACACCACACTGGTGTGCACCTGTCATTTTGGTGCACCCCGCCCCGCCCCCCAACTGTTGTTCTTAGATGAAGAAGTTACTGTAGCGGGAAGGGATTGAAGCAGGGAGGGACAGTGGCTCAGTGGCAAAGCATCTGCTTGGTATACAGAAGGTCCCAGGTTCAGTCCCCAGCATCTCCAACTAAAAAGGGTCCAGGCAAATAGGCGTGAAAAACCTCAGCTTGAGACCCTGGAGAGCTGCTGCTAGTCTGAGTAGACAATACTGACTTTAGGCAGGGATGGTGGCTCAGTGGTAGAGCATCTGCTTGGTAAGCAGAAGGTCCCAGGTTCAATCCCCGGCATCTCCACTAAAAAGGGTCCAGGCAAATAAGTGTGGAAAACCTCAGCTTGGAGAGCTGCTGCCAGTCTGAGTAGACAATACTGACTTTGATGGACCGAGGGTCTGATTCAGTATAAGGCAGCTTCATATGTTCATTGGGTTGTTATTTCAGAACTGATACACAAAATCGTCTCCTTGGCGTCTCCGAATTAACCACGCATAGCTTCCACTGTCTCATAAACCCACAATCTATCAGTATACTTATCCCAGAAAACTCTCTCTTCTGTCCCTTGGTATGAAAGTTCCTTTTTAGTCACTTAAATCTTCCCCCTTTCCTCTGCTTTTTTTTTTTTTAATGTATATTTGTGCTTTCTCCCTCCCAAGAGTGAGTGTGTTTGTGAACCTGCCACGGCAGAGAAGGTAGCAACCGAGCTGCTCAAAGCTCCCAGTATTCCAAAATGAAAAATTGAGCAAAACTGATTTATAGAGCATACAGGGTGTTTGTTGCGGGAATGGGGTTTTGTGCTAGGAGTTAACAGCTTACGATGAATTATTAGACCAGGGGTGTCAAACATGTGGCCCGGGGACCAAATCAGGCCCCTGGAGGGCTCCTGTCAGGCCCTCAAGCAACTGGCTGTCGTCTGCTTCCTTCCCCCCCCCTTGCTTCCTTCTGCATCACAGCTTGCTTTGCCAGGCTTGCTCAATTGCGCAGGAGCTACAAAGCAAAGTCTCTATTTTCTCCATTTGCTGAGGCGTCTCTCTTGGGGAAGAAGGGGGAGAGGCAGAGCTTCCTTTGCCAGGCTCTCTCAATCACACAGCAGAACTACTGAGCCAAGCCTCTCTTCATTCTGTTGACTGAGCCCCCCTCCTGGTCCCCTGGGGAAGGAAGGAAAGAGCCAGAGCTTCCTTTGTCCAGTTCCCTGGATCCCATGGGAGAGATACAAAGAAAGCGCCTTTAAGACCAAGGAGTGCTAAATGTATTAAGCGTGTTTTATTTTAAGGTGTTTTTTTTTAAAAAAAAACAACTCTTTAATTGTGTTTGCCTGTGTCCTTTATAAAATTTCTATCTCTGCTACCTAACCTTAAATAGGAACACACATGGCCTGGCCCAACAAGGTCTCATTTATGTCAGCTCTGGCCCTCATAACAAATGAGTTCGACCGTTGGTAATTTAAGGGAAATTATAGGATGGGTGGTGCTTGGTTTCTGATGTGCATCCCGAAGGTTCTTGAGAATGGAAGCAATAATTAGGACAGGATGTCAGTTGGAGGCCCCAGCTAGTCCTGTGTTGTTAAGCATAACAATCACCATCACCTCAACTGCTTACTCCAATATTTTCTCTTTTACCTGCAGGGCCAGCTGTTTAGTCTGTGAAACGTCAAACTCCACTGGACGCTGACCTCCTAGGAAAGACACTTTGATGGAATGATGCAGTGAGATGCGCTGCGAACAAATAAAACCTCGTTTAACTCATTCGGTTGCCCTGTTTAGTAGATTTTGCTTCCTGCAGCAACGGGTGTCAGTCAGAAAACCCGATGGACGAAACAATGGCCCTTTTCACATTTTCATTCTAAACCACGTGTTATTTGTTGTTGGCCCGATTTCAAGTAAAGCGATACAGGGACAGGGGGTTCATACAGTGAATTTCCTCGTGTAAATGAGCCACTGCTGAAGTGCTATGGACATTCAATCCAGCCTGCTTTTCCCCGCTCCCCTTTTCACTGTGCAATCTTTCTCAGATTTCTTTTTAACGTCCTAAGCTGAGCGCTGCAGCACTCACCTTAGGACGTTAAACAGTCCAAGAAAGGGTTTGTAGGATCTTTCGGGATCAAGTGCCGTGTTCTACTGGAGAAAGTTTTCCTTCCAGACGTTTCGTTCTCAGCTGCGGAGAACATCCTCAGTGGCGTTGCAGCCGGAGCAGGCGCTCTGACCTTCTTGGCTGCTGTGCATTGAGTGGGGCCAGGGCTGCTGGAGAGCTGCTATTTGTAGGCTGGAGGGGGTGTGATGAAAGGGCAATTGGTTTGTGGATGTGCCCATTGTTTGGTGGGGCTTCTGGAGGGTAGTGATAAGGAAACTGGCTGTTGAATGTGACCATTGTTCTGTGTTAATTGCTGGGAGGGTTGGAAGGGGTTTGAGATAAGGAAGATGGTTGTTGACTGTGCTGATTGTTCTGTGGAATTTGCTGGTTGTTCTGAGACTTTCTGCAATTTATAGTCCGTAGGGTGTTTTGCAGAGCTGGGTACCAAGATTGGTGGATGAAAATGCCTTCTTCCTTTCTGTTAAAATTCTGCTGGTATTTGTAAATCTCAATAGCTTCTCTGTTCAGGCGGGTATGATAATGTGAGACCGTAGAAAGGACTTCAGTTCTTTCAAAGTGGATGACGTGGTCTCCTTCTTGAAGTGCATGTTCAAGAAAGATCGCACAGGGGGAAGTGGCACTGTAGGAAGTACTAGGGACATTTTAAACAGCACACCACAGCCGTTCAGAAGCACCATGAAGGGGCAGCTCAGCCACGCTTTGCTAACCCAACGCAAGAGGGTTTGTATGAACAGGGAAATAAATTCTGCTAGCAGCCCGTTACTAAAACAGAACACCTTAACTTAACATTAAAAAGGTAAAGGCAGTCCTTTGTGCAAGCGCCAGTTGTTTACACTTTCCCCCCAGCAAGCTGGGTACTCCTTTGACTGACCTCGGAAGGATGGAAGGCTGAGTCAACCTTGAGCCAGCTACCTGAACCCAGCTTCCACCAGGATCAAACTCAGGTCATGAGCAGAGCTTAGGACTGCAGTACTGCAGCTTTACCACTGCGCCACGGGGCTACCTAACTTAACATACAGTAATGCGATTGAAAAATCATCCACTGCGCAACATAGCTACTGTCCAAAGTCCATAATAATTTTATAGTAAGTCTAATGATAAAAAAAGAACCGGCCCAATTTAGTTTCAGATACAGTATCCTTCTTCAAGGGACCATCTTGCCATATTCATAGGTTCAGTAGACTTGAAAATAGGGGAAGGATGGTGGCTCAGTGGTAGAGCATCTGCTTGGTAAGCAGAAGGTCCCAGGTTCAATCCTTGGCATCTCCAACTCAAAAGGGTCCAAGCAGTAGGTGATAGAGATGGAGGGACGGTGGCTCAGGGGTAGAGCATCTGCTTGGGAAGCAGAAGGTCCCAGGTTCAATCCCCGGAATCTCCAACTAAAAAGGGTCCAGGCAAGTAGGAGTGAAAAACCTCAGCTTGATATCCTGGAAAGCCGCTGCCAGTCTGAGTAGCCAATACTGACTTTGATGGACCAAGGGTCTGATTCAGTATAAGGCAGTTTCATACGTTCATATGCCAAAGTTTCTGTAATGATATAAAAATACAATATGTACAAAACAATGTCTCACAAATATTGGGTAACCAATAAATTCTATCACACAGAATGTATTTCTATGAATCCTACTCACCCCAGCTTCCTTCCTTTTTATCGTTGGACTTACTATAAAATTAGCTATGTTGTGCAGTGGGTGATTTGCCAGTTGCATTGCTGTATGTTAAGGTGTTTTGTTGTATGTAAGTCACATTACACACTGTTACTCATTTGTAAACGAAGAGAGTATGTTTCTTTCAGGTTACTGTACCTCCGCGGTCCCAACCATTTCGGAGGTTACTAAAATGGGTCTGTCTGAAATGACAAAGAATCCATTAGCGACCAGTTACCAAAATTGAATCCAAAGGCAATTTGAAAACTTTTTTTGGGCCCATGTTGGTCCTTACAAATCTACTAAATATACCAATTTTTCTAATAGTTTTTCCTGAGGGAGTGCTCTCATGCAAAAGTTTCTAAATCAGAGCTTGAACCCGGAAAGAGAGAGAGACCGAAATATCTAGACGATACTGTAATTTCAATGATACACTGCTATTTTATTTCCTCTCCCAATGTCCTTGCTAGTACACAGACCTGCTCACAGCAGTGGCTCTCCTCAGGCCTGCTGGAGGTCTGTTTCTGTGGGCACCTTTGCACACTTGTTTGAGCTTTGAGTGAATCTTATTCATAAGGAAGTTACCAAATTTGGAATGCGATAGCTAGTTGGGAGATGGAATTTGGGAAGAAGTATATGCTGGGGACATTTAGTCACCCTAAGATCCATACCTGTACAATAGCCAGCTGCCACTGGTCCATTTCAGCTTCCCAGTTCTTTCAAGAGAGCCAGTTTGGTGTAGTGATGAAGTGCGCGGACTCTTATCTGGGAGAACCGGGTTTGATTCCCCACTCGTCCAGTTGCAGCTGCTGGAATGGCCTTGGGTCAGCCAGTGCTCTGGCAGAGGTTGTCCTTGAAAGGGCAGCTTCTGGGAGAGCTCTCTCAGCCCCACCCGCCTCACAGGGTGTCTGTTGGGGAGGAAGGGAAAGGAGATTGTAGGCTGCTCTGATACTCTGTCCTTGAAAGTGCTCCCTTCTTTTTTGGTGGCCAAAGTATTTGAGCTTCAGCTTCAGCATCTGACCTTCCAGGGAACAGTCTGGGTTGATTTCCCTTAGGACTGACTGACTGGATCTTCTTGCAGTCCAAGGGACTCTCAAGAGTCTTCTCCAGCACCACACCTTGAAAGCATCTCTTCTTCTGTGCCTGGCCTTCCTTATGGTCCAGCTCTCACAGCCATACATTACTACTGGGAATACCATCGTTTTGACTATATGGACTTTTGTTGGCAGGATGATGTCTCTACTTTTTAGTATCCTGCCTAGGTTTGCCATAGCTGGTCTGAAGTAGCAGAACAAAGCAGAAGTTCAATATCACCTTTAAGACCAACAAACTTTTATGCAGAACATATCTCCTCTTTTGCCGTCTCCTTCTTCTTTTGCCTTCTGCCTTTCCCAGCATCAGGGTCTTCTCCAGTGAGGGCTCCCTTCTCATTGTGTGGCCAAAAGATTTGAGCTTCAGCTTCAGCATCTGACCTTCCAGGGAACAGTCTGGGTTGATTTCCCTTAGGACTTGATTTGAGCTTAATAAAAGGGGCTTTTTAAGAAGATGCCTGCAGGCTGCAGTGGGGGCCATGGGTGGCGGGGCAGGTGCTTCGACCCTGAGATGATTTGCGAGCCCCCCCCCCAAGATTTCAACTGCCTAGCAGCCTACACAGGGTTTAATCTGGCACTGTCACTTTAGGTCTCTATTGGGGAGAAAAGTGGGACATGACCATCTTAATATTTTAATTTTAGATGTTTCTTGTGGTATGCTATAGAATACAATCCGAGAGGTCACTATAATGGATAACACAACAAAAAGATGCAAGCTAGTGACCAGTTTACTAAGTATATAGAAATCAGTCCAAATCATGTATATTCAAGTCCCAAAGTAGTGTGGTGACAAGCCAATCGATTAAGTCTTTCTTTCTTTCTTTCTTTCTTTCTTTCTTTCTTTCTTTCTTTCTTTCTTTCTTTCTTTCTTTCTTTCTTTCTTTCTTTCTTTCTTTCTTTCTTTCCTTCCTTCTTTCCTTCCTTCTTTCCCTCCTTCTTTCCTTCCCTCCTTTCCTTCTTTCCTTCCTCCTTCTTTCCTTCCTTCCTTCCTTCCTTCCTTCCTTCCTTCCTTCCTTCCTTCCTTCCTTCCTTCCTTCCTTCCTTCCTTCCTTCCTTCCTTCCTTCCTTCCTTTCTTTCTATTTATATCCCGCCCTACCCCACCGAAGTGGGCTCAGGGCGGCTCACAACATAAAAATTCTAACAATAAAATTAAGAATGAAAATACATTTATAATTTACACAATAAAATAAACGCAATTCAGCAGCGTGCTATCCCACAGTCTTCCTTAAAATATTCAGATGCCGGTCAGTTGTATGCCAACCAGAAGAGGCATACAGACCTGGGACCACTAACAAACGAAAATATTATACAAAAATATCAGAAGGACATTCAGACACCACCAACCCTCTTCCAGTGAAAAAATATACCATACTTACATATTGATTCAATTATATAGATTTTTTACCCAATTTTCAAAAAAGAGGGACACGGAGCGTCTCCAGCAGCAATTTCACCTCGGCTACAGCTCAGTATGAGGCTTCTTGCGCACCCTAACAGTGCAACGAACATGTCTAAAAAGGCAAACATCTCATTTACAGCTGCCATGACACAAACCTCTTAAAGGTAAAGTAACATATTTCTAACGCGACATGCTAAAAGACACAAACGCCACAAACTATATCCACAGCAGATACAACATACAAAGTATTCCGTACAAAGAATGTCAAATCCCATCATTTATACAAAAATATGTTATCACACAGGCAAATTATGCACAGCACTCATAATATTATAAAGAAAACCATTCATAAAAAAACATGTCAAATCATTGGTCATATTCAGTCCATATGGAGAAATGGAATTCATCTGGCGTATCCAGTATGCCTCTTTTTGCGGCAGGATCTTGTGCACGTCTTCATTTCTATCTGTTTGTTCATATTTGTATCAGGTGAAAAAAAAAAAATCTTCACAGTCACGATTCTTTCGCACAAAATGGCTGACCATAGGAGCTTCAATCACATGGTTGCTAAGTCTGCTCCTGTGTTCCAGAATACGTACTCTAAGGGCTCGAATAGTGCTGCCAACATACCGTAGGTCACACCCACAGATGATCAAATACACAACACAGCGGGTAGCGCATGTAATGATTTAGAACAAATGGTCTAGTCTTTTCAGCAAAATAATACTCTTTGACATTCACAGATAAATGACAAATTGCACACCTTTTATAAGCAACGTGCCCTTGAAGAGTATGCTTGACCGATTGGTATTCCCTAGATCTTACCAATTTATCCCTAATGGAATAAGTGCGACGCAATCCTATTTGTGGTGGCATTTCACAACCTCCAATATCACTTACAATGTGCCGATACCAGTGGTTAAGTGTGCGGACTCTTATCTGGGAGAACCATGTTTGATTCCCCACTCCTCCGCTTGCACCTGCTGGAATGGCCTTGGATCAGCCATAGCTCTGGCAGAGGTTGTCCTTGAAAGGGCAGCTGCCGTGAGAGCCCTCTCCAGCCCCACCCACCTCACAGGGTGTCTGTTGTGGGGGAGGAAGGTAAAGGAGATTGTGAACCGCTCTGAGACTCTGTCCTTGAAAGGGCAGCTTCTGGGAGAGCTCTCTCAGCCCCACCTGCTTCACAGGGTGTCTCTTGGGGAGGAAGGAAAAGGAGATTGTAGGCTGCTCTGAGACTCTGTCCTTGAAAGGGCAGCTTCTGGGAGGGCTCTCTCAGCCTCACCCACCTCACAGGGTGTCTGTTGTGGCGGAGGAAGGGAATGGAGATCGTAGGCTGCTCTGAGACTCTGTCCTTGAAAGGGCAGCTTCTGGGAGAGCTCTCTCAGCCCCACCTGCTTCACAGGGTGTCTGTTGTGGCGGAGGAAGGGAAAGGAGATCGTAGGCTGCTCTGAGACTCTGTCCTTGAAAGGGCAGCTTCTGGGAGGGCTCTCTCAGCCTCACCCGCCTCACAGGGTGTCTGTTGTGGCGGAGGAAGGGAAAGGAGATCGTAGGCTGCTCTGAGACTCTGTCCTTGAAAGGGCAGCTTCTGGGAGAGCTCTCTCAGCCCCACCCGCTTCACAGGGTGTTTGTTGTGGGGGAGGAAGGGAAAGGAAATTGTGAGCCGCTCTGAGACTCTTCGGAGTGGAGGGCGGGATATAAATCCAGTATCTTCTTCTTCTTCAATGGCTGCTGAAAGGACGCCAGCCCTCTCTCTGGGTGGATTTACCGTAAAGCAAAGCATTTCATAAAAGCGAATGCCTCTGCAGATTCAGATTACCTTCTCTAAATCAAGTTGCATTCAGCAGCTTCTCCTGCAATGGCATGAACCCAAATATTTAGAAGAAGAAGAGTTGATTTTATACCCCCCCCCCCTCTTCACTACCCAAAGAAAGACTCTTGGGGTGGCTTACAATCCCCTTCCTTTCCTCTCCCTACAACTGTCACTATATGAGGTAAGCGGGGCTGACAGAGCTCTGAGACACCCTTTCCCAGCTGGCTTCATGTGGAGGAGGAAGGGAAAGGAGATTGTAGGCCGCTCTGAGACTCTGGCCTTGAAAGGGTCACCCAGCTGGCTTCATGTGGAGGAGTGGGGAATCAAACCTGGTTCTCCAGATTAGAGCCCTGCCACTCTTAATCACGACACCAAAAAGCAAATTTTTTGTTGTAAAAATGATTTGCATTCTTCTAGAGCTTAAAAAAAGGCTTCCTGTGCCTTCTCTTGGCGTAATCGAGATAAGCAACAATTATTTAAAGTTGGACCATAGGATAAAATTAGAGCCTAGCGGCACCTTTAAAACCAACAAAGTTTTAGTCAAGGTATGAGTTTTTGTGTGCATGCACACTTCTTCAGAAATGATGCATGCGAAATCTCATACCTTGAATAAAGGTTCATTGGTCTTAAAGGTGCTACTGGACCGTAACTTTATTCTGTTGCTTTAGACCAGGGGTGGCCAAGCTGCAGCTCAACAGCCACGTGTGGCCTTTTCACACATATTGTGTGGTTCTCAAAGCCCCCACCGCCTCATCAGCCAGCTTGGAGAAGGCATTACTCTCTTTAAATAATTTCTCCGAGTCATCTGGTGGCTTGGAGAATGCATTTAAAGTTAAAGTTGCTTTCTTTCCACCTCTCCCTCCCCCACCGACTTGCTTTCTTTCCACCCTTCCTTCCTGTCTTGTGTGGCTCTCAAATATCTGAGGTTCGTGCCTTGCGGCTCTTAAACATATGACGTTTATTCTGTGTGGCTCTTACATTAAGCAAGTTTGGCCAACACAGCTTATCTGCCTGGATCTGTCTTAAAGTTGGATAGTATTTTAAAATAAGTTTGATCCTGAGTTCGATCCCGGCGGAAGCTGGGTTCAAGTAGCCAGCCCGAGGTTGACTCAGCCTTCTATCCTTCCGAGGTCGGTAAAATGAGTCCCCAGCTTGCTGGAGGGAAAGTGTAGATGACTAGGGAAGGCAATGGCAAACCACCCCATAAAAAGTCTGCCATGAAAACCTGAAAGCAACATCACCCCAGAGTCGGAAACGACTGGTGCTTGCAAGGGGGCCTACCTTACTTATACATATTATCACCTTGAACGATGATCCCCATGGGACGTACTTCCTGCTTGCTCAAAGTGCATTTTCCCTAATGCAAAGAAGCAATCTTTGACCTCACTAGAAAAGTGAGGTCAGAAGATGAAGAAGGTTATTCCTAATCTTCTGACCCCAAAAGGGGACATTTTCGTCAGCCCCAAAAAAGGATGGACATGCACACAAAAAAGGACATGTCCTCTAAAAAGAGGATATCTGTAACCCTAGATCAAGGGTGGACAAACTCGGAGCCGCTCGTGGCTCTTTCGCACATATTGTGTGGTTCTTGAAGCCCCCACCACCCTATCCGCCAGCTTGTAGATGGCATTTGTCTCTTTAAATCACTTCTCCAAGTCAAGTCAGCAGGCAGTTTGGAGAACGCATTTTAAGTTGCTTTCTTTCCACCTCTACCTCCATCCTCCCTCATCTATTTTCCTTCCTTCCTGTCCTACAGCTCTCAAACATCTGACATTCATGTCTTGCAGCTCTCAAACATCTGATGTTTAATGTACAGGATTGCAGAAGTCTGGAACCTACCAGAAATCGAAAAAACAGAACTGAAGCCAAATGTTAAGTATTAACATGGCCCATTCAATGATGCGAAAATTACATACCAGGAGCCTTCTTGCAGCAAGCGGTACACAGTCGTATAGATTACAGTGCCAAATAATTTAGCCAAGTAACTTTGTCAACCACTTTGCACAGTGCGACCCTTTTACCTGTGCAGAAACGGCCCTGTAAGGCAGTCTAGTTTTGATATTGCATATTGTAGCTGGAGAGGTTGAGAGGACAGGTGGGACACTAAGTCAATGAAGGCAATGGCAAACCACCCCGTAAAAAGTCTGCCAGGAAAACGTTGTGAAAGCAACGTCACCCCAGAGTCAGAAACAACTGGTGCTTGCACAGGGGACCTTTCCTTTCCTTGTAATCTTTATAGAATTTATATCTCTGCTACCTAGGGTTGCCAAGTCCAATTCAAGAAATATCTGGGGGTGCAGCCAGGAGAATTTGGGGGTAGAGCCAGGATGCATTAGGGGTGGAGCCAAGATCAAAGCTGTGACAAGCATAATTGAACTCCAAAGGGAGTTCTGGCCCTCACATTGAAAGGGACGCACACCTTTTCAATGCCTTCCTTCCATAGGAAATAATGAACGATAGGGGCACCTTCATTTGAGGCTCATAGAATTGGACCCCTTGGTCCAATCTTTTTGAAATTTGGTGGGTATTTTTGGAAGAGGCACTAGATGCTATACTGAAAATTTGGTGCCTCTACCCCAAAAAACAGCTTGCACAGAGCCCCAGATACCCGTGGATCAATTCTCCATGATTTTCTATGGGAATAAATCTCCATAGGGAATAATAGAGTTCCCTGCAGACATTTCCCTCCCCTCCCCCCGCCTTCTGACGACCCTGAAGCGGGGGGGAGGGCCTCCAAACCGGGGGGGGGGGGGATCCCCTGCCCCCACCTGGGGATTGGCAACCCTACTGCTACCTAATCTTAAATAGGTACACACATGGCCCAACCCGACAAGATCCAGTCCAACAAGGTCTCATAACAAATGCTTTTGATACCCCTGCTCTCAACTGTGGAGTCTTGTGATGAAAAATTCTACTTTGGGAGCTACTGGCATTAAAGTTGTGAGCCGCTGTGTCAATTAGCTTGCCCTAAGGTAGGGTTGCCAAGTCCAATTTAAGAAATATCTGGGGACTTTGGGGGTGGAGCCAGGAGTCTTTGGGGGTGGAGCCAGGAGACATTGGGGGCGGAGCCGAGAGCAAGGGTGTGACAAGCATAATTGAACTCCAAAGGGAGTTCTGGCCCTCACATTTAAAGGGACTGCACAAATTTTTAAATGCCTTCCTTCCATAGGAAATAATGAAGGATAGGGGCACCTTCTTTTGGGGCTCATAGAATTGGACCCCCTGGTCCAATCTTTTTGAAACTTGGGAGGTATTTTGGGGAGAGGCACTAGATGCTATACTGAAAATTTGGTACCTCTATCTAAAAAAACAGCCCCCCCAGAGCCCCCGATACCCGCGGATCAATTCCCCATCATTCCCTATGGGAATCGTTCACGGAGGTGCATAATGGCTCTGGGGGAGGAGCTCCCCCCCCCCCCGGCCAGCTGGCTGGGGGAGAGGGGAAGCCTGTAAAACCGGGGGATCCCCTCTGGGACCTGGGGATTGGGAAGCCTACCCTAAGGTCATTTTCCCTGAGCGAAGACAGAAATGTGTGAGTTGGAGGCTAAAAAAACCCCCTATGAGCTGGCTCACACTGACTCAGCTTAGAGGAACAAATAAGTAGACAAGATTGCACCTTTACAACCAACTAAGTTTTATTCATCAGTCTGCTTAAGAGCATACGAAAGCTTACATTCTGAATAAAACTTAGTTTGGTCGTAAAGGTGCAATCTTGTCTACTTATTTGTTCTCTTGCTTCAGACCAACCGGGCTGCCCACTGGGATCTATCAGCTTAGAGGGAACACTGAATGGGAAGAGAGCCCATTCTGCAGAGGACTACCTGTTGAAAGTAGAAAGTAGAAAAGATTTATTGCATGTGGCCATTGGCCGTCACAATCAAAGATTAAACACGACATCATAAAAAAGTAATCAGACAGAAATAAAAACGGTCCAGTAGACAGACCAATGGGTTACATGGGGTATAATGCGACAATTATAGTCTGAAGTGCATTGCTAAAATGCTAAAATACAAACATTTCGGTTTAAACTGCTATTATAACACCACTGAGACAATATCTAAACAGTTAAGTTAAAAATGTTGTCAAACCAATTAACCCATTTATGGTAAATAGCAATATACTATAAAATTACAGACCTCTAAAATAAAGTCACTGCGCATTAAAGAGCCCCGTGGCGCAGAGCGGTAAAGCTGCAGTACTGCAGTCGGAGCCCTCTGCTCACGACCTGAGTTCGATCCCAGCGGAAGCTGGGTTCGGGTAGCCGTCTCCAGGATGACTCAGCCTTCCAAGGTTGGTAAAATGAGTCCCCAGCTTGCTGGGGGGAAAGCGTAGATGACTGGGGAAGGCAATGGCAAACTACCCGTAAAAAGTCTGCTGTGAAAACGTTGTGAAAGCAACGTCGCCCCAGAGTCGAAAACGATTGGTGCTTGCACAGGGGACTACCTTTACCTTTTAAAAATAAAGTCAGCTAATTTAAAGAGGAAGTTTTGGGTCTGATTTTTGTAGCACCCAAGAAAAAAGAGACACTCTATAGATGACAAATGGATCAGTATCAGATAAGCACCATTTTTATAGTTTTATAGCACCATTTTTAAGTTTTAAATTATAAATTCTTTATATGTGTTGATTTTATCATTGCTATTGTTGTATTATGACTGTGAGCCTCCCAGAGTCCATATTTGGAGTGGGCGGCATACAAATTTAAAGTAAATAAAGTAAAAATAAAATAACAAAAAGACCAACTTATCGGTGTCAGAAGAAAATTTACGCCCTGCTTAACAGGTTATCAATAAATTTGGCTCTAGCCTCTTTGTACATGGGACAAAATAAAATATAACGGATCAAATCTTCTAAAACTGCAGCTCCACAGATTCAAAAATGCTGAGCCATTGGGATTTGAAGATATTTCCCCTTTAAGAAGAGCCGTTGGCATTGAGAGGAAACGCAAAGATGTGAATGTCTTTTCTGAGAATTTGAACTGAGAGAAACAAAGCAGGAGTCCAGTCACACCTTTAAGACCAACCAAGTTTTGTCTTAAAGGTGAAACTTGACTCCTGTTTTATTCCACTGCTTCAGACCAACGGGGCTGCCACTTGGATGTATCTTTGAACTGAGATGTTCACTAAGTAAGGGAACCTAACCTGGTTTCTTTAACGGTAGCTCTCCAGAAGTTTTTTTTTCGCCTACAACTCCCATCAGCCCCAGCCATTGGCCATGCTGGCTGTGGCTGATGGGAGTTGTAGGCGGAAAAAAAAACTTCTGGAGCGCTACCGTGGGCCACCCCTGAAATAGCTGAAAACCACCTGTTGCAACCCTGTCTGAATGCCAAGGCATCCAAAACAAGGGCTAGTTGAATTCCTAGATTGGTTTGACTGTCGGAGGGGGTGCATTTAAGAACTATTGCCACCACCACCACCACACCCCAGCCTGTGCTAAATTAGGGAAGGCCGGTCATGGTCTCCTAATTGCTGCCCCCTCCCCTTCTTGGCTGAGCGCCGTGGGGCGGAGCTTGGGGGGTGGAAAGGGGCGGGGGTCGCGTGCTCTGGGACCACGTGGCGGCGGCTCTGTTGCCCGAGGGAGGAAGAGGGAAGATGGCCAAGGCAGCCGGGGGACCTGGGGGGCAGAGAGGGGGACCGCGCTGCCCTCCCTTGGGGTGAGCCCAAATGGGGAGATCCTTGTCTGTTTGCATGCATTAAAAAATGCGGGAAGTGTAGATGGGGCCGCAGACAATGGGTCAAGGGGGGGGGGGGTCAGTGGGTCATGCATGCTGGGGGAGAGGATGTGGGGCAAGGACGTCCTGCAAAAGTGGGAAGGGTCGCAGGGGAAAGGCTGGAGGGCAAAAGAGATGCATCCTAGGTTGTATTTTTTTGGGGGGGAAACTAGGGGATAGCAGTCTGGTGGGTTCGGGGTGGGCGGAAAGGAGGAAGGGCCGCGCCTTAGGGGGCTGGACAAGAGTTGGAGGGTGCGGAAGATCTGCGGTTTAGGGAGCAGGGAGAATATGGGGCTGCAGGAAACGGGGGGGGGCTTGAAAGAGAAGTGGGGTCTGTTTGCAGGGGCTGTGTGTTGTTCTGTAGGGACAATTGGGCAACAGGAGATGGGGGGGGGGAGAAGTGGTCTGCCTCCAAAAGATGGGGTGTGCAACGTGGGGCAGGGGTGGAGAAAGGGGGGTGGGTCGCAGTGGGGTGGGAAAAGAGGTTTTATTCTGTAGTCTAGCCTTGGGGGCTAAGAGCAGCTGCAAGCCAGGGAGGCTGCAGGCATGGGGCGGGTCAAGTTGGGGGGGGGGGCTCTTTGGAAAGAGGGTCAGATTTGTTTGGGGGAGAGGTTAGGGTTGAATAAGTAGGGGGGTGAAGTGGTTTGGGGGCATTGCTGGGCATTTGATTTGAAAGATTTGGAAGCCAATGGGTTTGGGTTCATAGAATCGTAGAGTTGGAAGGGGTCTCTAGGGTCATCTAGTCCAACTCCCTGCACAATGCAGAAAACTCACAAACACTTCCCCCTGGGGGGGTCCTAAGGGTCTGGGGGGGCGTTAGTAAGAGGGCAGGGGAAGACTAAGGGCGAAGTGGGTGGCTGGGGATAGGGGGGAGGTCTATGGGGCGGGGTGGCTGGGTTAAAAGATTGGGGGGAGAGAAGGGGGCTTGCAGAGCTGGGGAGGTAAGGGGTGGATGTGGGGCGGGGGAACTTTGGAAATGGGGGGGTAAATGCGGAGCTATGGGGATGGGGACGTCTTGGGGGGTCAGAGAAGAGGTCTATGGGCTAAGGGGCTGCATTGAAGGCAGGGGGGGTCTGAGGTGTGGGGAGATGCTCAGGGGAGCTATGGGTGAGGAAGGGACGCAGTGGGGGGAAATTGGGGGGAGGTGGGGAGGATTCCAGCATTAAAAAGGTGCATTGGTGTGGGAAGCTTAGAAAGATGGGAGACGCTATGGGGCAGGGGTGGCCAAACTTGCTACCCCTAAGAGCCCCATAGTAGAAATGCAAGCTGTTTTGAGAGCCACAAGACACGAATGCAAGGAGGAGGAAGTGAAAAAAAGAAAGGTGGACAGGAAAGATGGGAAGAGAGAGGTGGAAAGAAAGCAACTTTTAACTTTAAATGTGTTCTCCAAGCCCCCCCCCCCATTGGCTGGCTTGGCTTGGAGAAGGGGTTGAAAGAGACAAAATGGCTCCTCCCAGCTGGCCAATGGGGCACACAAGAGCCACGCAATGTGTGTGAAAGAGCCACAGTTTGGCCACCCCTGCTATAGGCGTTGCCCTGTGGGGCTGGCTGTGGGGGTGGTTGTGGCAAGAAAGTCACTTTTTGCGCAAGGCCACTGAGCATGTGAAGAGGATTACTTTTGGGGGGGGGGGTATTATTTTTAAGCGGAAAGATTTACGTAGTAAAAAGGAGGTGTAGGGAAAAGGTGGTTCTTGGGTCAACCCTGAGGGCGAGCTTGACTTGACAAGGCCAGCCTTAAGCACGCTTTTGTGTTTTGGGCGCATTCAGACGTTCAGGCTTGCGCACGTGTACGGCGCTCTCGAGGGAAATTAAGGGCCAGGTGTGTGTTATGAGTCACGTGTCTGGGGCGAGACTACATTTCCCCCCCCCTCATGAGGGGAAGGAGGACTATGTTTTCTACACAGGCGGAAGGACATCGGGTCGAAGCACTCGCTTTTCTTTTTTTTCCCCCTCCCCCTCCGCTTGGCGGGAGGCGAAGTTAGCCCCTCTCTTATATATATCTATATTTTAAGCGCGCGCTAACCAACGGCTGCCCCGCGCGCGCTCCCGCTCTGCGTGCGCGAGGGGCGGGGAGGCGCGTGCGGAGGCGAAGTTGAGCCCGTTTTGAAGCGCGCCGCGAACCAACGGCTGCCTCCCCTCGTCGCGCGCTACCCGCCCTGCGTGCGTGAGGGAGAGGCGCGTGCGCGGTCGGAATAGCGTGCTGAGCCGGGGGGGGGGGAGGGAGGAGGATGTGGAAGGAGAAGGAAGAAGGAATAGACTCGCCGCGGAGG
The DNA here is from genome assembly GCF_032191835.1 of Heteronotia binoei. Taxonomy (NCBI): domain Eukaryota; kingdom Metazoa; phylum Chordata; class Lepidosauria; order Squamata; family Gekkonidae; genus Heteronotia; species Heteronotia binoei. Next base: position 193,995,642 of record NC_083224.1, on the reverse strand, counting down.
GAGGGGAGCGCTCTGCTGAGAACGGCCGCGGCTCAGCAGGTTTTGACGGCGGGAGGAGGAGGAGGGAGGGTGGCAAGAGAGGAACAGCGCCCCCTGCCGCAAGAGGAAGGAGGCGGACAGCCCGCCGGAGGGAAGAGCCGGCGCGACGTTCCATTCTTAGCCGAGGGAGGCGCTCGGGAACAGCTGGGCCTTGCCAGCAGTGTGCTGAACCAAGGAAACTGCAGCAGTGCCCGGGCATTGCCAACCAGCTTCTCGCGCTAGCCACCGGCGGCAACGGCCAGCCTGCAAGCTAAGCCAGAAGCAGCAGCACCAGCAAGTCAACCAGCCACCGCAGCCCTGGCTGCGAGAGATCTTGGACCCAGCAGGCAGGCTGGAGGAGGCGGCAGTGGCGGCGGCTGGAACGATCCGGAGCCAGGCCCTGGGGAAGCGATGGATAGGAAGAGGTGGGAGTGCTCTGCTCTCCCCCAGGGATGGAAAAGGGAAGAAGTGACCAGGAAATCGGGGCTCTCCGCTGGCAAGAGCGATGTCTATTATTATAGGTGAATGTGCCGGGGAGGGAGGAAGGAAGGCGGCGTGGGGTGGAGGGGGGGGCGGCCCGCAGCCTGCCCTGGCTCTGCCCTTGCTTGCTCGCTTGCGCACGCACATCCACGCACCGCAGCCACATTGCAAACAATCGGGGAGGGGGGGGGTCTTGCACATCGTCGCTTGCATGCGATGGCTGGGTGGGGGGGGGGGCTCTGTTCTCTCTCTGCGCTGCAGCTGCTGCTATAGCAGGCGCTGACTCTTGCAAAAGTGTGTGGGGGGAGACTGGATTACATTCTGGACATTGGCCGTAGATTATATCTATCTAGCGGCATCTTTCTTTCTGCTTGCTTGCTTGCTTCTTTTGCGTTATTGTCAGGTGGGGAATGCATTGGGGGAAGAGAGCGTCAGAGCCGTGGGGCTCCCGTTTCTTCTGTTTGAAAGCTGTAGAAGAAAATGGAATAATTTGGTGGGGGGTGGGCTGTTACATGTGGTTTCTGCCCTGTTCCTGGGGTTTGGGAGGGGTGTGAAGACTGCAAGCCGCTCTCCTGTTGTCTCTGGTCAGCTGTCCTTGTGGGGTGCAGTTGATTTCGAAAGGTTTCTTGCCCTACGGGGTGGAGATTCGGACGTCTGCTAATATAAAGGTTGACACCTCACTAAATCGCTGGCAGAGCAGACCACCGGCTGGTTTAGAACAGCAGTCCCTTTGTGTGTGTGTGTGTGTGTGTGAGAAGAGGTGTCATAGAGGGGTGCTTTGCTGACTGTCCTGTCTAATGATTGCTCCAGGGCTGAAAGTGTTTGGGCTAACAGTGGATTGAGCACAAGTTTGCACACACTGTGTTGGGGATGGGAGTTGTACAATCTTGGTGACTGTAGCCCCATTTGCATAGGGGTGCTGTGACGTGGGGGGGGGGGCGCAGGGTTTTCTAGCTGCAGACTGACAGTATGCAGGAGATTTAGGATCTCTGTTGGGCTTGCCCGTTCGCTACAGTTGAAATGTGTACACCAGGGCTTTTTTTTGTAGCAGGAACTCCTTTGCATATTAGGCCACACCTCCCTGATGTAGCCAATCCTCCAAGAGCTCACAGGGCTCTCGGTACAGGGCCTACGGTAAGTTCCGGGAGGATTGGCTACATCAGGGGTGGGTGTGGCCTAATATGCAAAGGAGGTCCTGCTAGAATTCCTTACAGGGCCTACTGTAAGTTCCGGGAGGATTGGCTACATCAGGGGTGTGTGGCCTAATAGGCAAAGGAGGTCCTGCTAGAATTCCTTACAGGGCTCTTCTTACAGGGCCTACTGTAAGCTCCAGGAGGATTGGCTACATCAGGGGGGAGTGGCCTAATAGGCAAAGGAGGTCCTGCTAGAATTCCTTACAGGGCTCTTCTCACAGGGCCTACTGGAAGCTCCAGGAGGATTGGCTACATCAGGGGGATGTGGCCTAATATGCAAAGGAGGTCCTGCTAGAATTCCTTACAGGGCTCTTCTCACAGGGCCTACTGTAAGCTCCAGGAGGATTGGCTACATCAGGGGGGTGTGGCCTAATAGGCAAAGGAGGTCCTGCTAGAATTCCTTACAGGGCTCTTCTCACAGGGCCTACTGTAAGCTCCAGGAGGATTGGCTACATCAGGGGGGAGTGGCCTAATAGGCAAAGGAGGTCCTGCTAGAATTCCTTACAGGGCTCTTCGTACAGGGCCTACTGTAAGCTCCAGGAGGATTGGCTACATCAGGGGTGTGTGGCCTAATAGGCAAAGAAGGTCCTGCTAGAATTCCTTACAGGGCTCTTCCTACAGGGCCTGCTGTAAGCTCCAGGAGGATTGGCTACATCAGGGGTGTGTGGCCTAATAGGCAAAGAAGGTCCTGCTAGAATTCCTTACAGGGCTCTTCGTACAAGGCCTGCTGTAAGTTCCGGGAGGATTGGCTACATCAGGGGTGGGTGTGGCCTAATATGCAAAGGAAGTCCTGCTAGAATTCCTTACAGGGCTCTTCGTACAGGGCCTGCTGTAAGTTCCGGGAGGATTGGCTACATCAGGGGTGGGTGTGGCCTAATATGCAAAGGAAGTCCTGCTAGAATTCCTTACAGGGCTCTTCGTACAGGGCCTACTGGAAGCTCCAGGAGGATTGGCTACATCAGGGGTGTGTGGCCTAATATGCAAAGGAGCCCCTGCTAGAATTCCTTACAGGGCTCTTCTCACAGGCCTACTGGAAGCTCCAGGAGGACTGGCTACATCAGGGGTGTGTGGCCTAATATGCAAAGGAGCCCCTGCTAGAATTCCTTACAGGGCTCTTCTCACAGGGCCTACTGGAAGCTCCAGGAGGACTGGCTACATCAGGGGTGTGTGGCCTAATATGCAAAGGAAGTCCTGCTAGAATTCCTTACAGGGCTCTTCGTACAGGGCCTGCTGTAAGTTCCGGGAGGATTGGCTACATCAGGGGTGTGTGGCCTAATAGGCAAAGAAGTTCCTGCTACCCAAAAAAAAAAAGGCCTGGGTGAACCTCAGTTGCAAATAGTGTGGGGGGAGAGGTGGGTTGTAAGATTAGGGGGGCACCCCGCTTTGAATGAACATGTGCAGTGACGGTTGCTGATATGAGCAAAAGCAAGATGTAAGAGCTTTCCATGAATAAAACGTCATTGAAGGGGGTCGGATGGCCGTTTATCGGTTCTGTGGGTTACTGCTGCACTGAGGGGGCGGGGCTGGCAGATGCTAATCTAAAAGGCTATTGATGAATTCCCAGAGGAATTGTTTTTAGGGGGGCTTCCGTGAGAGAGGGGACGGCGGCCTCGCCAAACCCCCCCCCCCCACACCCACCAGTGACATCTGCAGGAGCGACTTAGCACAAGCTGGGGTGTGATGGGGTGGCTCTAAAGCCTACTTTAAATGATCCAGGTGTGCCGATACGGATTTGGGGTGGCCGCTGCTGCTTGCGGATACAGAAAACTCAGCACTGCTCTTCTCCTCCCCCCCCCCCCCCCAAAAAAAGATGGGGAGGAAAGCATATTAATCCCTGTTGGCTCTATAGCTGTTTTCTACCATCCCCTGGTCATTGGCCTAACCCCCCCCCCCCCCCCCCACACACACACACACTCCTCTCACTTTTGCGGAGAGAGGGACAGGTTTCCTGAAACCCATTAAAGGTCTTTTTCTTTTATAGCAGGGGTGGCCAACGGTAGCTCTCCAGATGTTTTTTTTTGCCTACAACTCCCATCAGCCCCAGCCATTGGCCATGCTGGCTGGGGCTGATGGGAGTTGTAGGCAAAAAAAAACATCAGGAGCGCTACCGTTGGCCACCCCTGGTTTATAGGAATGTGAAACAGTGTGGTGGTGTTGGTACGTTCAGACTACACCAGGACTTTTTTTTTTTTGCAGCTGGAGCTCCTTTGCATATTAGGCCACACCTCCCCGATGTAGCCAATCCTCCAAGAGCTCTTGGCCTCCTGTAAGCTCCAGTGGGATTGGCTACATCAGGGAGGTGTGGCCTAATATGCAAAGGAGCTCCTGCTACAAAAAAAGCCCTGGTTGTTGTTGTTTTAAACCAGGGGTGGCCAAACTGTGGCTCAGGAGCCACGTGTGGCTCTTTCACACATGTTGTGTGGCTCTCAACCCCACCCCCGCCACCCCCCCATTGGCCATTTTGAAGAAGGCATTTGCCTCTTTAAACCACTTCGCCAAGCCAGCCAGCAGCTTGGAGAATGCATTTAAAGTTAAAGTTGCTTTCTTTCCATGTCTCCCTCCCCCCAAATCTATTTTCCTTCCTTCCTTCCTTCCTTCCTTCCTTCCTTCCTTCCTTCCTTCCTTCCTTCCTTCCTTCCTTCCTTCCTTCCTTCCTTCCTTCCTTCCTTCCTTCCTTCCTTCCTTCCTTCCTTCCTTCCTTCCTTCCTTCCTCCCTCCCTCCCTCCCTCCCTCCCTCCCTCCCTCCCTCCCTCCCTCGTGGCTCTCAAACATCCGACATTCATGTCCCGCAGCCCTCAGACACCTGACTTTTATTCTTGCATTAAGCAGGTTTGGCCACCCCTGTTTTAAACAAATTCCTTGCACCGATGCCATCATCTGGACACCTGTCTTTTTTTAAAAAGAAGGGTAGGAGGAAGATGGTGGTGTCCATAAAGTTGAAAACCGCCCACTCCTGTTGGGGGTGGGGGGGATTGACTTCGAATCTGAGACACTCAAGCAATTTGAATTATCGGAAAGAGAAGATGCCTCTGCCTCATTTGAAATGGGAAACGGCGTCCTGCCTCGTAAGGTTGTTGGTAGAGTCGGCCGCTCTGGGTTTGGGGGTTGGAGCCCAGAGAGGGCGAGGCCATTGGGGAGGGACCGGACCACAGCAGGGTATAATGCCACAGAGTCAGCCTTCCAAAGTAGCCATTTCCGGCAGGGGAACTGATCTTGGTTGTCTGGGGGTTGTAATAGTAGGTCTTCAGGTGCTACCTGGAAGTTGGGAACCTTAGTTGTCAGGCAAATGCAGGGAAGCTGCAGTCCAGCTATTTTATTTATTTACGTTATATTTATATCCCCCCCATTCTATGCAGACTCAAGGTGGCTAACAACATAGAAGAACTGCAGATACCCCGCCCTTCTAACTGAATCAGAGACTCAGAGCGGCTTACAATCTTCTATATCTTCTCCCCCCACAACAGACACCCTGTGAGGCAGGTGGGGCTGAGAGAGCTCTCCCAGAAGCTGCCCTTTCAAGGACAGAGTCAGAGCGGCCTATAATCTCCTTTTCCTTCCTCCCCCACAACAGAAACCTTGGGAGGCAAGTGGGGCTGAGAGAGCTCTCCCAGAAGCTGCCCTTTCATGCACAGAGACTCAGAGCAGCCTACAATCTCCTTTCGCTTCCCCCCCACAACAGACACCCTGTGAGACAGGTGGGGCTGAGAGAGCTCTCCCAGAAGCTGCCCTTTCAAGGACAGAGTCTCAGAACGGCTTACAATCTCCTTCCCTTCCTCCCCACAACAGACACCTTGTGAGGCAGGTGGGGCTGAGAGAGCTCTGACAGAAGCTGCCCTTTCAAGGACAGAGTCTCAGAGCAGGTACAAGTGGAGGAGTGGGGAATCGAACCCGGTTTTCCCAGATAAGAGTCCGCAGACCTCACCGCTACACCAAACTGGCTCTCTACAACACACAATAAACAAAAAGCAATATTAAAACAATCAAATAAATTGCAATGGTGCTACTTCAGGCAGATCATATAATATTTTCCTTTCTCAACGCGTGCAGATCCTAGGCAGTTAGTACTAAAGTGCGATGGATCCAGATGTGGTGGCAGCCGTCTCCCATTAGATGTCACATGCCATCCAAAACAGTTCAGTCTTGCAGGTGCTGCGGAACTGACAAGTCCCTGATGGCTTCTGGGAGGGCGTTCCAGAATATCGGGGCCACATCCGTGAAGGCTGTGGCTCTGGTGGAATTAAGCCTAGCCTCTTTTAGCCCAGGAACAGCCAAAAGGTTTTGAGAGCTTGATCGAAGTGCTCTCTGGGGAACACCTCCCCACCTCCCTTTGTAATCTCAGCTGATAGTGTCCTGGCTGATCAAGCTTTGTCCTTGTCCTTTCTACCTATTACAGCTTCAGAAGTCTACCTTACAGGGTTGTTAAACCTCTGGGGAAACCATATATACATCTTTGTGTGGCGGTTCAATTCCACCCTTTCTCTAAGCCAGATTTGTGGATGGTGGCGGTACTTGGTGCTACAAGAAACACAAAACATAACTGATACGTATAGGCTACCATACTTATGAATTTCACAAAAATACATAGTAAGATACACATAACATAAAAAGAAAAGAAAATATAAACATATATATACACTATTATACCTATATACATCATCATCATCATCTAATGGAGCGAATGGACTAAAACTAATACAAATAATAGTATTCTATCAATTCAAAACCCAGTTGTTTAGAAGAAGAAGAAGATGATATTGGATTTATATCCCGCCCTCCACTCCGAAGAGTCTCAGAGCGGCTCACAATCTCCTTTACCTTCCTCCCCCACAACAGACACCCTGTGAGGTGGGTGGGGCTGGAGAGGGCTCTCACAGCAGCTGCCCTTTCAAGGACAACCTCTGCCAGAGCTTTGGCTGACCCAAGGCCATTCCAGCAGGTGCGAGTGGAGGCGTGGGGAATCAAACCCGGTTCTCCCAGATAAGAGTCCGCACACTTAAGCCACTACACCAAACTGGCTCTCTAGTTTAGCTCATACATACATAGGATTCCAGGTTTTCTTACACTCTTCTACAACAACAACAAAATTTTATTTGTATCCCGCCCTCCCCGCCGGGGCAGGCTCAGGGCGGCTAACAGCAATTCAAACATTAATTATACAGAAATAAATAAAATTACATTTAAACAGTTTAGTTAAAATTCAAATTAAGTTTTAAAAATTAGTTAATAAAAGTGCTAGTGCTATATTTGCTTTGATGATGGCAGTTTTTCTTAACAGTTTCGTTCTTCTTCAGCGAAAGCCAATCGGAAGAGGATGGTCTTGCAGGCCCTGCGGAACTGTTCTAGGTCCCGCAGGGCCCGCATTTCCTCTGGAAGTTGATTCCATAGGCTCGGGGCTATAGAGGAGAAGGCCCGGTTACGGGTGCTTTGCAGCTTCACCTCTCTCGGTCCGGGGATAGTCAACAAGTTTTTCCCGGCTGACCTCAGTGCTCTCTGGGGTTCATATGGGGAGAGACGGTCCCTAAGGTAGACAGGTTCTCGACCATATAGGGCTTTAAAGGTAATAACTTCTACATTTCCTTCTTTCAACCTATAGGTTAGCATAGCCATTTCTGCTGCATCAAGCAATTTAAACATAAATTCCTTTTTTATTCGGTATTTGAGACGTTTTCCAGTATTTAGCATACAAAATCCTTGCTACAGTAACAATATGGAGCAATAGCTTTTTCGTTGTTTTAGGTAAGGGGATTTTACATATATTTAATAAGTGTAATTCTGGTACATGAGGTATTCTCATTTTTAAAATCTTTTGGCACCAGAGAGATATTTGCACCCAATATTTTTTGGCTAAATCGCATTTCCACCACATATGGAATAGCGAGCCTTTCACTTTACCACATTTCCAATACTTATCCGAAGTGTTCGGGAAGGCTCTAGAAAGCTTTTCCGGAGTAAAATACCATTGGTAAGCTATTTTATATAAATTTTCTTTAAAAAGGGAGGACTTCATCAATTTCAGATTTTCCGTCCATATTTTCTCATATTCATTTAATTCAATAGTATAGCCAAAATCTTGCATCCATTTAACCCAATTTTCTTTTACACTTTCATCTTGCATTTTCAAATCTAACAACCAATTATAAATTCTAGAAATGAGTTTTCGATCTGATTCCAATATAATACGGTCAAATTCATTCATTTTCTTGGAGAAGCCTGTCCCCTTATCCATCTTATACCTTGACATAATTTGCACTTTGAGCCACCAATCCATTCTAGAATTTTCATCAATATTCAAATCATGCTTAGCATCTAGTAAACATTCGTAGGTATAGTTATCTCCCCAGCTAAAGCGATTTGGTTGAACCAACACTTCAAGAGGGGAAAGCCATTTGGGAGTATATCTATACACTTGTTTTTTCACCTCAGACCATGTCTTAAAAAATGATTTCCTTACTTCATGTCTAAGAAAAATACTTCCTTTTGTTGGATCCTCATACCATATATATGAGTGCCACCCTTTTACCAAATCGGCTCCTTCCAGTATTAAAAGTCTTTTATTTCTTAATAACAGACAATCCTTAACCCAGGTCAAGACACATGCTTTGTGGTAGGTCTGCCAATCTGGTAAGGCAACCCTCCCCCCCCCCTTTTCTTTACTATCTTGTAAAACTTTCAACTTGATCCTGGTTTTTTTATTTTGCCAAATAAATCTTGTCACTATTTTATTTAGATGTTTAAAAAAAGTTTTAGTTAGGATAATTGGTATCGTTTGGAACAAAAATAGTACTCTCGGGAGCACATTCATTTTAACTGATGCAATTCTCCCCAATAAGGAGATTTGCAACTCACACCACCGTTCTAAATCTGCTTTAATCTCTTTTAGTATTTTTTCATAATTATCTCTTACAAGAGTTTTCAATTCTGTCGTTAAGTTTATACCTAGATATTTTACTTTTCTTTTCATAACGAAATCCTGATTTAACTTCCAATTCAGATATTTGTTCTTTCATCATATTTTTTTGATAAAAATTTAGTTTTTTGGGTAATTAACCTTAAATCCCGCCACTTCTCCATACTGCTTTAAGCTCTTCATCAGTCTTTCGATTGAACAGCTAGGATCTTCCAGAGTAACTAATATGTCATCAGCAAAGGCTTGTGTTTTATAAACGTTTCTCTTGATCTTTACACCTTTAATCCCTGAATCTTCTCTGATCATTTGTAATAACGGCTCCAGTGCTAACACAAAGAGGGTAGGAGACAACGGGCATCCTTGCCTAGTACCTTACCCAATTATTATTGAGTCCGTCAGGGATCCATTGACGTTAATTCTCGCTTTTTGACTTGTATAAATTGATTTAACCAATTTCACAAAATTTTCTCCACAACCAATCGATGTCAGAGTTTTTAGAATGAAGCTCCAGTTAACATTGTCGAAAGCTTTTTCCGCATCTAGAGTAATCGCCGCAAACTGTTTTTCTGGATGCTCCTTGTAGTATTCTAAAATATTCATAACCATTCTTAAGTTTTGCCTCATTACTCTTCCAGGTATGAAACCCGACTGGTCTTCATGTATAATATCTGAAATGATTTTTTTAAATCTATTCGTTAATATAGTTGCAAAAATTTTATAATCTGCGTTTAACAACGAGATCGGTCTATAGTTCTTAATGTCAACTGGATCAGTTCCTTCTTTATGTAATAGTGAGATTAACGCCTCTTTCCACGACTCGGGCATCTTAGTTCCATTTATCCCTTCCAATACTCTTTTATACGGCAATAAAAGGATTTCTTCAAAACACTTGTAGAATTCAATTGGTAGGCCGTCTAGACCAGGAGCTTTGTTGTTTTTCTGGCTTTTTATTGCCTCAATAATTTCTTGTATTGTTATTGGGTCCGCCAAAGTTTTCCGTTGCTGATTTGTAATCTGTTTCATCTTAGCTTGTTCAATATATTCATTCTGCTGGGATTCTATTGTTTGCTGCTCTTGATATAACTTCTGGTAAAACTTTTTAACCACTTCTTCTAATTGGGCTCCCTTCATCACTTCTGTTTGATTCTCATCTTTTAGGGACCTAATAATTTTTTTCTCTCTTTCTTTTCTCAACTTGAAGGCTAGCCACCTGCTAGTTTTATTTGCATTTTCAAAATAGTTTTGTTTGGCCCACATTAATTTCTTCTCTAGTTCTTCTGATAGTAGTAAATTTATTTGGTGTTATGTTATGTGTATCATGTATGTTGTTTTTCTTTTTCTTTTGTTGTTAATAAAAATCTTAAATTAAAAAAAAATACATAGTAAGAATCAATTTTCAACAGCTCGTTGTTTAGTCATACAGCATCCAATTAACTGGTTGCAATAATAGACGCGTTCCGTGTTGCCACTTCATCAGTATTGTTAATATATCTTCTCCACTTGCACCTGCTGGAATCGCCTTGGGTCAGCCAGAGCTCTTGCAGGAGTTGTCCTTTAAAGGGCAGCTTCTGGGAGAGCTCTCTCAGCCCCACTCGCCTCACAGGGTGTTTGTTGTGGGGGAGGAAGGGAAAGGAGATTGTAGGCCGCTCTGAGACTCTGTCCTTGAAAGCGCAGCTTCTGGGAGAGCTCTCTCAGCTCCACCCACCTCACAGGGTGTCTGTTGTGGGGGAGGAAGGGAAAGGAGATTGTAGGCTACTCTGAGACTCTGTCCTTGAAAGGGCAGCTTCTGGGAGAGCTCTCTCAGCCCCACTCACCTCACAGGGTGTCTGTTGTAAGGGAGGAAGGGAAAGGAGATTGTAGGCCACTCTGAGCCTCTGTTCTTGAAAGGGCAGCTTCTGGGAGAGCTCTCTCAGCCGCACCCACCTCACAGGGTGTCTGTTGTGGGGGAGGAAGGGAAAGGAGATTGAATCAGAATCTTAGAGCGGTTTACAGAGTGAAGGTGGAATATAAATCTGCGGTCTTCTTGTTGAGATGTATGTAGTGAAGGAGTAAGCCGGTATCTTTTTTAAAAAAAAATGTGCAAAGCCTTCCATCTCATTGACTAAAACACTCTCCATGAAGGAACCACCTTTAAAATACAAATAACAATGTTCTGGTAAAGTTTGTTATTTTACAGTAATATGTTGCATTTTAAGGACCCTGGAATGAATTCAAACACGAAACTTGTCTATTATTGTAACTAGTTAATTGGATGCTGTATGACTAAACAACAGTGGGCTCTGTTGAAAATTGTTTCTTACTGTTTTCGTGAAATTCACAAGTAAAAGTATGGAAGCCTATATGTATAACAGTTATGTTTTGTGTTTCTTGTAGTGTATTTCAGCTGTGATCCCAGAATTGTTTTTTTGCTCTGGCCCTACTTGGCACTCATCAGCTGCAAACTCCCTGTGGGAGCTCACTTCTGCCCCCCAGATGGGATAAATAATGCTCTCCTTCACAATTCCATAGGCAAATTGGGCCCCCACAGTGCTCCAGAACTGAATTCCTACCCTCCCTATAACTGCAAGGCCTCAAAGTGGCAATGAGTTAAATGTCACATCTACTCTAGTTCTAAAGATCTAAGAGTAGTGTACATACCACTTGTTGCCCATAGCGTTGCAAAACCCCTGTGAGGTAGGCCAGGCTGCTAGAGGGACTGTCCCCAAGGGTATATGACTTGGTAGAAATTTGATTTGCTGTCTTTTTAACTTCAGTTTGGTGTAGCAATTAAGTGCTTGGACTCTTACCTGGGAGAACTGGGTTTGATTCCTCACTCCTCCACTTGCAGCTGCTGGAAATGGCCTTGGGTCAGCTATGGGTTTGTTCTTGAAAGGGCAGCTTCTGGGAGAGGCCTCACAGCCCCACCCGCCTCACAGGGTGTCTGTTGTGGGGGAGGAAGGGAAAGGAGATTGTAGGCAGCTCTGAGACTCTGTCCTTGAAAGGGCAGCTTCTGGGAGAGCTCTCTCAGCCCCACCCACCTCACAGGGAGTCTGTCGGGGAGGAAGGGAAAGGAGATTGCAGGCTGCTCTGAGACTCTGTCCTTGAAGGGGCAGCTTCTGTGAGAGCTCTCTCAGCCCCACCCACCTCACACCCACCCAGCCCAAGACGTGGTGAGATATGTAAAAGTGATCGCACTGCTTGGGAGCAGTGACCAAAAAGTTATTGATTTCACCATTTGTATAAGTAGAGAGTTGCCCCAAAAGACCAGCACAACCACGTTTAACTTTAAAAGGGGTAAATTTTCTGAGATGAGGAGGCATGTGAAGAGGAAACTGAAAGGAAAGGTAAATACAGTCAAAACCCTTGGGGAAGCTTGGAGGCTATTTAAAACTTCAATCCTAGAAGCTCAGATAAAATATATACCACAAGTTAGGAAAGGCACAAACAGGTATATGAAAAAGCCTGCATGGTTAACAAACAAAGTAATGGAAGCTGTAAAAGGTAAGAAGGACTCCTTTAAGCGGTGGAAAGCTAGTCCAAGTGAGATTAATAAAAGGGAACACGGGCAGTGGCAAATCAAATGCAAGACTGTGATCAGGCAGGCAAAAAGGGACTATGAGGAGCATATTGCAAATAAACATAAAGAGCAACAATAAAATGTCTTCAAATATATTAGAAGCAGGAAACCTGCCAGGGAGGCTGTGGGGCCCTTGGATGACCAAGGGGTCAAAGGATTACTGGATAGAGAAATGACTGAGAAGCTGAATGCATTTTTTGCCTCTGTCTTCACTGTGGAAGATGAGAAGTGTTTGCTTGCTCCAGAACCACTTATACCGGAAGGAGTGTTGAAAGACCTGAGTCAGATTGAGATGACAAGAGAGAAGGTCCTACAACTGATGGACGAATTAAAAACTAATAAGTCACCAGGTCCAAGAGTTCTGAAAGAACTCAAAGTTGAACTTGTGGATCTTCTGACAAAAATATGTAATCTTTCATTGCAATCTGCCTCCGTTCCTGAGGACTGGAAGGTAGCAAATGTCATCCCCATCTTTAAAAAGGGTTCCAGAGGAAATCCGGGAAACTACAGCCCAGTCAGTCTGACTTCAATACCAGGAAAGTTGGTAGAAACCATTATCAAGGACAGAATGAGTAGGCACATTGATGAACATGGGTTATTGAGGAAGACTCAGCATGGGTTCTGTAAGGGAAGATCTTGCCTCACTAACCTGTTACATTTCTTTGAGAGGGTGAACAAACATGTGGACAAAGGAGACCCGATAGATGTTGTTTACCTTGACTTCCAGAAAGCTTTTGATAAAGCTCCTCATCAAAGGTTCCTTAGTAAGCTCGAGAGTCATGGAGTAAAAGGACAGGTCCTCTTGTGGAGAAAAAACTGGCTAATTAATAGGAAGCAGAGAGAGTATAAATGGGCAGTCTTCGCAGTGGAGGACGGTAAGCAGTGGAGTGCCGCAGGGCTCAGTACTGGGTCTCATGCTCTTTAACTTGTTCATAAATGATTTGGATTTGAGAGTAAGCAGTAAAGTGGCCAAGTTTGCAGATGACACTAAATTGTTCAGGGTGGTGAGAACCAGAGAGGATTGTGAGGAACTCCAAAGGGATCTGTTGAGGCTGGGTGAGTGGGCATCAACGTGGCAGATGAGGTTCAGTGTGGCCAAGTGCAAAGTAATGCACATTGGGGCCAAGAATCCCAGCTACAAATACAAGTTGATGGGGTCTGTGAACTGGCAGAGACTGACCAAGAGAGAAAGATCTTGGGGTCATGGTAGATAACTCACTGAAAATGTCGAGACAGTGTGCGATTGCAATAAAAAAGGCCAACGCCATGCTGGGAATTATTAGGAAGGGAATTGAAAACGAATCAGCCAGTATCATAATGCCCCTGTATAAATCGATGGTGCGGTCTCATTTGGATTACTGTGTGCAGTTCTGGTCGCCGCACCTCAAAAAGGATATTAGAGCATTGGAAAAAGTGCAGAAAAGGGCAACTAGAATGATTAAAGGTTTGGAACACTTTCCCTATGAAGAAAGGTTAAAACGCTTGGGGTTCTTTAGCTTGGAGAAACGTCGACTGCGGAGTGACATGACAGCGGTTTACAAGATTCTGCATGGGATGGAGAAAGTAGAGAAAGAAGTACTTTTCTCACAATACAAGAACTCATGGGCATTCGATGAAATTACTGAGCAGACAGGTTAAAACGGATAAAAGGAAGTACTTCTTCACCCAAAGGGTGATTAACATGTGGAATTCACTGCCACAGGAGGTGGTAGCTGCTACAAGCATAACCAGCTTCAAGAGGGGGGTTCGATAAAAATATGGAGCAGAGGTCCATCAGTGGCTATTAGCCGCAGTGTGTGTGTGTGTGTATGTATATATATATATATATATATATATATATATATATATATATATATATATATATATATATATATATATATAATTTTTGGCCACTATGTGACACAGAGTGTTGGACTGGATCGGCCATTGGCCTGATCCAACATGGCTGCTCTTATGTTCTTATGTGCCTGTTGTGGGGGAGCAAGAGAAAGCAGATTGTAGGCTGCTCTGAGATTCTGTCCTTGAAAGGGCAGCTTCTGGGAGAGCCCTCTCAGCCCTACCTGCCTCACAGGGTGTCTGTTGTGGGGGAGGAAGGGAAGGGAGATTATAGGCTGCTCTGAGACTCTGTTTTTGAAAGGGCAGCTTCTGGGAGAGCTCTCTCAGCCGCACCTGCATCACAGGGTGTCTGTTATGGAGGAGGAAGGGAAGGGAGATTATAGGCTGCTATCTGTCCTTGAAAGGGCAGCTTCTGGGAGAGCTCTCTCAGCCGCACCTGCCTCACAGGGTGTCTGTTGTGGGGGAGGAAGGGAAGGGAGATTATAGGCTGCTATCTGTCCTTGAAAGGGAAGCTTCTGGGAGAGGTCACTCAGCCCCACCTGCCTCACAGGGTGTCTGTTGTGGGGGAGGAAGGGAAAGGAGATTGTAGGCCGCTCTGAGACTCTGTCCTTGAAGGGGTGGTTTCTGGGAGAGCTCTCTCAGCCCCTTCCACCTCACAGGATTTCTGTTGTTGGGGAGGAAGGGAAAGGAGGTTGTAGGCTGCTCTGAGACTCTATCCTTGAACGGGCAGCTGCTGTGAGAGCTCTCTAAGCCTCACCCACCTCACATGGAGTCTGTTTATTTTATTTATTATTTATTTATTTTATTCGATTTATATCCCGCCCTACCCCACCGAGGTGGGCTCAGGGTGGCTTACAACATAAAAACCAACAGAATCCATTTAAATACATTCATGATAGATTAATAATTATAATTATACAATAAAATATATAAAATACATATTGTGGGGGAGGATGGGAAAGGAGGTTGTAGGTCGCTCTGAGACTCTGTCTTGAACGGGCAGCTGCTGTGAGAGCTCTCTCAGCCCCATCTGGCTCACAGGGTGTCTGTTGCGGGGGAGGATGGGAAAGGAGGTTGTAGGTCGCTCTGAGACTCTGTCCTTGAAAGGGCAGCTTCTGGGAGAGCTCTCAGCCCCACCTGCCTCACAGGGTATCTGTTGGGGAGGAAGGGAATAGAGATTGTAGGCTGCTCTGAGACTCTGTCCTTGAACGGGCAGCTTCTGGAGAGCTGTCTCAGCCCCACCTGCCTCTCACAGGGTGTCTGTTGTGGGGGGAGAAGATGTAGGAGATTATATGCCGCTCTGCGTCTCTGATTCAGAGAGAAGGGTGGGGTATAAATCTTCAGTCATCTTCTTAGACCAGATTACAAACTTGCTTTGTGCCAGTCTTTGCAACAGTTGACGTGTTGGGAAGGTAGCAGTGAGATGAAAAGTCGGCTAGCCCTCCAGATTGGTGATGTGTAGGTTTGCAGAGGGGCGGGACGCTCTCTCAGCCTCTGAAACTTTCTACAGTCTTCTAATTTGGAACAGAGGAGGTGGAGACGAGGCCCACTTAATCGGGGACGGATGAAGTTCACAAGCCTCCTTTTTAGAAACGTGACAGCGAAGAACAAAGAAAGAGGCCTGTTGGCCAGCGGACATCTGGAGGCTTTTTCTGAAGAGTTTGAATGGGCTCCGGCGTATTCAGCTTCTTCCTCTCCCCGCCTGTGAATGGTATCGCTCTGCACATCTTTAAATAAAAGAGGGAAAGAAATGAGGGATTGTTATGAGCCCATGGAAACCCTCTAAAGCAAATAGATCTTTTAAAGGCGGACAAGCTTGGGAAATCGTCTCGCCGTGTCGCAGCTGCCTTTAACTCCAGGCTGCGGAAAGCGCAGGCAAGGGCCCCGTTGTTTTGTTGTCAGTGTAAAGGCGTTACAACCTGCGACAACCCTTTTGGAAGGGACGCGGACCTTGCTTGGAGAGGGGCAGCAGGGGGCTAGGGGACTGAGTATCGGGTTGAGTTTCTGCGTGCATTTACCGAGGAAAGGCGCTGATCAGTGTAGACTTTGGAAGCTGGAAGTGAACGTTGGCCGGCATCCAGATTTATCCCGGTTCACCTTCTCTACAGAGCCTGCAAATGGACCACTCTGGTCTCCGGTTGTGCGCAACTCCTCCATCCACGAAGCGTCAGGCTTCTTTTTCTGGATGTGTAGATAGCGAAGCCCCGTGGCGCAGAGTGGTAAAGCTGCAGAACTGCAGTCGGAGCTCTCTGCTCACAACTTGAGTTCGATCCCGGACGAAGCTGGGCTCAGGTAGCTGGCTCAAGGTTGACTCAGCCTTCCATCCTTCCGAGGTCGGTCAAATGAGTACCCAGCTTGCTGGGGGGAAAGTGTAGAGGACCGGGGAAGGCAATGGCAAACCACCTCGTAGAACGTCTGGTGTGAAAGCATCGTGATGCGACGTCTCCCCAGAGTCGGAAACGACTGGTGCTTGCACAGGGGACTACCGATATTGAAGATAATTGGATTTATATCCCGCCCTATACTCTGAATTTCAGAGTCTCAGAGTGGTCACAATCTCGTTTATCTCCTTTCCGCACAACAGACACCCTGTGAGGCAGGTGGGGCTGAGAGAGCTCTCCCAGAAGCTGCCCTTTCAAGGACAGTCTCAGAGCGGCCTACAATCTCCTTTCCCTTTCTCCCCCACAGCAGACACCCTGTGAGGCAGGTAGGGCTGAGAGAGCTCTCCCAGAAGCTGCCATTTCAAGGACAGAGTCTCAGAGCAGCCTACAATCTCCTTTCTCTTCCTCCCCCTCAACAGACACCCTGTGAGTTGGGTGGGGCTGAGAGAGCTCTCCCAGAAGCTGCCCTTTCAAGGACAGAATCTCAGAGCAGCCTACAATCTCCTTTCTCTTCCTCCCCCATAACAAACACCCTGTGAGGTGGGTGGGGCTGAGAGAGCTCTCCCAGAAGCTGCCCTTTCAAGGACAGAATCTCAGAGCGGCCTACAATCTCCTTTATCTACTTCCCCACCAACAGGCACCCTGTGAGGTGGGTGGGGCTGAGAGAGCTCTCCCAGAAGCTGCCCTTTCAAGGACAGAATCTCAGAGCGGCCTACCATCTCCTTTCCCTTCCTCCCCCACAACAGACACCCTGTGAGGTGGGTGAGCCTGAGAGAGCTCTGGCTGACCCAAGACCTTTCCAGCAGGTGCAAGTGGAGGAGTGGGGACTCAAACCTGGTTCTCCCGGATAAGAGTTCGCACACTTCACCAAACTGTCTCTCTTAAGAGGCAGAGGTGTGGTTCTGAAATGAGGAGTAGCTTCTCCCTCAGCTGTAGCTGTGCTCATATATAGCTCTAGTGTCAGTTCAGATGTTTCAGGGAGGGGGGACTGATGCAAAAGGAGGGTTCAACTGCACCTACCTTTTGTGCCTTGCCTGACTGGGCTTTCCCAAGGTGTCTGCTAGGGAGCCACGACAGAGAAGATCCTGGCCTTCGTCTCTCAGTTTCTCTTTTGCTTTCTATGTTACTGGCTCGCAGCAGTGCTTTCAGGGTTCCGATAGCCATCTTCATTTATTTACATCGTACGTATCTCCTCTTTCTCCCCAGTGTTCTCGTGTTCACTAGCTCAGCGGTCCCCAACCTTTTTGACACCAGGGACCTGTTTTGTGGAAGGCAATTGTTCCACGGACCGGAGTGCGCGTGCGATGGTTTTTGGGATGATAACAATTGTACACTTTATTTCTGTTAGTTTGGTGTGGTGGTTAAGTGTGTTGACCCTCATCTGGGAGAACCGGCTTTGAGTTCCCAATCTTCCACTCGCAGCTGCTGGAATGGCCTTGGGTCAGCCATAGCTCTCACAGGGGTTGTTTTTGAAAGGGCAGCTGCGGTGAGAATCCTCTCAGCCCCACCCACCTCACAGGGTGTCTGTTGTGGGAGAGGAAGGGAAAGGAGATTGTGGGCCGCGCTGAGACTCTGTCCTTGAAAGGGCTGCTTCTGGGAGAGCGCTCTCAGCCCCACCCGCCTCACAGGATGTCTGTTGTGGGAGAGGAAGGGAAAGGAGATTGTAAGCTGCTCTGTGACCCTGTCCTTGAAAGGGCAGCTTCTGGGCGAGCTCTCTCAGCCCCACCCACCTCACACGGTGTCTGTTGTGAGGGAGGAAGGGAAAGGAGATTGTAGGCCCCTCTGGGACTCTGTCCTTGAAAGGGCAGCTTTTGGGAGAGCTCTCTCAGCCCCATCCACCTCACAGGGTGTCTGTTGTGGGGGAGGAAGGGAAAGGAGATTGTGGGCCGCTCTGGGACTCTGCCCTTTAAAGGGCAGCTTCTGGGAGAGCCCTCTCAGTCCCACCCACCTCACAGGGTGTCTGTTGCGGGGGAGGAAGGGAAGGGAGATTGTAGGCCGCTCTGGGACTCTGTCCTTGAAAGGGCAGCTTCTGGGAAAGCTCTCTCAGGCTCACCTACCTCACAGGGTGTCTGTTGGAGAGGAAGATAAAGAAGATTGTGAGCCACTCTGAAATTCAGAGTGGAGGGCAGGATATGAATCCAATTTATTATTATTATTATTATTATTACATTGTGATATATAATGAAATAATTATACAACTTTTGCAGCCTGGTTGCTAACCGGCTAAGGACCAGTACCAGTCCCTGTTGGGGACCCTGCACTAGCTCACAGTTTTTTAGCCTCTGGCTCACACATTTTTGTCTTAGCTCAGGAAAACGGGTCCTAGAGTGAACTACTTGATGCAGTAGCTCACAGCTTTGATGCCAGCAGCTCAGGAAGTAGGATTTTTGCTCACAGGACTGCACAGCATAGAGGGAGTATCGGTGGGGAACCAAAGCAGATTACGTTGTTCTCTTCTCCGTTTCATTCTCACAGCATCCCCGTGGGGTAGGTTAGGCTGAGGGCGTGTGACTTGCCCAAGGTCATCCAGGCAACTTCCATGGCAGAGTGAGGATTTGAACCTGGGGTTTTCCCAGATCCTGATCAGACACTTTAACCACTACACCAGACTGGCTCTCTTAAGAGCCCGACGGGAAAGTGGGTGCCAATGAGGAAACGGTACCGAGGGACGGCAGAAACGAGCTCACGCCGCAGACGGACCAGAGATCCGTAGCCCGGCAGGGCTTAAATGCTACATATTTAGCAGCCCGGTGTATGGGGCCTTTGCAGCTTCATGCTGGTAAGTCCTCCTTGCCTCAGCTTTGCCTTTAAAAGCGAGCCGAGAGCTGGCCCAATCCTGACAAGGTTCCTCCTCGCCGCCGACCAACCTGAGGGGAAGACGCAGCCTGATTAAAGCGTAATAAAAAAATAAAGCGAGGTCTGCCTTCCCCTCCTCCCCCCTCTCTTAAAACCTCTTGTCTGGAAGCCTGATCAGAATTGTCCTCTGAGCAGGTCTTTAGCTAGAAAATTTTCGGTGGGGGGGGGGGGGGGGGGCGGCGCGCACAGAAAAAAAAATTGGGTGGAGGGGCCTCCCCCAGGCACCCCCAACTCTCCATCGCCACTGCTCCGGTGGCCCTCGATCTCCCTGCCGCTCTGGTGGCCCCCGCCCCCTACACAGAGCGCAACCCACCCCTCCGGTGAAGCTTAGGATCCTGGGGCTCTTTCATGCCCCCCCCCATCAGCGGGAAAAGCCGCGTGTGAGGCCAGCAGCTTTCCGGCGCGCTCAGCAAGTCCAGCGCTGAATGCGCCGGAAAGCTGGCGTAGGGACCTCTGGCTTCAGCGCGGCTTTCCCCGCCGATCGGCTGATCGGGGGACACCTTGAAAGAGCCCCAAGAGCCGGTGCCATAAAGGTCGAGGGGGGGTTGGGTGGGGAGAGGAGGGCCCCACCCTTCCTGCCCCCCTGGCTATGCGCCTGTCTCTGAGGTGTCTTGCCTAGAGATCAAGGCTCTGTTTGTTTGGGTTTTCCGCTCTCTAAGAGCAGCCATCTTCCTCTGGAACTTGGGGGGTGAACCCGCATCTCTTCTGTCGTCGCCTCTTCACGGTGCAGGCTCCTTTTCCTCCCTTCGGTGCACCTTGAGGCAAAAGTGCTCTTCTGCTGGATGGAGCGGCTTCTTGAGGCGCACGGATTCTCAGAGCTCACGGCTGCTATCGACCGGAACAGTGCGCAGGCTGGAGTTCCAGAGGTGTAATTCTCTCTCTGTGTCTCTCCCCCCCCCCTCCTTTTTTTGTTTCCTTCCTCCTCTGAATCAGCCCGAGCGGGAAGAAATTCCGGAGCAAGCCCCAGCTGGCTCGCTACCTGGGCAGCTCCATGGACCTCAGCAGTTTCGACTTCCGGACGGGGAAGATGCTGATGAGCAAAATGAACAAGAACCGACAGAGGATGCGCTATGACTGCTCCAGCCAGGCCAAGGTGAGAAGGAGAAGATGATACTGGATTTATATCCCGCCCTATACTCTTGAGTCTCAGAGCGGCCTACAATCTCCTTTCCCTTCCTCCCCCACCACAGACACCCTGTGAGGCAGGTGGGGCTGAGAGGGCTCTCCCAGAAGCTGCCCTTTCAAGGACAGAGTGCGGCCTACAATCTCCTTTCCCTTCCTCCCCCACAACAGACACCCTGTGAAGCGGGTGGTGCTGAGAGGGCTCTCCCAGAAGCTGCCCTTTCAAGGACAGAGTCTCAGAGAGGCCTACAATCTCCTTTCTCTTCCTCCCCCACAACAGACACCCTGTGAGGTGGGTGGTGCTGAGAGAACTCTTCCAGAACCTGCCCTTTCAAGGACAGAGTCTCAGAGGGGCCTACAATCTCCTTTCCCTTCCTCCCCCACCACAGACACCCTGTGAGGTGGGTGGGACTGAGAGGGCTCTCCCAGAAGCTGCCCTTTCAAGGACAGAGTCTCAGAGCGGCCTACAATCTCTTTTCCCTTCCTTCTCCACAACAGACACCCTGTGAGGTGGGTGGGGCTGAGAGAGCTCTCCCAGAAGCTGGCCTTTGAAGGACAGAGTCTCAGAGCGGCCTACAATCTCCTTTCCCTTCCCCACAACAGACACCCTGTGAGGCGGGTGGGGCTGAGAGGGCTCTCCCAGAAGCTGCCCTTTCAAGGATAGAGTGCGGCCTACAATCTCCTTTCCCTTCCCCCACAACAGACACCCTGTGAAGCAGGTGGGGCTGAGAGGGCTCTCCCAGAATCTGCCCTTTCAAGGACAGAGTCTCAGAGAGGCCTACAATCTCCTTTCTCTTCCTCCCCCACAACAGACACCCTGTGAGGCGGGTTGGGCTGAGAGAACTCTCCCAGAACCTACCCTTTCAAGGACAGAGTCTCAGAGGGGCCTACAATCTCCTTTCCCTTCCTCCCCCACAACAGACACCCTGTGAGGTGGGTGAGGCTGAGAGGGCTCACCCAGAAGCTGCCCTTTCAAGAACAGAGTCTCAGAGCAGCCTACAATCTCCTTTCCCTTCCTCCTCCACAACAGACACCCTGTGAGGTGGGTGGGGCTGAGAGAGCTCTCCCAGAAGCTGCCCTTTGAAGGACAGAGTCTCAGAGTGGCCTACAATCTCCTTTACCTTCCTCCCCCACAACAGACACCCTCTGAGGCAGCTGGGGCTGAGAGAGCTCTCCCAGAAGCTGCCCTTTCAAGGACAGAGTCTCAGAGTGGCCTACAATCTCCTTTCCCTTCTTCCCCCACAACAGTACTAAAAGTTGCACCAGTACTAAAAGTTCACTTATCAATGCACAGAAATAATATGCCCAATGCAGCTAGCATAAATCAGAGCCCCGTTGCTGCGAAACGTGGAGGCTGAGCCTAGCACTTTCTTCCAGAGCTGCTGGAAATCACTGGTCAAATGTTGGCTGTAAGGGCAGCGAACAGAGGAGTATCTTTCAGAAGAGTTTTAACTCCCATCTTCCTTCTGTTTGCTTGTTTCTCCCGCCTTTCCTTAGGGT
Organism: Heteronotia binoei; assembly: GCF_032191835.1. Classification (NCBI taxonomy): domain Eukaryota; kingdom Metazoa; phylum Chordata; class Lepidosauria; order Squamata; family Gekkonidae; genus Heteronotia; species Heteronotia binoei. Next base: position 193,973,793 of record NC_083224.1, on the reverse strand, counting down.
AAACCTGATTTGAACACCGCTCTCCCCGTCCGACAGACAGCTTCGATCTTCAAGCAGCCGGTCACCAAGATCACCAACCACCCCAGCAATAAAGTGAAGACAGATCCCCAAAAAGCAGTCGACCAACCTCGGCAGGTAAAACTTTAGGCCCTCCCTCCGTCCCTCCTTTCCTACAACTGACGTTTATTCTGTGTGGTTCTTACATGAAGCAAGTTTGGTCTCCCCCGGATTTAGCTTCTCTACATTGCCTTATCCTTCTTGAGCACTGCTTTAATTTCATTGTCATCCATTGGGTCAAAACGCTTCCCTAGCCAGCTTTCTGCTCCTAATGTATTTTAAAAGTTCTTTTTTTTTGGTCCCTGGTCCAAAAGATTTCTGGCTGTCGTCAACTACAGCAAGGACCTTTTCGGCCCTGGTTCCAGCCCAGTGGAACTCTCTGCCTGGTGACATTCACACCCTGCGGAACCTAGGCTCAGTTTCGGAAGGCATGTAAACACAGATGTTCCACCAGGTCTACTATTGAGGACAGCAGTGGCCTATATCGTGGCTCTCACTGTGGCCTTCTCCGTGACCGATCCTTGATCTGCGCAAAGGAGGGAGCAACTTTCTCCCTTTCTCACAATACAAGAACTCGTGGGCATTCGATGAAATTGCTGAGCAGTCAGGTTAAAACGGATAAAAGGAAGTCCTTCTTCACCCAAAGGGTGATTAACCTGTGGAATTCACTGCCACAGGAGGTGGTGGCAGCTACAAGCATAGCCACCTTCAAGAGGGGTTTAGATAAAAATATGAAGCAGAAGTCCATCGGTGGCTATTAGCCACAGTGTGTGTGTGTGTGTTATGAAAGAAACACACTCTCTTCGTTTACAAAATAGTCACAATGTGTAATGCAAACTGCATTCGCCAAGACGCCTTGAATAAACAATACACTAACGCAGTTAAAAAGGTAAAGGCAGTCCCCTGTGCAAGCACGAGTCGTTTCCGACTCTGGGATGATGTTGCTTTCACAACGTTTTCACGGCAGACTTTTTACGGGTTGCTTCGCCATTACCTTCCCCAGTCATCTACACTTTCCCCTCAGCAAGCTGGGTACTCCTTTGACCGACCTCAGAAGGATGGAAGGCTGAGTCAACCTGGAGCCGGCTACCTGAACCAGCTTCTGCTGGGATCGAACTCAGGTTGTGAGCAGAGGACTCCGACTGCAGTATTGCAGCTTTACCACTGTGTGCCACGGGACGTTGCAAAACGCTACTGAATGCTGATGAATACAAATCGGTAGAGGCGTTCCGTGAATAAAAATGAATAAATAAAATAAGAACTGAAGGAAGCCAGGAAATTTTGGCACTTCAAGTCTACTGTTCCAATATATACGACAAGGGGGTCCCTTGAGGAAGGATAGCGCATCCCAAATGAAATTGGAACGGTTCTGTTTTTTCGTCAGACTCACCATAAATCATGAATTCTGGACCGTAGCCACGTTGTACACGGGGTGGTTTTGTAACTGCATTAGTGTATTGTCTATTCGAGGTGCTTTGGTGAATACAGTTTGTATTACACATTGTGACTCTCTTGTAAACAGAGAGTGTGTTTCTTTCTAAGTGTCTGTACCTCGCTGGTCCTGATCATTTCTGACAAGGGAGGGAGCAAAGCACAATTTTATGCCGTCATCAAGTCCAGCGGGTTTTATTGTAGTTCGATGTTAAATTATTCTCTTGTACGCCACCCTGAGCCCTCTAGGGAAGGGTGGTCTATAAATTTTAATAATAATAATAGTGACTATTGTTGATCTTTTATGCTTCCCCCCCTCTCCTTAGCTCTTCTGGGAGAAGAAATTGAGCGGTCTTAACGCCTTTGACATTGCAGAGGAGCTGGTGAAGACTATGGATCTTCCAAAAGGTTTGCAAGGTACTGCAACTGAATACTTAACAGCAGGGCGCTTATTTTTTGTAGGAAAAGCCCAGCAGGAACTCATTTGCATATGAGGCCACACCCCCCTGTTGTCACCATTGTTTTGTGGGGAAAGCCCAGCAGGACATAACCCTTGACTAGAAATGTGAAGGCTCGGAAAAATTTGGGGGGAAAGGTTTTTTTCCGTTTTTTTTTCCCTGAAGCCTTTTTTGTTTCCGAAAAATTGAAAAAAAAATAAAAGTAATTGATTAGGGAACGTTTTATTTTAACACGATGAATAAAATATTTTAAGACCAGATGTTCAAATATTTTCCAAATCATTTTGAAAAAATATGTATGGTATCAGATTATTCTAATTTCTGTGCACTGAGGACAAGCAAGTCCTAAGTCATGCCCATTCATTGAAACTTAGTCCTACACTCCCTTCTATACACTTCCCTCCTCTTCAGTTCTTTTTAGGAGAATGAGGTTTTTTATTTTTATTTAATACTGTGGAGAGGAAATACGCATAATTGTTACTTCTGGATTTTTCAAAATTGTTTTGTGGAGGTTTTTTTTGTGTGTTCCACATAAACTAGTAAATGAGATTGTTCAGGAGACTGTTGCTCCATTTGTTACAATTACAAATAGATATTATTTCAAGAGTAAATTCTGTTTGTAATGATCGTTTGGATACACTATATTTTTAATAAGCTAGTTGCGATAATTTCATGCCAAGTAAAATTGTCCATGGTCACATTTTATGTTCCTAAAGTAACAGAATGACTTTCAATCTGGAAAAGAAAAAAAGTAGCATTTTTTTCAATTTTTCAGAAAATTTCCAGGGTTGTTTTTTTCTGAGCTTCAAAATTTCCGGAAATTTTACATCTCTGCCCCTGGCACCAAGCCAGCCGGAACTGCGTTCCTGCTCAGAAAAGCCCTGCTTACCAGCTAGCAAGTCTTAGAAGCGTAAGGAGCATCTAGTCTCGAGGTGTCAAACTCATTTGTTATGAGGGCCGGATCTGTTGGGCCGGGCCATGTCAGGCCAGGCCATGTTTGTACCTATTTAAGATTAGGTAGCAGAGCTATAAACTTTTTAAAGGACACAGACAAACGCAACAAAATATATTTTTAAAAAGCTTAAAATAAAACATGATTAAACATTAGCAGGTGTTGGTCTTAAAGGTGCTTTCTTTGCATCTCTCCCATGGGATCCAGGGAACTGGGCAGAGGAAGCTCTGGCTCTTTCCTTCCCTCCCCAGGGGACCAGGAGGGGGAGGAGCCTCAACCAATGGAGAAAATCGAGGTTTTGCTCTGTTAGTTCCTGTGCGACTGAGCAAGCCTTGCGAAGCAAGTTCAGGAAGCAAGAGAGGGAGAAGGAAGCAGACAAGAGGCAGTTTCTTGGGCGCCTGATAGGAGCCCTCCAGGGGCCTGATTCAGCCCCTGGGCCGCAAGTCTGATCTAGTCTAACACCCACCCACCTCCCATTGAGTGCAGGAAATCCAAAGCTGGTCCCTAACCTTTCTGAGTCTGGGGAACACCTTTTGAAATCTTACACCGGGCAGTGGACACAACCGCAAAATGGCTGCCGTGGGAAATGGACACACCCACAGACACACAGAGGAGGCCCAGGTGCATGGGACAAGAGAAGTAATTTTTAAAAATCTATTTGGAAAGAAGAGAACAGCACCAGCCCTGTGGAGGAAGCGGCCACCAAAACAACATTATTTCAATCTGCCCCGCCAGTCGGATCTCCAGTGGCCAATCAGAAAGCCCTGTTGGGGGAGGAGCCTCGCCTGGTCCTGCCCACCGTCACCAAGAATAATCTTGCCTTTCGCGAGTCTCTGTGTAGGCTGTTGCCACACTGGGGGGGAAAAATTGGGGATTCCCTCTGACTTCTGGAAGTTGTGCACATGGAACTCAACAAAAGCTCACAACGCTCTTGTATACTTCCAAAATTGTAACACATGCATTGAGACTCTTAAGACCTGACTAAGGCTTATAGAAGTGGGAGTCAGGACCCTTGTGACCAGCCCTCTGTTGCCTTGGCCAGTGGCTGAAGAACAGTGGCAGCACAATATGTAAAATACAAAATATTGTGCAAAAACAAACACTCTTGACTAGTGTATACAAAATTCTATTGACATGAAATGAACAGCCTACAACAGTGGGCATGCATTCATACAGTATAAATAGAAAACAAACGAATGTCTCAAAACAATATTCCAGGGAGGACCCCACACAGGGGTGTCGAACGTACTGCCCGGGAGCCGAATCAGGCCGCCGAGCAAGTGCTTGTCATCTGCTTCCTTCCCCCTCTCTCTTGCTTCCTTCTGCATCACAGCTTGCTTTGCAAAGCTTGCTCAACTGTGCAGGAGCTATGGAACAAAACCTCTATTTTCTCCGTTGGCTGAGGCGCCTCCCTTGGGGAGGAAGAGGGGAGGAATAGCTTACTTTGCCAGGCTTGCTCAATCGCACATCAGAGCTACTGAGGCAAGCCTCTCTTCTTTCTATTGGTTGATGCTCCTCCCCCTCCTGGTCCCCTGGGGAAGGAAGGAAAGAGCCAGAGCTTCCTTTGCCCCGTTCTCTGGACTGCATGGGAGAAATACAAAGAAAGCACCATTAAGACCAACAAGTGCTGATCAATTAATCATGTTTTATTTTAAGTTTTTAAAAATCTTTAATTGTGTTTGCATCCTTTAATTGTTTTTGCGTCAATCACACAGCTGCTACAGAGTAAAGCCTCTATTTTCTCCATTGGCTGAGGCTCCTCCCTTGGGGAGGAATAGCTTGCCTTGCCAAGCTCTCTCAATCGCATAGCAGAGCTACTGAGCCAAGCCTCTCTTCCTTCTATTGGCTGAGGCTCCTCCCCCTCCTGGTCCCCTGGGGAAGGAAGGAAAGAGCCAGAGCTTCCTTTGCCCCAGTTCCCTGGATCCCATGGGAGAGATACAAAGAAAGCACCTTTAAGACCAATGAGTGCTAACGTTTTAAGCATTTTTTTAAAAATCTTTAATCGTGTTTGCCTGTGTCCTTTATAAAGTTTATAACTCTGCTACCTAATCTTAAATAGGAACACACATGGCCCGGCCTGACGTGGCTCAGCCCAACCTGACATGACCTGGCCCAACAAGGTCTCATTTAGGTCAGATCCGGCCCTTGTAACAAATGAGTTTGACACCCCAGGTTCAGCGGAAGCCAGCCGATATCTGGCGCGGTTGGCAGGGAAGGTAAGGAAAGGAGGCTTGCTGATCCGTCTCTCCTTTTCCTCAGGCGTGGGGCCTGGCTGCACCGACGAGACCCTCCTCTCTGCCATCGCCAGCGCCCTCCACACCAGCACGATGCCCATCACGGGGCAGCTCTCTGCCGCCGTCGAGAAGAACCCCGGCGTCTGGCTGAACACCTCACAACCCCTCTGCAAAGCCTTCATGGTGACTGACGAAGACATCAGGTATCCGGGGGGAACGGGGTTGTACAGCCTCTGGCCCACCCTTCCCCCCTCCAAGGAGATCAGGGCTTTTCTTACACAGCCTCTCTCTTCCCTCTTTATCCTCACAACAACCACGTTCAGATTATTTATTATTACGGTAAAAAAGGTAAAGCTAGTCCCCTGTGCAAGCACCAGTCGTTTCTGGCTCTGGGTTGACGTTGTTATCACGACGTTTTCACAGCAGACTTTGTATGGGGTGGTTTGCCCTTGCCTTCCCCAGTCCTCTGCCCTTTCCTCCCAGCAAGCTGGGGACTCCTTTGACCGACCTCGGAAGGATGGAAGGCTGTGTCAACCTGGAGTCGGCGACCTGAACCCAGCTTCCGCTGGGATCGAACTCAGGTTGTGAGCAGAGAGTTCAGACTGCAGTACTGCAGCTTTACCACTCTGCACCACAGGGCTTCTAAGTAAGGGTAGTCCCCTGTGCAAGCGCCAGTCGTTTCCAGCTCTGGGGTGACGTTGCTCTTACAATGTTTTCACGGCAGACTTTTTATGGGGTGGTTTGCCATTGCCTTCCCCAGTCCTCTACGTTTTCCTCCCAGCAAGCTGGGGACTCCTTTGACTGACCTCAGAAGGATGGAAGGCTGTGTCAACCTGGAGCCGGCGATCTGAACCCAGCTTCCGCTGGGATCGAACTCAGGTTGTGAGCAGAGAGTTCAGGCTTCAGTACTGCAGCTTTACCACTCTGCGCCGCAGGGCTGTTCAATTATTATGGTACATAACCAATAAAAACAATTTAAGAAGCCAGTCCATTCAGATCCGATGTACAAAGTCTCAAACATTGGGGCATGGTTGGTTACAGTAGAATAAAAATATTTGAAAAAGGGGAGCTCTGCAAAATTTTAAAATATACAGAAAGCATAAAAGAGGTCAACTTCGAAGTCCCTCCTTTACAAAACCGTCACAAATTCTCCTGGCAGCCGCCAGAAATCTGGCACAGTGGTTCGTAAATTGGGGATTAGAGTCTGCTAACAATATATTTCCAGTCTTAGAGTCCAAAAGGCCTTGGCATCTCTCTAGCAAAGGATGAATATACTTGGCATGTATGCTTTGGTATAGTCCACTCTCGAGAAAAACATGGTCAGTCGTTTCCACTTTATCTCTGCCATTGGCACTGAGCTATAATGGCCTTTCTACGACCGCAGATGGAAAAATGATGATAATAATAATAATAAGCTTTTATTTATATCCCGCCCTCCCCGCCAAGGCAGGCTCAGGGCAGCTCACAAGACATGGAGTGTACAAGCCCTGTGGAACTGATGAAATGTTGCATCGGGCCATAGAAAAAGCCCTTCTGCTAGACTTGAAACGTAAGGGGCTGGATAATCCTTGGGGGGGGGGGGCGGGGAACTGGATAATCCGCGACCCTGGCAATATTGTTCTGTCTCTCAATGTATTGTAATCTCTATTTGACTGTGGCCTTGTGAGGTAGATTAAGCTGAAAGGTCTGAAACCCCTAATGTTGGGTCTCAGAACCAAGCAAGGCCCAGAACCTGGGGTCCATGGTGCTGGACTGAGCGCTCTGTCCACTATACAGTACTGCCTTTCAAGGGATGACTTCAGAATTCCTTCCCTCCCCCCTCCCTTTGGCCTCTGCTCAGGGAAAGACCCCTGAATCAAGAGATCAGAGTACAGATTGGCAGTGGGCCTTCTTCAGGCCAGTGTGGTGCAGAGCCAGTATGCTGTAGTAGTTACGAGTGGCGGATTCTAGTCTGAAGAGCCAGGTTTGATTCCCCCACTCCTCCATCAGGTAGGCTGCTGGGTGACCTTAAGTCAGTCCCAGTTCTATCTGAGCTCTCTCGGCCCCACCTATCTCCCAGGGTGTCTGTTGTGGGGGAGGAAAGGAAAGGAGATTGTAGGCCGCTCTGAGCCTCTGTCCTTCAAAAGGGCAGCTTCTGGGAGAGCCCTCTCAGCCCCACCCACCTCACAGGGTGTCTGTTGTGGGGGAGGAAGGGAAAGGAGATTGTAGGCCGCTCTGAGCCTCTGTCCTTGAAAGGGCAGCTTCTGGGAGAGCTCTCTTAGCCCCACCAACCTCACAGGGTGTCTGTTGTGGGGGAGGAAGGGAAAGGAGATTGTAGGCCGCTCTGAGCCTCTGTCCTTGAAAGGGCAGCTTCTGGGAGAGCTCTCTTAGCCCCACCAACCTCACAGGGTGTCTGTTGTGGGGGAGGAAGGGAAAGGAGATTGTAGGCCGCTCTGAGCCTCTGTCCTTGAAAGGGCAGCTTCTGGGAGAGCTCTCTCAGCCCCACCCACCTCACAGGGTGTCTGTTGTGGGGGAGGAAGGCAAAGGAGATTGTAGGCTGCTCTGAGACTCTGTCCTTGAAAGAGCAGCTTCTGGGAGAGCTCTCTCAGGCCCACCTGCCTAACAGGGTGTCTGTTGTGGGGGAGGAAGGGAAAAGAGATTGTAGGCCACTCTGAGACTCTGTCCTTGAAAGAGCAGCTTCTGGGAGAGCTCTCTCAGGCCCACCCACCTCACAGGGTGTCTGTTGTGGGGAGGAAGAGAAAGGAGATGGTAGGCCGCTCTGAGCCTCTGTCCTTCAAAAGGGCAGCTTCTGGGAGAGCCCTCTCAGCCCCACCCACCTCACAGGGTGTCTGTTGTGGGGGAGGAAGGGAAAGGAGATTGTAGGCCACTCTGAGATTCTGTCCTTGAAAAGACAGCTTCTGGGAGAGCTCTCAGCCCACCTACCTCACAGGGTGTCTGTTGTGGGGAGGAAGGGAAAGGAGATTGTAGGCCAGTCTGAGACTCTGTCCTTCAAAGGGCAGCTTCTGGGAGAGCTCTCTCAGTCCCACCCACCTCACAGGGTGTCTGTTGGGGACGAAAGGAATGGAGATTGTAGGCCACTCTGAGACTGTCCTTGAAAGGGCAGCTTCTGGGTGAGCCCTTTGAGCCCCACCCAACTCACAGGGTGTCTGTTGTGGGGGAGGAAAAGAGATTTTAGGCCGCTCTGGGACTCTGACCTTGAAAGAGCAGCTTCGGGGAGAGCTCTCTCAGCTCCACCTGCCTCACATGGCGTCTGTTGTCGGGATGGGGGATAGTAAAAGAGATTGTGACCGCTTTGAGACTGAGATATTCAGAGTATGGGGCGGGATATAAATCCAATATGTTCTTCTTCTAGTCTCTTCTAAAAGGGTAAGGGTAGTGCCCTGTGCAAGCACCAAGTTTTTCCACTGTGCGCCACGGGGCAGTTCTCCTTTTTTCCCTTGCTATCCCCCCCCCCCCCCGTTTTTCCCTCTGCAGACAGAACTGTGAAGGAGAACAGTGTGCCTCCATGTGTTTTCCTGGTTAGGAAACCAGAGGTCTGAGCATGCCTGTGTTTCCCCCGGGCAGGAAGCAGGAGGAGCTGGTCCAGCAGGTGCGGAAGAGGCTGGAAGAGGCCCTGATGGCAGACATGCTTGCCCACGTGGAGGAGATCACCCGAGACGGAGAAGCCCCCACCGAGAAGCTGCGGGGAGAGGAAGACGGGGAGGACGACGAAGAAGACGACATGGATCGTGGGCCAGAGATCGAGAACGTATAGTTGTAGCGGCTGCAGGGTAGCGTGTTTCAGAACTCTCGAGGAGCCTGCCCCTCCCTCCCCCCCCTTCCCCCGTTGGTTGGTTTGATTTATAAAACTCTCTCCCTCCCAAAGGGCTCTGAAGCCCTTGGGAGCTGAGCAGGGCTTCGGCACGAGCAGATTGGCAACGGGGAACAAGTTTCCTGAAGCTGGTTTCCTTTAAGAAGGATGTAGACCAGGAGTGGCCCCATTGTGGCTTGGGAGCTACGCATGGCTTTTTTCACGCATTCTGTGCGGTTCTCAAAGACCCCACTGCCCTGTTGGCTGGCTTGGAGAAGGCATTTCTCGCTTTCAATCGCTTTGCCAAGCCAGCTGGTGGCTTGAAGAATGCATTAAATGTTAAAGTTGCTTTCCTCCCCTCTTCTTTCCTCCCCTCCCTTCCGCTCTCCTTTCCTTCACTCCACTCACCTTTCCTTTCCTTCCACTCTCCTTTCCTCCCCTCCCTTCCCCTTTCCTCCCCTCCCCTCTCCTTTTCCCCCCTTCCCTTTCCTCCCCTCTCGCATTCTCTTCCCTCTCCTCCCCTGCTCTTTCCTTTCTTCTCCCCTGCTCTTTCCTTCCCCTCCCCTCCCCTCTCTTCCCTTCCCCTTCCCCTTTCCTCCCCTCCCTTCTCCTTTCCTCCCCTCTCCTTCCCCTGCTCTCTCCTCCCCTCTCCTTCCCTCCCCTCCTTTCTTCTCTCCTTCCCTCCCCTGCCCTCTCCTTTCTTCTCCTCTCCTCCCTTCTGCTCTCCTTTCCTCTCTTGCTTCTTTCCCTGCCTCCCATGCTTCCTGTGGCTCTCTAGCATCTGACATTTTATTTTATTTGGCTCTTGCGTTAAGCAACTTCAGCCACGCCTGCCCTAGGCTGATCTTTGCAAGACCTCATCTTCGTCCAGCACAGCCAGGCTTTTTCTTTTCGCATGCCGGGAGGGTGGGGGGGGGGGGCGGGTGGGAACCTATCTGGGGCCTGGGCCCATACAGTTACCAGGCAGGCGGCCCTGGTAGAAGTTGAGAAGGAGGAGAGGGTGTTTAGGCAGGAAGAGGCGCCATCCCTTTTAGCAACAGAGGTATACAGCTATTGAGCATGAATGTTGCATCAAAACACATTGGCTATGCCCTGTCCTCTTGTCAATCTCGGTAGCTCTTCTGGTGCTAGTTCGGTGTGGTGGTTAAGTGTGCGGACTCTTATCTGGGAGAACTGGGTTTGATTCCCCACTCCTCCACTTGCACCTGCTAGCATGGCCTTGGGTCAGCCATAGCTCTCGCAGGGGTTGTCCTTGAAAGGGCAGCTGCTGTGAGAGCCCTCTCCAGCCCCACCCACCTCACAGGGTGTCTGTTGTGGGGGAGGAAGAGAAAGGGGATTGTAGGCCCCTCTTAACACTCTGTCCTTGAAAGGGCAGCTTCTGGGTGAGCTCTCTCAGCTCCACCTGCTTTACAGGATGTCTTGTGGGGGAGGAAGGGGAAGGAGATTATAGGCCACTCTGAGACTCTGTCCTTGAAAGGACAGCTTGAAAGGGGTTGTCCTTGAAAGGGCAGCTGCTGTGAGAGCCCTCTCAGCCCCACCCGCCTCACAGGGCGTCTGTTGTGGGGGAGGAAAGGATAGGAGATTGTAGGCCGCTCTGAGTCTCTGATTCAGAAAGAAGGCGGGGTATAAATCTGCAGTCATCGTCTTCTTATTTATTTATTTATTACTTCCCATTTATATCCCACCCTCTCCGCAAGCGGACTCAGGGCGGCTTACAACATTATAAAAACAATCAATCTAATAAAACATATAAAACCATAATTTACATATATTAACTTTAAAACCATTCTGTAGTGCTATTTCAGTCCAGTATCGGCGGTATTGACTTCTCGACCAAGATCGCCAGCATTCTGTAGGATGTCCGGTGGCAGCCTTTTTTCAATCAAACCGCAAAAGCCTGTTTGAACAATTCGGTCTTACAGGCCCTGCGGAACGCAGACAAATTCCGCAGGGCCCTTATAGCTTCTGGGAGGGTGTTCCAAAGTTCTGGTGCTGCCACCGAAAAAGCCCTGGATCTCGTTATACATAGCCTGGCTTCTTATGGCTAGTGCCACCACATCCACATGAGTTTCATGCGTTGACAAACATTTGTGTGAAATAAGTACTTGCCTTTAGCCAGTCTCTCAACTCCTGGCTTGTAGCCATTTTCATTCTGGAGCCACGTTTGAGTGTCCCGTTCACAAATAACTTCCTTCTTCCTGTAAACGATCCATCTCCTTTTTCGTACCAGCAACCGATTTTTGCCGGCGGCTTTGCTCTCGAGTTTTCCCCGCTGCCCGTTTTTCCATGTTTGTGAAAATGGTTATGAAAATGGCTAGTCCCCTGTGAGTATTGAATCTCTCTTTACCTTCCTTTCTTTCAGTAAGTTTCAGCTGAGGATTCTCACCTCAGAGGCAAACGTGTCTTCAAGCCCACATTAATACCCCGGCGGCGTTACTGTCCGTGTGGACGTCATTGGCATCTGTTCACAGAACACCTCGTGAAGCCGGTGACTTGGTAGATGCTGGATAATTCTGAAGGAGGACTTGTATTACATCTATATTCCACTCCCGTCCCCTTTTCGTTCTTTTTCTTTCCTTGAAAGTATCACAGGCAGCTGAGAAGGAAGAGAGGATCTCTGCAGAACGAGGTTAAAACCACGCACGGGTTCCTAGATCTCCGATCTGAGCAGGGCTCCCTGCTCTTTTATTAACACCGCCCGGTTTTTTCTCTCTCTTTCTGTGATCCTCCATATCCGCTGCAGCCCATCCGTTCCACGTGTGAGACCTTGCCATGAAGTTTGTGTGTTCTCTTGTGACTCTTGGGGGTTTTTAAAGGTTGTTTTGGGTTTTCAAATCCCGAAGGTATAAGCAAAGGTGCCTTTCTGTTTGGGATTGGGTGGGCTTTGGGAACACTGGCTTTCCCTGGTTGGTCCCTTTATGTATTCTGGATAAACCATACTGTGGGATTTTACGTACAAGCCGTTTTTTATTTTTTTTTTATGGAAGCACTGGCACGCAGCCTTTTTGCATGCCTCGGAAACAACGAGCGACGGTGGCAGTGAGAAACTGTAATGAGAATAGCAGAGGGGGAGGCGAAGGGATCCCCGTTGTTCCTTATTCTGAGCGCTCCCCATTTCTGTTGTACTGGATTCAATCGGGGGTGGGGGAGGGGAGCAGCTTTTTGTGTTTCCCATAATAATTTTTGTTTTAAATGTAGGAGATTATAAACATCTAACGCACAGATGAGGCATGGAGTTAACCAATCCGACAGGGAAATCACACAGATCTTAATGTGCTTTGGCGTTAGCTGGGGTTTGTGTGCTGGGAGGGTTGCGTCGAGAGCTGGTGGTGCTGCTGCGTATTTGGCCCCATGGATATTCCCACCCACCCCCCTTACTTAACCATCTGCCCAAGATGGGAGAAGGGAGTTAGGGGGCTAGGCCTTCACACTTTTGTGTGGGGAGGAGGGGGAGGAATGCAACTCTCCTGAAAGAGGGGGGAAATCACACGCACAATCCTCGACTGATTTTTGCTACTGTAAGCCAGTGCCTTTCACGTTGGGGATGAAGCCATATGTCCAAATCCCTGAAAGGCAATTTATCAAAATGGTTCTTTGGGATGCATTTTGAACTTTCTGGGGAACGATACCCAAGCAGAGAGGAGTTCTAACCGCATCAGTTCCGGGCTGGACTTTATTTAGGAGAACTGTCTCTCAATGCAACTGCTAGTTAGAATATCCCTCCTCCACCCCCCACGCTAAGTTCCAAGTTTTGTTGGCTGCAGCCCATCAATTAAATCAGACTCGACTACCTTTCCCTGATCAGTTTTATTTCCCTGCGGTCGATTGCCGGTATGGAATTTTTTTTTTCCCTAGAAAACTCTGGCAGATTCTGCCATCCAAATCCAAAAAGTGTAGCCTTTCTGCATTGTAGAAAAGAGACCATCGCTACAGAAAAGCGCACCACTTGTTACATGTGCACACTTTGAGATCTGGGGTGGGGGGGGGGGGGTTGGCCTGTTGGATTGGTTTCCTTCACGGTCTCGATGGGCTGCAGCGGGCGGACATTTTGGTGTTCCGAAAGCAAAAGCAGCCGTCCACGTTGCCCCCTTTGGATAGTTTTGAGCATCCTTTATATGTATTCCAAATACGCACTCCATTCTCTTATTGCTAACGATAACTATGTATTGTGTTAGCAACTTAATGTACAGTTCTTGTTGCGGAATACTAGTTTTGTAATAAAATGGTTTTGGTTTTGGTTTTTTCCCACACGTTTTAACCTTGAGAGGATTTCAAGCCTTCGGGGACGATTTGCAGGAACCCAAAAGGGCGATCGCCGTTGTTGCCTGAATTTGTGTTTTTCAAAACACGGCTTGGTAGTAACGTTTGCTAGGATCGTTGGACCCTGGGACAAGCTCTGTTCCCTTCAGGACCTGTCGTTTGCGCTTGTTCAAAGCAAATTTTAGAACAGAGAGTCCCTTATCCACAAAGGCCACGTTCCACAAAATTCCAGTGGGATGGCCAAATCACCATCATCTGCTTTCCCAGCCGTATTTGGAGGGGTTACATGGGTCCATGATTGCTCTCAGCAGCCCTGTATGCCGGGGGTCTCCAATGTGCCATGGGACCCATCAACACCATTCCTGCTGCCTCTTCAGAAGGTGGGGCTAAGAACATAAAGAGAAGCCATGTTGGATCAGGCCAACAGCCCATCCAGTCCAACACTCTGTGTCACACAGTGGCCAAAAAACCCCAGGTGCCATTCGGAGGTCCACCAGTGGGGCCAGGATACTAGAAGCCCTCCCACTGTGTCCCCCAAGCACCAAGAAGAAAGAGCATCACTTGCCCCAGACAGAGTTCCATCAATACGCTGAGGCTAATAGCTACTGATGACCTCTGTGCCATATGTTGATCCAATCCCTTCTTGAAACTGGCTATAAGAACATAAAAGAAGTCATGTTGGATCAGGCCAGTCGCCCATCCAGTCGAACACTGTCACAGTGGCCAAAAAACCCAGGTGCCATCAGGAGGTCCACCAATGGGGCCAGGACACTAGAAGCCCTCCCACTGTGCCCCCCCCCAAAGCACCAAGAATACAGAGCATCATTGCCCCAGACATAAGAGCCTAAGAGAAGCCATGTTGGATCAGGCCGACAGCCCATCCAGTCCAACTCTGTGTCACGCAGTGGCCCCAAAAAAAACCCAGGTGCCTTCAGGAGGTCCACCAGTGGGGCCAGGACACTAGAAGCCCTCCCACTGTGCCTGCCCCCGCAAGCACCAAGAAGACAGAGCATCACTTGCCCCAGATGGAGAGTTCCATCAATACACTGACTAATAGCCACTGATGGATATCTGCTCCATATGTTGATCCAATCCCCTCTTGAAGCTGGCTATAAGAACGTAAGAGAAGCCATGTTGGATCAGGCCAGTGGCCCATCCAGTCTAACACTCGCACAGTGGCCCCCAAAAAACCAGATGCCATCAGTAGGGCCAGGACACTAGAAGCCCTCCTGCTGTGCCCCCCCGCCCCAAGCACCAAGAAGACGGAGCATCACTTGCCCCAGACAGTTCCAACAATATGGTATGGCTAATAGCCACTGGTGGACCTCTGCTCCGTATGTTGATCCAATCCCCTCTTGAAGCTGGCTATGCTGGCAACCGCCACCACCTGTAGCAGTGAATTCCACGTGTTAATCCCCCTGTAGGTGAAGAAGAACTTCCTTTATCAGCTGTAACCAGACTGCTCAGCAATTTCATGGAGTGCCCACGAGTTCTTGTATAGCAAGAAAGGGAGAAAAGTACTTCTTTCTCACGATACAAGATCCAGTCGGCTATTGGAGACCTGCCCAGCTGTACAGATTTTTTTTTTTAGCTTTGGCCGCTGTTTGCCCCCACTGCCTAAGGATTGTCACTGTGTGACTGAAGATAAACCGTGCGAATGCCAGGAAATATTGTTTACGCAGTGCGTTCATTTTCAAAGGCTCGTCCAACAGCTTCCGCCTGAGTTTTTGAAGTTGGCTCCACCTACGGAAGACAATTTTGGGGCAGCACCCACCGCACTGTAGAGCCAGCGAGGTGCAGCGGTTAAGTGCAGAGTAATTAGGAGAACCAGGTTTGATTCCCCCCTCCTTCACATGCAGCTCCTGGGTGACCTTGGGTCAGTTACAGCACTGTTCTCTCAGCCCCACCTACCTCACAGGGTGTCTGTTGTGGGGAGAGGAAAGAAAGGAGACTGATAAGGCACTCTTGAGACTCCAAGGGCGTGGGGTATAAATCTGAGACTGAGTGAAGGGCGAAGTATAATTCCAGTCTCTTGTATCGGACCTTCAATGGCGTGAAAAAGGTTGGGGACCACTGTTGCACACATTCTGCCCTTCCCTTGCACGTACTGGGTTATTACGGACCGGCACTTTGGGCCAACTCAGAAGCCTCTGAAATCGACCCAAAAAATCCAGATTGCAACATGCCGCCCATCCCCACTCCAGCCTCCGGAGAGCGGCTCAAAAAACTACCCCGTTGGAAAGGAAAGGTCCCCTGTGCAAGCACCAGTTGTTTCCGACTCTGGGGTGATGTTGCTTTTACAATGTTTTCAGGGCAGACTTTTTACAAGGTTTGCCATTGCCTTCCCCAGTCATCTACACTTCAAGCCGGGTCCTCCTTTTACTGACCTCGGAAGGATGGAAGGCTGAGTCAACCTCGAGCCGGCTATCTGAAAACCCAGCTTCCTCTGAGGATCGAACTCGGGTCGTGAGCAGAGCTTAGGATTGCAGCTTTAACACTGCCACAGGGCTCACTACTACTTCAGAAGCGGTAGCAAATTTTTAAGCCGTGCACCTTGCCTTCTGGAAGCGGCAGGGCGCAAGTGAGATGTCATGGCCTGTGAAAACGCCAAGCTGCTTTCAGCTTTTCCCTCCCCTTAACTGTCAGGCCACTCTGGGACTCTGTCCTTGAACGGGCAGCTTCTGGGAGAGCTCTTTCAGCCCCACCCACCTCACAGGGTGTCGGTTGTGGGGGAGAAAGGGAAAGGAGGTTGTAGGCCGCTCTGAGCCTCTGTCCTTGAAAGGGCAGCTGCTGTGAGAGCCCTCTCAGCCCCACCCACCTCACAGGGTGTCTGTTGTGGGGGAGGAAGGGAAAGGAGATTGTAGGCTGCTCTGAGACTCTGTCCTTAAAAGTGCAGCTTCTGGGAGAGCTCTCTCAGCCCCACCTACCTCACAGGGTGTCTGTTGTGGGGGAGGAAGGGAAAGGAGATTGTAGGCCATTCTGAGACTCTGTCCTCAAAAGGGCAGCTTCTGGGAGAGCTCTCTCAGCCCCACCCGCCTCACAGGGTGTCTGTTGTCAGGAGAGGAAGGGAAAGAGATTGTAGGCCGCTCTGAGCCTCTGTCCTTGAAAGGGCAGCTTCTGGGAGAGCTCTCTCAGCCCCACCTGCCTCACAGGGTGTCTGTTGGGGGCGAGGAAGGGAAAGGAGATTGTAGGCTGCTCTGAGACTCTGTCCTTGAAAGGGCAGCTTCTGGGAGAGCTCTCTCAGCCCCACCCACCTCACAGGGTGTCTGTTTGTGGGGGTCCTGGGTAGGAAGGGAAAGGAGATTGTAGGCCGCTCTGAGACTCTGTCCTTGAAAGGGCAGCTTCTGGGAGAGCTCTCTCAGCCCCACCCACCTCACAGGGTGCCTGTTTGTGGGGGTCCTGGGGAGGAAGGGAAAGGAGATTGTAGGTCGCTCTGAGACTCTGTCCTTGAAAGGGCAGCTTCTGGGAGAGCTCTCTCAGCCCCTCCCACCTCACAGGGTTTCTGTTGTGGGCGTGGAAGGGAAAGGAGATTGTAGGCCGCTCTGAGACTCTGTCCTTGAAAGGGCAGCCTCTGGGAGAGCTCTCTCAGCCCCACCTGACTCACAGGGTGTCTGTTGTGGGGGAGGAAGGGAAAGGAGCTTGTAGGCCGCTCTGAGACTCTGTCCTTGAAAGGTCAGCTTCTGGGAGAGCTCTCTCAGGCCCACCCCACCTCACAGGGTTTCTGTTGTGGGCGTGGAAGGGAAAGGAGATTGTAGGCCGCTCTGAGACTCTGTCCTTGAAAGGGCAGCCTCTGGGAGAGCTCTCTCAGCCCCACCTGACTCACAGGGTGTCTGTTGTGGGGGAGGAAGGGAAAGGAGCTTGTAGGCCGCTCTGAGACTCTGTCCTTGAAAGGGCAGCTCCTGGGAGAGCTCTCTCAGCCCCATCTGCCTCATAGGATGTCTGTTGTGGGGGAGGAAGGGAAAGGAGATTGTAGGCCGCTCTGAGACTCTGTCCTTGAAAGGTCAGCTTCTGGGAGAGCTCTCTCAGGCCCACCCACCTCACAGGGGGGTGGGGGTGGGGGAGGAAGGGAAAGGAGATTGTGAGCCGCTCTAAGACTCTTCGGAGTGGAGGGTGGGATATAAATCCAATATCATCATCATCTCAGACTTTATTTTTCCGGAACAAAGTGCAACGGTTTCCCCGGTGTGTGCTGGGCAGTCTCACCGTGGGCGGGGCTCCACTCCGAGCGGCAGGCAGAAACAACTGAGGGAGTGGAGGGGGGGGTGGAGCGACACACACGGAAGCCTCTGTGTTGGAGTCTCACCTTCAAAACAGAGACAGAGATCAAGAGCACCTGTAGGGCCGGCAGCTGAAAGCAGGGTGCATTTCAGCTGGGCGCTCTCTTAAAGGGACAGCCTCTGACCCACCTCCTTGCATCGGGGCAGCTGCCCCCCCCCCCCACACACACACCCTGCTCTGCCACGGGTTGGGAATGCTGCAACCCCAAAAGAGTAACGTGAAACGAAGCACAGGTATACAGCCAAAGGCATCCACGTCAAGAGAAACCTCAATAATTTAAATGATTTATATAATGAAGAATTATTTCTCACAATACAAGAACTCATGGGCATTCGATGAAATTGCTGAGCAGTCGGGTTAAAACGGATAAAAGGAAGTCCTTCACCCAAAGGGTGATTAACATGTGGAGGTCACTGCCACAGGAGGGGGTGGCGGCTGCAAGCATAGCCAACTTCAAGAGGGGATTGGACAAAAATATGGAGCAGAGGTCCATCAGTGGCTGTTAGTCAAAGTATGTATATATGTGTGTGTGTGTGTACACACACACATATATTGGCCACTGTGTGACGCAGAGTGTTGGACTGAATGGGCCATTGGCCTGATCCCACATGGCTTCTCTTATGTTTTTATTTGTAGTCAAAACACATCTACAAAAAGCATCAATCAAGTGCAAGTAGAGACCACTCCCATATACCATTCAAGTACTCATAGCCGATAGTTCATTCTTTCAATTTCAAAATCTGGGATGTGGTATAAAGAGCCGCAGAGTAGAACAGAGTCCAACGCTCCAAGTCCTCTTTTAGCCAGTGGAAAGGAGGAAAGCAGCAAGGCAAAAGTACGCAACAGGGATGCGCTATATGCCCTGCTTCACATAAGGCTTCTACGAGCTTCAAATAACACTTAACAATTCATAATGGAGACCAACGCTCCAACCATTCTGCAGACAAGAAACGGCTGTATATAGGGCATCCCTGTTGTGCATCTTTGCTTTGCAGGGGTTGGGTTTGCAGCAGAGGGCAGACCCAGGGAAGGCGGCAGGTAGCAGCACAGGGGAGCGAGCTCAGCAAATGCCCCTGCCGGAGCCCACTGCCTGGTTCAAGTGCCAGGGACGTTCGCACCCCAAGCAGACAAGAGCGAGGGAAGGGGGAGGATAGTGGGGGTGCAGAGTGAAACTTGCCCAGCCACGGGCGACACTCCTCACTCACATGCAGAGCCTTCGCGAGCCCAGAACCTTTGGAGACCTGGAAACGAGCAGTTAGCCCCAGGGGAGAGACCTTGCTCTCCCCCACGCGAGTCAAAGATTCTGTCAAAGCTACGGCGCAGTGCAAAACCCGTCACCAACGTGCCTGCCTGTCCCTCGCTCTAAGTCCGTATGGCAGGGAGCTCGCCCGCAGAACTTCCCGCCATGTGCTCCTCTCCCTAACAACTGAGTTGTGCAAGGCAGAGCTAGGGTGGCCAGACTGTCCCAACCACCCGGGAAAGTCCCGCCTAAGCCCCCAAATTCCCGCCTCCCGGGCTGGCTATCCCGGGACCATTAAAAATCCCGGTTTAGCCAGCGAAAGGAGCCCGCGGGCGGGGAAGGCGGCGAGCGCCTGTCTGGAGCGGGAGGCCGGGCGGGACTCCTCCTCCTGCTGCTGCTGCCGCCGCCGAGGGCGGTGAGGCCGGCGGAGGCATGCGCTCAGCCCCGCAGCCAGCCCTGCCCGGACGCCGGCTCAACCTGGGAGGCTGAGGTGCCCCGCCCCGCCCTCCCTGCAGGCCCGGCGGCCTGGCTGCGGCTGCCCCGCCGAGGGGGGAGGGGGTCCGAGCGGCTCCCTCTTACCTGGCCGCCAGGGCGCTCCGGCTAGCAGCGCCAGCACCAGCCGCCGCATCGCCGCCCGGGAAAGGGCCGCCTGCCGCCGCCTCCTGCTCCTCCTCGCGCTGCTGCTGCGCCTCCTGGCCAGCCCGCCCACCCGGAGGGGAGGCCGCCACCTGCGCCCTGCGAGACGGTAAGCCCCCCCCCAGGCAGGGAGGGAGGGGGCCGAAAGCGGGGGGGGCGGCTGGCGGGAGGGGGCGGCCGGCCTTCCTTCCTAGCTTCCCTCCCTCCTTCCTCCCCTCCCTCCTTCCTTCCCTCCCTCCCCACCCCCGTTTGCTCTGTTGGCTCTATCTGCGCCACCTTCATCACTTTCGGGGTGTGGATCCCCCAGTGGGGTGGGCTCCCGACTCCCTCCGCCGGCTGTTTCTGATAGCCCTGCGCCCCCTCTTTCATTTGATATGTGTCCCGTGCGGGTGCCACCCTCCCGCCGGGAGATGCCGCAAAATGAGCCCCCTTGAGGCTTCCCTCCCCTTAACTGTCAGGCCACTCTGGGACTCTGTCCTTGAACGGGCAGCTTCTGGGAGAGCTCTTTCAGCCCCACCCACCTCACAGGTTGTCTGTTGTGGGGGAGGAAGGGAAAGGAGATTGTAGGCCACTCTGAGACTCTGTCCTTGAAAGGGCAGCTTCTGGGAGAGCTCTCTCAGCCCCACCTGCCTCACAGGGTATCTGTTGTGGGGGAGGAAGGGAAAGGAGATTGTAGGCCGCTCTGAGACTCCGTCCTTGAAAGGGCAGCTTCTGGGAGAGCTCTCTCAGCCCCACCTGCCTTACAGGGCATCTATTGTGGGGGGAGAAGATATAAGAGATTGTAAGCTGCTCTGAGTCTCTGATTCAGGGAGAAGGGTGGGGTATAAATCTGCAATACTTCTTCTACTGCTTCAGACCAACACTTGGATCTGTCTACACTTTCTCTATATTAAGGACTTGCTACTATTTCATCCCACAAAGTTCTGGATAACTCGGAATTTTTATAATAAACTTATACTTTCAAAAAAAATGAATGAAATGAATAAATAAAATAGAATAGAATAAATCAGGGGTGGCCAACGGTAACTCTCCAGATGTTTTTTCCCTACAACTCCCATCAGCCCCAGCCAGCATGGCCTATTTGTAGGCAGAAAAACATCTGGAGAGCTACCGTTGGCCACCCCTAGAATAAATAAAATAAAAGGAATTCAACTGGGTTGGTCTTCAAGGTCCTACTGGACTCCTGCTTTTTTCTGAATAAAGGTTTGCCGGTGTGTGTGAGCAGTAAAGCTCCATTCTGATGAAGCGTGCTTCTAGCGCGTGGAAACTTCCATTCTGAATCAAAGTTTGTGGGTCCTAAAAGGTGCCACTGGACTCCTGCTTTGTTCTACTGCTTCAGACCACCACGGCTGCCCACCTGGATCTTACACTTTCTCTCTATTTAGAACTGCTTCCCATTCCATCCTAGTGTCTGATGAAGCGTGCTTCTAGCACACGAAAGCTTACATTCTGAATAAAACTTGGTTGGTCTTCAAGGTGACGCTTGACTCCTGCTTTGTTCCACTGCCTCAGACCAACACGGCAGCCCACCTGGATCTATCTGCATGTTCTCTATTCCTTCCTTTTGGCCCAGCTTCATAGCAATAGAGTCACTGACAGATACTCTCACATTTTGACATACTACGGTTTTGCTGCTTTCGCATGCTCCTGCTACCCAGATCACTTTGCTCAATTTGTTAATTTTACATATGAAGCTGCCTTATACTGAATCAGACCCTGGGGCCATCAAAGTCAGTATTGTCTACTCAGACTGGCAGCGGCTCTTTCTCCAGGGTCTCAAGCTGAAGTTTTTCGCACCTATTTGCCTGGACCCTTTTTTAGTGGCGATGCCAGGGATTGAACCTAGGACCTCCTGCTTGCCAAGCAGATGCTCTACCACTGAGCCACCGGCCCTCCATTTCCATCACCTACTGCCTGGACCCTTGTGAGCTGGAGATGCCGGGGATTGAAACTGGGACCTTCTGCTTCCCAAGCAGATGCTCTACCACTGAGCCATCATCCCTCCCCAATGAACATATGAACATCTGAAGCTGCCTTCTACTGAATCAGACCCTGGGTCCATCAAAGTCAGTATTGTCTACTCAGACTGGCAGCGGCTCTCCGGGGTCTCCAGCTGAGGTTTTTCACACCTATTTGCCTGGACCCTTTTTTGGAGATGCCAAGGATTGAACCTGGGACCTTCTGCTTCCCAAGCAGATGCTCTGCCACTGAGCCACTGTCCCTCCCCCTATTACTATTACTATTCTGTCATTGGATCTTATATTTGTACCATTTTACATTCTAAACCACTGCCTACCAGATAATTTTACTATTTCGTCATTGGTTCTTAAATCTGTACCATTCTGCATTCTAAACCACTGCCTACCAGATAATTTTACTATTCTGTCATTGGTTCTTAAATCTGTACCATTCTGAATTCTGGGCCGCTGCCAACCAGCTCTGTATGGCTCTGCCAGTTTGGTGTAGTGGTTAAGTGTGCAGACTCTTCTCTGGGAGAACCGGGTTTGATTCCCCACTCCTCCACTTGCACCTGCTAGCATGGTCTTGGGTCAGCCATAGCTCTGGCAGAGGTAGTCCTTGAAAGGGCAGCTGCTGTGAGAGCCCTCTCAGCCCCACCCACATCACAGGGTGTCTGTTGTGGGGGAGGAAGGTAAAGGAGATTGTGAGCCGCTCTGAGACTCTTCAGAGTGGAGGGCGGGATATAAATCCAATATCTTCTTCTGCTCAATGTGCCAGATTCCTCGTCCGATGAAGTGCGTTTAGAGAGCACACGAAAGCTTACATTCTGAATAAAACTAAGTTGGTCTTAAAGGTGCAACATGACTCCTGTTTTGTTTCACTTTCTCCATATTAAGGACTTGCCACTCCTTCATCCCAGCTCAGCTATTCAAAGTCCTAAAAGATGATGCTGATAAAGTGATGCACACATTATGTCAACAAATTTGGAAAACGCAACAGTGGCTACAGGATTGGAAAAGATCAGTTTATATCCCGATCCCAAAGAAGGGTAATTCCAAGGAATGTTCAAACTATCACACCATTGCACTCATTTCACATGCCAGCAAGGTCATGTTAAAGATCCTACAAGCTAGGCTTCAGCAGTACATAGATCGGGAAACTACCAAAAGTTCAAGCTGGGTTTCGGAGAGGTAGAGGAACTAGAGATCAAATTGCCAACATTCGCTGGATTATGGAGAAAGCACAGGAGTATCAGAAAAATGTCTATTTCTGTTTCATTGACTACGCTAAAGCCTTTGATTGTGTGGATCACAACAAACTGTGGCAAGTCCTTAAAGAGATGGGAGTACCAGACCACCTCACATGTCTCCTGAGAAACCTGTATAAGGGTCAAGAAGCAAAGGTCAGAACGGTATATGGAACAACTGATTGGTTTAGAATAGGAAAAGAAGTTCGACAAGGATGTATGTTGTCACCCTGCTTATTTAATTTATATGCAGAGTACATCATGCGGAATGCTGGCCTGGATGAAGCACAAGCCGGAATTAAGATTGCCGGGGAAAACATCAACAACCTCAGATATGCAGATGACACCACTCTAATGGCAGAAAGTGAGGAGGTCCTAAAGAACCTCTTGCTGAGGATGAAAGAGGAGAGCACAAAAGTAGGCTTGAAACTCAACATCTAAAAAACTAAGATCATGGCATCCGGCTCCATCACACCGTGGCAAATAGGAGCGGAAGACATGGAAGTAGTGATATTTCTGGGATCCAAGATCACTGCAGATGGCGACTGTAGCCATGAAATTAAAAGACGTTTGCTCCTTGGGAGGACAGCTATGGCAAAACTGGGCAGTATAATACAAAGTAGAGACATCAACCTGCCAACAGAAGTCCGTATAGTCAAAGTGATGGTATTTCCAGTAGTAATGCATGGCTGTGAGAGCTTGACCATAAGGAAGGCCGAGCGCAGAAGAGATGCTTTTGAGCTGTGGTGCTGGAGAAGGCTCTTGAGAGTCCCTTGGACTGCAAGAAGATCCAATCAGTCAGTCTTAAGGGAAATCAACCCTGACTGTTCCCTGGAAGGTCAGATGCTGAAGCTGAAGCTCAAATCCTTCAGCTACCCAATGAGAAGGGAGCACTCCCTGGAGAAGACCCTGATGCTGGGAAAGACAGAAGGCAAAAGAAGGATCTAGACAAGCTGAAACGGGTCCAGAGGACGGCGACGAAGATGGTGAGGGGTCTGGAGACCAAGTCCTATGAGGAAAGGTTGAAGGAGCTGGGGATGTTTAGCTTGGAGAGGAGGCGGCTGAGAGGTGATAGGATCACCATCTTCAAGTACTTGAAGGGCTGTCCTATAGAGGATGGTGTGGAATTATTTTCTGTGGCTCCAGAAGGTAGGACCAGAACCAATGGGCTGAAATTAAATCAAGAGTTTCCGGCTCAACATTAGGAAGAACTTCCTGACCGTTTGAGCGATTCCTCAGTGGAACAGGCTTCCTCAGGAGGTGGTGGGCTCTCCTTCCTTGGAGGTTTTCCAACAGAGGCTAGATGGCTATCTGACAGCAATGTGGATCCTGTGAATTTAGGGAGAGGTGTTTGTGAGTTTCCTGCATTGTGCAGGGGGTTGGACTAGATGACCCCGGAGGTCCCTTCCAACTCTCCTATGATTCTATAATGCTGGGAAAGACAGAAGGCAAAAGAAGAAGGGGATGGCAAAAGAGGAGATGGCTGGACAGTGTTACTGATGTGACTAACACGAATTTGAGCAGACTTTGGAGGACAGGAGGGCCTGGCATGACTTGGTCCAGGGAGTCGCAAAGAGTTGGACCCGACTTTGCGACGGAACAACAACAATCTTAAGGACTCGCTACTCCTTCATCCCACAAAGTTCTGGGTAATGTGGCATCTTTAACATAAACTTATCCTGCGTTCAAAAAACGAAAACGAATGAAACGAGAATAAATCGTAGACTCGATCCAAGCGGGCAGCCGTGTCGGTCTGAAGCAGCTGAACAAAGCAGGAGTCAAGGAGCACAACAAAGCAGGAGTCAAGGAGCACAACAAAGCAGGAGTCAAGGAGCATAACAAAGCAGGAGTCAAGGTGAACAACAAAGCAGGAGTCAAAGTGCATAACAAAGCAGGAGTGAAGTCGCTAACAAAGCAGGAGTGAAGTTTCTAACAAAGCAGGAGTCAAAGTGCACAACAAAGCAGGAGTCAAGGAGCATAACAAAGCAGGAGTGAAGGTGCATAACAAAGCAGGAGGAGTCAAGGTGCATAACAAAGCAGGAGTGAAGTTTCTAACGCAGGAGGAGTCAAGGTGCATAACAAAGCAGGAGTCAAGGAGACACTAGACTCCTGCTTTGTTCGAAACCATAACCTAGAAGACATGGACTAAATGAAACAAAAGGCATCCAACTGGGCTGGTCTTCCAGACGCCACCGGGCTCCTGCATTGCTTGCAGCTGTTTTGCAAAGCCGGGCTGGGGAGGGGGGGGGGCTGAGAGAGAGAGGGAGAGAGGGAGGCGGCCTCCGGCGCGCATGCGCCCCGCTCCTCATTGTTGGGCTGGGGCTGACGTCCCGCCTCCGGGGGTGGGCCGGCGGGGGCCGCTGCGCGCAAGCCTCTGGTGCGCGCGCGCCCCTCCCTGGGCCCGTCGGCGGGGCCGGGCTGCTGGATGAAGGCGGCCGAGCACCGAGGGGGGCGGGCGGCGGCAACGGCGGCAGCAGCCTCGGGGGCTCCGGGCTGGGGGCGACGGAGGGGCAAGAGGAGGCGGCGGAGGAGGAGGCGGCGTCGGGGGGGCACCGTCCAGCCATGCCCAGCTCGGCCTCCCCGCTGGAAGGGCCCTTTCCCGCCCTGGGGGGGCTGCTGGGGGTGAGCCCCCCTTGCAGCCGGCTCCCCCCGGAGCATCCCCCCGTCCAGCAGCCTTTCCCCCTCGAAGAAGGAGAAGAGGAGGCGTCGAGCGGGGAGCGCCCAGCCGTGCCCAGCGCGGCCCCCCGGTTGGAAGGGCCCCTCTCCGCCCTGGGGGGGCTGCTGGGGGCGAGCCCCCCTTGCAGCCGGCTCCCCCCGCGGCATCCCCCCGTCCAGCAGCCTCTCCCCCTCGAGGAGGGAGAAGGAGAAGAGGAGGAGGAGGACGCCCTCCAGCTTGCCCTGGACCACCTCTCCATCTTGGGCCAAGAGGAAGAGGAGGAGATGGGGGGGCTGGAGCTGGAGCCCCCCGGCTATGGGGCGCTGGCAGGAGGAGGAGGGGGCGGCGGCTTCGCCCTGCTGGAGCCCCTCGAAGGGGGCTCCCCGCCGGGCGAGCTCTTTGCAGCCTTCCCGGGCTCGCTGCTGGGGGGGCCGCCCCCCCACCTCCTCCTGGCCGCCCCCCCGACGCCGCCGCTGGGCACCATCGGGAGCCGCAAGAGGAGCGTCAACACCACCGAGTGCGTGACCGTGCCCAGCTCCGAGCACGTGGCCGAGATCGTGGGCAGGCAAGGTAGGGGGCAACACCCACCCCACCCCCCAAAAAAGGCAACCCAAGGGGGGGTGATTTCCATGTTCCCTCTAAGGTGCAGGGGCTTGCCGGCAAAAACTCGACTTGGTGAGCTCCTGCAACCATGATGGCGTTTTCCTGAGCTTTAAGGCAAAAAGGTGTGAGCTGGAGGCTAAAAACTGGTGCGCTAGCTCACGCTAACTCAGCTTAGAGGGAACGCTGGTTCCCCGGGCGATGTTCTGTCTAAGCTGCGGGGGCTTGCCAGCAAAAACTCAACTCGGTGAGCTCCTGCAACCATGGTGGTGTTTTCCTGAGCTTTAAGGCAAAAAGGTGTGAGCTGGAGGCTAAAAACCGGTGAGCTAGCTCACGCTAACTCAGCTTAGAGGGAACGCCGGTCGCCGGGCAGAGCTCCCTCTAAGCTGTGGGGTCTTGCGAGCAAAAAGTCCACTTTGTGAGCTGCCGCCATGAAAGTGTGAGCCAGAGGCTAAAAAACTGTGAGCTTAGAGGGAACGCTGGGCCCAGGCAATGCTCCCTCTAAGCTGTGGAGTCTTGTGAACAAAAACCCTACTTTGTGAGCTCCTGGCATTAAAGCTGTGAGCTGCTGCATAAATTATTGTGCTCTGGGGTCATCCTTCCTGAGCGAAGACAAAAATATGTGAGCTGGAGGCTAAAAATCTGTGAGCTAGCTCACACTAACGCAGCTTAGAGGGAATGCTGGTCCCGGGTGGGCTTTGCAGCTCAAAAGGAGCACAAAACTCCTTTTCTCCTGGACTGGAGAGGAGCGGCCTTGTAAAGACACCCCTGCGTCTCCCACCTTCTCCCCTTGTGAGTTTCCCTAAATACTTTGGGGACCCCTGGCTTCAAAGCAAAGACAGGGGGGGTGTTTTTCAGGTGGGGTCCCCTCTCCCCCCACATAAAAGAGACAAATGGCCCCAGAGCAAGCTTTCACCCTGGTAGCTCACAAAGTAGAATTTTTGCTCGCAAGACTCCACTGCCTTGGAGAAATCATGGGTGTTTCTGTAAAGGGGAAGGGGGCTTAACCCCCAACTTTGTGTGTAAAAAAAAAATTGGCTTTCTCATTAGTCTTCCTCTTCCCCCCCCCCTCCACACGCACACACTTCTAAGGGCATTGTTATTCAAAAAAAGAAAAAGCCATAGACTCTGGAAGAGATGCTACACTGGCTGGGCCTAGCTAGATAGGCTTTTGAGTCCCTTTTAAAAGACTTTGTTCCTCTTCCGAGATGAGGCTGCAAAGTTGGAAGGATGGAACAAAACGCTCTGGACTTTGGGACTTGAAGAAGAGGAGTGAATCTGGAACCCAAGCCTCTGATTTCCCTCCCCCCCCCCCGCCCCTCCCACGTACTCAGCCCCTTTACCAAAAAAAAAAAGAAGGAAGAGAGAATCTATGGATCTGTACGAAAGTCCCAAGAGAATCTCTGGCTTTTGTTTGTTTGCCAGAAACAAGACAAGACGGGTACGTGTGCAAAGTTTGTGCCTTTAGCAGGTTGACGCCCCTGGTTTTGGGAAAACTTGGGACGGATTGCTAGACCTCTTTGGGAATCTTTCTCCTGAGGTCCACCTTTTGGAGCGTTTCCTGGGCTCAGGTGCTGCTCAGCCTTGGTGTTATTGTTACTATTTTAATGAATATGAAAGATCTGTTTACAGGGCACTGTGGATTGTGTTTGGAGGTGAATTTCGGGAGGGGGGGGGAATTCCCACAGCCAAAAGCCAAAGCAGACATCAAGAAGAGTAAATCAGATTCAACTGAACCACCACCCCCCCTTAACCTTTTTTTGTGTCTGCATGCATGTTCATGCAACGGATGTGTGTTTAAAATGTACCTTTTTATGCTTTAAAAGACAAAGAAATAGCCATTTGACATCAGATGTACAGGCTCTCTCCTTCTCTCTTTCCCAGGGGGGGAGCAACGGCTGCTCCCACCCACCCCCATCTTTTTGCCCAGGACGACTTCCACAGTTGCTTTGTGATATTCCTGTGTCTGCTTGTGTTTCCACCTTTGCAACCCACGTGGGTCTTTTCTCCCCCTTGCCATAAAGTGGGGCAGGGTGTCTGCCCCATTGTTCGCTTTGTTAGCGCCGACCATGCTGTGTCCAGCCCGGTGACATCACGGTCCCAGTTTCCTATTGGGCGGTTCAGGGAATGCCACCCCCCCCCTTTCCTCCTTCTCCCCCTTCCAGCTCTCAACTATATTTAGTCCATGTATCCTCTCTGCCAACTTTTCTGCTTCTACCAGTGTGTGATTTCTAGAAAATGTTAATATATTTACGTAGGTGCCAGGAATGAATTCTGCCCCCCAGACAGAGAACTGTGGGACAAAGGAACCCTCCAGAGTTCCGAGTTGTACGAGAGAATCTGTCTTCCCCTGATGCAGTGTTGGCTCTCTGGCAACTTTAAGGCCAACAATGTTTTAATTCTGGGTATAAGCTCTTGTGTGCATTTCCACGAAAGCTTATACCCAGAAATATACTTTGTTGGTATATGCACAGGAAAGTTTATACGCAGAAATAAAGTCTTAAAGGTGTCACTGGACTCCAATGTTGTTCTGCTGCTAGGGGTAGC
This sequence comes from Heteronotia binoei, assembly GCF_032191835.1. Lineage (NCBI taxonomy): Eukaryota > Metazoa > Chordata > Lepidosauria > Squamata > Gekkonidae > Heteronotia > Heteronotia binoei. Next base: position 193,945,449 of record NC_083224.1, on the reverse strand, counting down.
CAAACTTGCTTAACAAGAGCCACACAGAATAAACATCAGATGTTCGAGAGCAGGAAGGAAGGAGGGGTGGAAAGAAAGCAACTTTAAGTTTAAATGCATTTGTATTATTTTTATTTAGGTCACTGATAGTCCGCCCTATCCCAAGGAGGGCTCAGGACAGATAACAACATTATGAAAACAATATGAATAACCATTCAAACGTGTGAATGAAATAAAAGACAATTCAGTCATAGGCAGTTTTTATTTGGCAGCTCAGTTGGCACATGTTGTATACCCTAAGAATCAGTTGGCACATGTTGTAAGGACTGCATTCGAAGATTCAGATACAGCAAAGGTAATTTAATATTCTGGCAGAGGTGGTCCTACGGCATAGGGCTGGCCAATGGAATAGAACGCCCGATCGTGTAGGATGCCCACTGCCTCAACGAAAGGCCTGGGGGAATAGCTTCTTTTTACAGGCCCTACAAAAAGGTATAAGGGCCCCGTGGCGCAGAACGGTAAAGCTGCAGTACTGCAGTCGGAGCCCTCTGCTCCCGGCGGAAGCTGGGTTCAGGTAGCCGGCTCCAGGTTGACTCCGCCTTCCATCCTTCCGAGGTCGATCATATGAGTCCCCAGCTTGCTGGGGGGAAAGTGTAGATGACTGAGGAAGGCAATGGCAAACCACCCTGTAAAAAGTCTGCCGTGAAAACATTGTGAAAGCAATGTCACCCCGGAGTCGGAAACGACTGGTGCTTGCCCAGGGGACCTTTCCTTTCCCCCCATGCTTACAGGGCCCCGTGGCGCAGAGTGGTAAAGCTGCAGTACTGCAGTCGGAGCCCTTTGCTCAGATCCCTAGTTCGATCCCAGCGGAAGCTGGGTTCAGGTAGCCGGCTCCAGGTTGACTCAGCCTTCCATCCTTCCGAGGTCGATCATAGGAGTCCCCAGCTTGCTGGGGGGAAAGCGTAGATGACTGAGGAAGGCAATGGCAAACCACCCCGTAAAAAGACTGCCGTGAAAACATTGTGAAAGCAACGTCACCCCAGAGTCGGAAACGACTGGTGCTTGCACGCCTTGACCTTTTTTGTAACAAAACATTCAGTAAGGACCCGGATCTCAAAGGGGAGCTGATTCCACCAGGCTGGGACCAAGGCCAAAAACGCCCTGGCCCTTCCGGGGCATATATGGGGAGATGCGGTCCCGTAGCTATGTCAGTCCCGGGCCGTGTAAGAGCCAGTTTGGTGTAGTGGTTAAGTGTGCGGACTCTTATCTGGGAGAACCGGGTTTGATTCCCCACTCCTCCACTTGCACCTGCTGGCATGGCCTTGGGTCAGCCATAGCTCTGGCAGGAGTTGTCCTTGAAAGGGCAGCTGCTGTGAGAGCCCTCTCCAGCCCCACCCACCCCACAGGGTGTCTGTTGTGGGGGAGGAAGGGAAAGGAGATTGTGAGCCGCTCTGAGCCTCTGTCCTTGAAAGAGCAGCTTCTGGGAGAGCTCTCTCAGCCCCACCCACCTCACAGGGTGTCTGTTATGGGGGAGGAAGGGAAAGGAGATTGTAGGCTGCTATGAGACTCTGTCCTTGAAAGGGCAGCTGCTGGGAGAGCTCTCTCAGCCCCACCTCCCTCACAGGGTGTCTGTTGTGGGGGAGGAAGGGAAAGGAGATTGTGAGCCGCTCTGAGACTCTTCGGAGTGGAGGGCGGGATATAAATCCAATTTCTTCATCTACCTCACAGGATGTCTGTTGTGGGGGAGGAAGGGAAAGGAGATTGTGAGCCGCTCTGAGACTCTTCGGAGTGGAGGGCGGGATATAAATCCAATATCATATTCTTCTTTTTAAGTCAGTACTAAAACCTTGAAACGGATCTGGTACTCAGTTGCCTTTTCCAGGCCAGCTGACGGGACTGGGGGCTCCGAGAGCGACGCAATATGTATGAAAGAGTCACAGTTTGACCACCCTTACTTCAGATCAACAGGGCTACCCCAGTTGAACCGAAGAAAAGTATGGAGTGCACAATACAGTAGAGGGCACGAATGTTGATATTCCCTTGTGCAGAATCTTCGCTCGATCTTCCCAGGCTCTTATCACTTCTCCAGGGCCTCAAGCGGAGAAAGCTCTTTCCCAGCACCTGAGATCTGTTGAAGATAGAGTGTTAGGAACCAAACCTCCAATTGTGCGCTTGTAAAGCATGCGTTCTAATAGGGCTTCTTCTCCCCCCCCCCCCATAAGGCATCGAATGGGAAGCCATAACCGGCCCAGTGAGGTCAGTGACTTTCTTAACCAGGGTCTCCAGTGGGGAAAGTGCTTATCCAACGCCTGTCTCTGGAGCAATGTTCCCTCTAAGCTGCAGAGACTTGTGAGCAAAAATTCTGCTTTGTGAGCTACTGGCATGAAAGGTGTGAGCTACTAAGAATATAAGAGAAAGCCATGTTGGATCAGGCCAGCGGCCCATCCAGGCCAACACTCTGTGTCACACAGTGGCCAAAACCCCCCAGGTGCCATCAGGAGGCCCATCAGCGGGGCCAGGACACTAGAAGCCCTCCCACTGTGGCCTCCCCAAGCACCCAGAATACAGAGCATCACTGCTCCAGACATAAAAACACAAGAGAAGCCATGTTGGATCAGGCCAGTGACCCATCCAGTCCAACACTCTGTGGCACGCAGTGGCCAAAAAAACCCAGGTGTCATCAGGAGATCCATCAGTGGGGCCAGGACACTAGAAGCCCTCCCACTGTTGCGCCCCCCCCCCCAAGCACCAAGAATACAGAGCATCACTGCCCCAGATATAAGAACATAAGAGAAGCAATGTTGGATCAGGCCAATGGCCCATCCAGTCCAACATTCTGTGTCACACAGTGGGCAAAAAAACCAGGTGCCATCAGGAGGTCCACCAGTAGGGCCAGGACACTAGGAGTCCTCTACTAGAAGCAACAGTGGGAGGGCTTCTAGTGTCCTGGCCCCACTGATGGACCTCCTGATGGCCCCTGGGGTTTTTTTACCACTGTGTGACAGAGAGTGCTGGACTGGATGGGCCATTGGCCTGATCCAACATGGCTTCTCTTATGTTCTTCTGTCTGGGGCAGTGATGCTCTCTGTATTCTTGGTGCTTGGGGGGGGACACAGTGGGAAGGCTTCTGGTGTCCTGGCTCCACTGATGGACCTCCTGATGGCACCTGTTTTTTTGACACAGAGTGTTGGACTGGATGAGCCATTGGTTTGATTCAGCATGGCTTCTCTTGCATCCTTAATCAAACCTCTAGACTCAAGAGCAGTCTACCTGAAAAGCCAGGAACAAAACAATGGGCAGTGACATTCATTCCCCTTCTCTTTCTCTGTGAGATATCCTGAAGCCAAAGTACAGAACAGAGGCAGGGCCTCGATCTGACAGTTCTTTCTTTCAAGATTTGCATAAGATATTGCGAATTTTTGTTTCCCTCACAATGCAGAATTTCCAAGGCCTGTCGTCATGACGAATTCGGCCTCCTGACGATCACAGGGAGAATTCTCGTAATGTTAATACTCTTCTCTCCTTGTCTTCTCACGTCCCAGGGTGCAAGATCAAAGCTTTGAGAGCAAAAACCAACACCTACATAAAGACACCAGTGAGAGGGGAGGAACCTGTCTTCATTGTGACCGGCCGAAAAGAGGATGTGGAAATGGCCAAGCGAGAGATCCTCTCGGCCGCCGAGCACTTCTCGATGATCCGAGCCACTCGCAACAAAGTCAATGGGGTGTCAGGGACAGTCTTAGGTCCCCCCAACCTCCCCGGGCAGACGACGATCCAAGTGCGGGTGCCTTACCGCGTGGTCGGCTTGGTGGTGGGCCCCAAGGGGGCCACCATCAAGCGGATCCAGCAGCAGACCCACACATACATCGTGACCCCGAGTCGAGAAAAAGAGCCCATCTTTGAGGTTACCCGGCATGCCCGAGAACGTTGACCGGGCCCGGGAGGAAATCGAAGCCCACATCACCATGAGAACGGGCTCCTTCGTTGACATCAGCAGCGACAATGACTTCCACACCAACGGCACGGACGTCTGCCTGGATTTGCTGGGTGGCGCTGGCAGTGGTCCCTCCAGCCTGTGGGTCAAAGCCCCCAATCCTG